>NC_080671.1:398134845-398449847 GCF_030247195.1 Topomyia yanbarensis | reverse complement strand
TGTAGATTTTTCTGTAATACCGTTATTGTGGTGTTTGTAGACGGACGGAGCATTTTCCCGGGAGATTTTGTGAAATGAGTTGACACTCGGTGTTTAAACGCGACGGACATAGCAGTTATTCGCGTGACTGTACAAGCAGATCAGTTATCGGAGCAGACGATTTATTGCGGAAATCAACGCGTTTGTATAATAGAAAAAAATCGTAGATTTTATTTGAATATTTGTTCCTTCACCAACAGTTTACCGCTGGTTGAAAATTTGTGAAAATGTCTAAAAACTGTTTCTCTTTTCATGCAAATTCCAGCTGTCAGTCTTGAGATCTACATTCGTGAAATCAGTTCACGCTAGGTGTTTGAAAGCAAGGGACAGAGCATCTATTCCGTAGACTTTATTTCAAGATTAGTATATTGAGGTGACCATGTTTAGGAGCTGTTTGGTGAATTATTCATCACTGTGCATATTATATTTGAATTACCAGTCCAAATACCGTTAGGATATTCTCAGAAATACAGGTTATTACCAATTCTTCCTATCGGTAGAATCCAGTTATGACCGAGTGTGACCAAGTTGGCTTTACTGTCCTTTTACTGGGTCGTATTTCCTATCTTCCGTTATTTTTGTCTCTTTCTGCGAAACCAAGATGATGGTAAAATGGATATTAAACAAGATTCATAATCGAATAAATAATTAAAGAAATTCTATAAATATTCTAAAGAATTCGAATAATTGCTCAACATTTTGAGATGGTATCTAAAGCACGTAAATGACGTTTCTGGTCACAAGTATTTAACAAAAACGACACGTCTACATGCCCGCCCACAAAGTTGCAATGGACGGTGTGGTCAACAATTCGGGTTTGTCTGGTGCAGATCTACTGAAACGCGGGGTTTGCTGCAAAGGCAATTATGGCAAAGGCCATAATAGATCTAAATACTAGTCGCAGTGGTTCGTCTCCAAAAAAAAGGTGAAGGCCTGGTGTGGCAAGAACGCAGAGGATATTTAGGACTCTTACATAAGGTATTCTGAAAAGCGTGCATATTGTGGGGAGAGGTCAATACGATCTATTACCATACCCCGCGTACAAGCAGTTGTTGAAAAAATCTGAAGCGCTCCCTTAAAAGATGTTCTATGCACTTTTTTGCAGAAAAAGTTATGAGAGCTACACATTCATCACGATAGAATCTTATGCTCTCTTGGCTTAGAAAAAGTGCGATCTGTGCCTATAAGCTAAAAGTGCACTGCTGGTTAATAAAATAGATGGGTGATAGATTATTTAGTTTTTTTTCTCAATTACATATACCAAGTTACAGCAGTCTCAATCACACCTACCGCACACACAAGCCTTTGTATCTGTCAAGTTACTAGTGGGTTGTTGGCGTTGATTATATTTGCAATCCTTGTCAAGATGGAAAACAAGACCAGTGTGGGTTTTGTGTGTAGTTATAATAGAATAGGTGTGTGAAATATATTAACGGGTTATTATTTTACATAATTCCATTATACGTTTTATTTTGAAAAGTTTGTATTCTGCGAGCTATTAAATGTCTTTAAACGTTGAATAAGGCAATGATTTGTTATAGAATGGAACGAGTTTTGCTAAGAAAAGCCTTAAAACCTTTGAAAACACGCAAAAAACCTAAGAAAACATCTACAGCTGACCATCGTATTGCATTATTAGCGAAATTTGATCCATTCGCGTCATCCAGGACTATTACAGCACAAACTGAAAATGCGGTAGCCCGAGATCAGTTCGTCGTAGGCTGCAAAATGCCAATCTTCCAGAAAGAATTGCTAGGAAGGTTCCACTATTGCGAAGCAAAAGCCTTAGAAGAAGAATGCAATTTTATTTTCAACGGCTGGTCCAAAAGGAATCAAAAAATGGAAACATATCCTTTGGAGGGTTTTCTAAAAATTCCACGATTTTCTTAACGAAAATTCTATTTTGCTTATATCTTGACAACACCACCATGTGTGTTGTTTTGTCGTTAAACAACTAATTACCATAAGTAAATAAAACTTCTGTTGGGACGTAAAATTTGAACACTCTGGGCAGCGGCCGGATCCTTGGTCGACACAGTCGAACAGAACGATGTTGTGATATTCTTTAGCTCCTACTTCAGTTTTTCGATCAGCTACCTCTACCGGATGTGGTCACAAAAGTGTTGAAATATATTCTGCATTTGAGGTTGGTCCAGAAATTCGCGATTGGTACAGCTGGAGGACATCGGAAGAATTCACGTTCTTCGGTACAACATTGATGTTTGAAAGAATATCGATTTTATATCACCGTAGATTTATAGTTCCGGTTTCCGATAGATATGAAAAATAGAAAAACTCAATCGATTCGGCAAACTGTACGCATTCAGCCATCTTCAGAACTAGCTCTTTGATCTTCTATTCCAGCGATTCTCAACCTGGGGTCCGCGGACCCCTAGGGGGCCATGAAGTCATTGCTGGGGGTCCGCGAAGAGGACAAGCTTTTCCGGAGGGATATTGAATCTTCAAGTTGTTTTTATCGTATCACGCTGAAAATAATATATTGATGCGATGACCCAAGGTGATTTCGAAGGGGTCCTCGGAGCAAACAAGGTTGAGAACCGCTGCTCTATTCTATTTTGTGTCGTAAAACATCAATCAAGAACCCATTACAGCATTGATGTTCAGGATTAACCCTTCCAACGACTTTTTGGCCTATTGGGCTGATGGCAACTCCACCTAAAATACCACGTCCTCTTCTTCATGGTATTTCCGGATGAAGCTGACAAGCATTTGGTAATTACCCAGCTACGTCATACTCCACTGCAAGTGCCGAGGCAAATAAAAGATGACTTCTACATCTCTTCTCGCTGATGGTCAGTCACAAGAGAATGTTGTGTGAGATATACTTGACCACGCTGCTTACCTCCTTGGTGGGGCACTTGAAATAAGCAATCTGCTGCCAGTAGTGACCGTCTAAGGTCAGATATGTCGTATCGGCCATCAGAACTAGCAAATCGCGTTTTGCTGGTTAAATTTTGTTGATCATTGTGTTCAGTCGCATCTTCTGGTTGGTGACCCGCTACTTCGATATGGCCTGGTTGGACTTTCGCTTCCGCATGACGATGTTCCTGGACTGGAGGAACTCTTTGACGGTTTGTCCGGTTGCATCCACCTCTCAGCCTAAGACACGGTAGGATTCCGCCACATTCCCCTTGGCTTTGCGCGCTTCAACTTCTGCTGGACTTTCCGGGCGCACACTCTGTAGATGCCGTATCTGCTGTATCCGATTGATACCAATGCTTTACGATGGCGGATTTCAACGTCGATTTTTCGTTTGGCATGCAAGTAACAAATGATTCAAACATGCAGGTGGAACTTCTATTAATAGTTTTTGATTGAGCCACTTAGGTGCCTCTGTTTGGCGGTTCTCACTGAAAAAGCTGATTCATGAATGATAACTTTACCGTTTTTCAATTGTAGCGATTTTCCATAGACTACCTTTATTGAGTTATACCAGATCTAAGAGATACAAGATGACGGCACGAACGAACTCGTGATGAATGCAGTTTATGTTTGACAATTCTCGGTGGTTTGTTTGCTTCGTTAGATGCGTGAGTTCAAGTGCAACGGATATTTATCTGTTGCATTCGAACTCACGTAACTCCCACGTAAACAAATCACGGAGAGCTGTCAAACGAAGTTCATTTGGCTGATTTTGTAGGATTATGTTGGTTGGTGTAAAACCTACCCAGTCATCGTGGCAAGCAGAAAGTTGGCAAAAGTTGAGCAAAGCGAAATTGATTCTGGCAGCGTTTCTGCCAGTATTTTGCGCGATTTGTGCGAGAATTCTGGCAAAGAATTCGCTCAAATGTAACAACCGTTTCTCACAGAAGCGATTAAACTAACCGATGCTGCTCACTTGTAGCCAGAAACCAACCAGGAATGTACGGTCAAGATTTCTGTACGCTTCATGCCACATCTTTGTCAGATGTTTTGCTCGATTCGTGCTAAATTCTACCAAGTAGGAATTGCCAGAATCTTTGCACGATTTATTTCCGAGTTATGCAAGGGTTTTGCTCGGTTCCTGTCAAAATTTACCAGAAAACGCGAGCGAAACCGCCCTAGTTCAACTAACCCGACAGGATGCGCGTAGAAATCTTACAGGGCTGCCAAACCAAGACTTATGTGGTTTTTGTTTGAGGCGAAACTGAGTCAGTTCCTAACCCCAAGTGCTGGCAAAATATATGAACTGATAGCGGTTGGGGTTAGAACCTAACTCAGTTTCAGGTTCAAGCGAAATCGCCATTACAGAAATCTAGCAGAGCAGTCTCTGCCAGAAAATTTGGTGAAATATAATTTTGAAATATTTCTATTATGTGTTTCTGATCGGGATATTACACTATTACCAATATTGAAGATGGTTCGGTGTATAAATGATTAAAATCCATCTAGTAACAGCGAAGTTATAAGCGTGCAAACCTTTCATAGTTTCGTTACATATGAGAAATTTTAGGTTTTAGGATGGTACCTAGTCCAAAAGTCCAATAGATAGTGAAGTAATATATTTTTAATGTCAAAACATGCCGTTTCTCGCATTGGCTACTGCAGAACAATTGACATTGCTGACAAAGTGAACTGTAAACAATAGAAGTACTATGATTGGCGATCCATGGGTGTGTTCATCACCAGGTGGCAGGAAAATCACATAAAATAGCGATGAAAACTGTATTTTTTAACGCAGTTATGAGTAAAGATGCAAAACAGGCGTCGTCATCAAAATGTATTGTTTACCATTTATCCGTCACCGTCAACCCACTCGAACACGAGAACGGCAATGGTCCCCGTTCGAGAACGGGAGAATTTCCTGGGTTTGAATGCTTTTGATAGGTCTCGTACTCGATTGGAGTTGTACTGAAAGAGAAATCACAAGCAGAAATTGAGCTGTCAAGTCTTTATTAGGAGATCCAGCGCCATAATTAGGAACGGATAAAATAGTTCTTTGTAATGAACAGTCGCTAAATATCATTTCAATAAAAATTCTTATAAAAGGCTAGCAGACATTGTAAACAAACTTTTGTTTGTCTAATTTAAATCGTTTATGAATTCTTTGAAATGCTGAACTGCTGTCATGCAAGGTAAAGATGCGAAATGAAATGAATTTTATAGGAAATCCAACTCTTTTAGCCAAATAAACAGCGAAATAAGCTTGTTTACAGAAGTCTCTTTTACCCATTTAAAGAATTAATTCGCTGGTTGGTCACTTTTAAACTGAACCGCTTTATAGTTGAATCTTCACAGGTTGGACCAACTGAAATGCATCTGAACGCCAAAATCTCATATCAAATTTGTTTTGACAATCAATCTGACAATAATTAGAGATGTGAACAGATGGATTTTTGTTACTAAAATCTCCTTTGGAGAGTTTTTGACATTTCCCAGTCGGTCTGATTAGTGAATCGAATTCGTTAGTTGGACCCAGACCCAACTAGCAAATCACGACTGTATTGAATTAATTTGGAAAATTGCAGGGTTGCCAAACAACCGATAAGACTCGTAAAAACGATTTAAATTACTCTGCTATGAGTTTACCGAATGTCACTTCCGAAATCAGTTTACACTATATTTCGATGTCTGTTTCGAATACGGAACGAACTGAGCCCCTTCCTGTGAATGTTGTTCTAGCAAAACGTTCCACCCATGACCTCCACCTGCCTGCTAGGACGTTAACTTTCCCACTGGCTGCCGGTCAAAGCCATTGTTGTTTCTACCACTTGTGTGCTCGTGGTATATTATGGTAATCATTTGCTGCGTCGGTGGAACCGAAGTCGATCGCGTCGGAGCTGAAGGTTGAAGGACGGACCCGGTTTCCTGCGCCAATCCTGCCTGTCTGCTCTAGGTTGGTAAACATCACCGGAGTTTCTAGATCCCATGTGGTCGCGTTGGAGTGGCCGCTCATTGCCCCATGATACCTATTTCATTGGAGGTTATCTTTGAAGATTGCTAAGCGTAGGGGACAACGAACTAGCCGACAGGCAGCAGCGCAGCGCGTTCTCTGCTCTACAGAATGACAAAGAGTATACAACTAAAAAATGGCTTCGGGAGGTGCTCGCTTAGTCATGGAATCCGGGTGCGGTTGTACTACGGATAAACACGGGCGAGAGGGGAATGTAAAATATATAGAAGAAATAACATTATAAATGATGGTGCCTTCTGAACCGTGAAGTGCGGCGTTCAGACTGAAATGACTGAAAAAGGTACCAACACAGACAGACTCGATCGAGACTCTTCTACTGCTTGCTAGAGTCGAAATAGGAGCTGGTTGTTGTTGTTGCCTGTTCATAAGGCTACTAATGAGTAAAAGGGGGAAACGAAAACAAAGTTAATTGTATTTGCGTCAGCAGCTGAGCGATACAAAAATCAACTACTAAACGCACCCCAACGCCTGCTCTTGCGGAATCAGATGCAACCGGTGAGTCTGTCAATTTGAATTCGTTTTTTTTAACGTAACGAAAACTGTCGTCTAACGGGTTCTGAAAACTATTTTCTAAATTGACACCCGATTGTGCCAAATCATCACCCACATTCCCACTAACTTTTTATTGCGGTATCTACATTCCAGATTACATCGATAATGTCGCTATCTTCCTATTCCTCGGGGAACCTCGACGTTCGTCTGTTCTTTCTTTTCCCATATATCAGTGGGCGGCAGAGCAGGAGGTTTACAAGCTTGATTCCCGCATAGGATTGAGAACATTCATCAAATATTTATTTTCTCTACATACTCTGCTATTAGAGCTGGCACTGACAGTGCGGCTGGTTCGCCACGACCGGCACGAGCCCTGGAACTCCATTCAATTCTAATTTGTACAAAGAGTTCCTTTCAGGTTTCGGCCGACCGGAGCATTGCGCTTTGCAACGCCGCGGCCTCGCCAGTCGTGCAATTCTCGGTTGGGCTGGGTGGGAAAGGTGCGGCGCGACGCGAAGTGGGATTTTAAAATGGGATGATAAATAAATTGATATCGTATGGAGGAATGTTATACTTATGTATGATCGCGGCACTGCGGTACTGCTTGAGTGGATCATGACGACGCACGGCCCCCTCGCTGCTGTCGCGTATTAGCTTTGACTATTTCAAGACCAGCTGTTCATACTACTGCCCTGGGTCCCGTGAACAGGCCAACCTAGTGGCACCAGTTTATTTGATTTGAAGAAATATGCCGAGCTTACACTCGGCTCACTGTTTGCCGAAGGGAACCGAACGATGTGTGTGATTGATAACATAACGATCAACAAGCACCGGGCATGGAATTGATTAGCTTCTACTCACTCCGATTCTCTTGGGCGTATATCATTTGAATAGTGTATAGGAATGATAAAATTTGCTTTGGGACAGGGTTGTACGAAGGAGTTTATGTATTAATACAGATCAGGGGCTTTATTCTCATAGTCACGTCACGTGACTAGAAGTAAATTGCCTTCTAGTCACTAGGTGACTTTCGTAAATGTACGAAACATATACTTCAAACGCTTCAACATTTGATGGTATCTCACATGACCAGCTAACTCGTAATCTACCAGCCTTTGGCCCACCCGAAAAATAATAATAACAAGAACTTAATAGGTAAACAGCAATAACCGGTCCGGAAGTATTGAACGTGACCACTTAAATTCAAAGTTAATAAATTTGAATTTTACGTTCTCCGTCTTGTCTGATTGGCCTTCTGCCCTATTTTGCCAGTAAAGTTGGATATGTTTTAATCTGATGTTAGCCATCATCTGACTTCTGGTCAGTGAAGCAGTGATACGCCCAAATGTTTGATATCAAGGAGCACATCACATGTTGTTGATGGCCTCACTGATTTTGACTTTTTGCATCTGCGTCAGGCGGCCATATCAAAAGGTAAATTACCGGGGATGCGCTGATGCTAAATTCCGCATTATTCCGTGATCCATGAGTGGAACCAGTATTCGAGGCAATTTGTAGGACTGCTGGCCGGGCCTAATGGTGATGATGGCTGAAGATTGCTCCCATTTGTCGTTTCCCCTGCAAAAGAAAAATGCTTGGTATCTGACTTTTCCTTGTTTTGCGTTTTTTGGAAACCGAGCGCTGAACCGAGTTGCCGTAGGGAATTTTTAGGAATATCCATCCAACTTGATCGGCAGTTGGCAGATGAATTGCCTCAGGGATGACAAGAATAAAATGCACCGAAATTGAGTGTGCTTACGTGAGATCAATGAGCTCCGAAAGCTGGTAAAAATGAGCATTTTTTCGGCCATGTTAGCAAGCGATTTAACTCAGGTTATGTTTGCCATTTTATGACGATGTTTTGCAGCTGTCCAACTGAAAGCGGAACAAACATTACAAGGACACCAATTTTTACACAAACAAAGGCACAAGCGGAAACACAAATTTGTAAATTATTTCATCATCGTTTTAGTGTAATTAAAACACGTCACTACTACAGTCGTGTTTCGATGGTTGGACAATTTGTAAGTGGGCCGCTTTTAAGTTGGATCTGCGCTAGTTGGTCCAACTAAAAAAACAACTGAATGTCAAATTAGCTTTGACAACTAAACTGACGACAGTTAGAGATGCGAACAGATGCTTTCACATAACTAGCATCTCCTTTTGGCCAATTTTTGAAATCTGACAGTCGTTCTAACCGTTGTGAAAAAAATTCGTTAGTTGGACAGAGGTGGTTGCCCAACTAGCAAATAACGACTGTACTTATCTCACTATATATGAAGCGAAACGTCAAGTCGGCGGACAACCAAACCAGCGGGTTGATGTTTAAAGATACCGTATTTGGCATTATTTGGAAAATCAACCAATGGAAAATATTACGCGCCAGCAGGCGACGACACCGTGCATAGCGGCAAAACAAAACAAAGCTTCCACACTGAATGCGGCGAACAGACTGCTGCTTCGGCTCTTCAGCTGCGGCACGATGGCGACATCAGAAACCAAACGAAAATAAGCCAAAAGTAGAGAAGGTACCTACATTGTTGAATGCGGCGAATGATTGATGAAAAAATAGCTATACCCCATCACTAATTATATACGGTTTGGTTTGATTCCTTTTGATTCCAATCCGAATTGGTCGGTTAGAGGCGCGTCGGCCGACTATCACGATCAACAATTGTGACACAACGCGATGAAGATCGAGCGATAAATTTTTTTTTAGGTTAGGAGCCAGTGCGGTTTTGATGCGGAAGTTTGACGGAATGATGCCAGGCATTGTGTAGTTTTTGAATTGTTAAATTTTAGCTCTCGAGTTATAAGATCTGTATGTGTGTGCATACAATCCACCTCCCACTGACCGGCAGTGTTTTTATGTTGCATTTATTTATTGACAAATTTGGTGTTATCCATAGATGTACACGCAGAAAAATTAAGCATATTTAAACCAAAAATATGTGTTATTGCATCCTATCATTTATTGATTATTACTTCAAACAACAAACTTATTGGTTTGACCATATTTTCAACAATAATTTTTTGCTTTCAATAAAATATTTATTAAAAAATGGAACTATAATTTTTATTATTGAAATAATAAATAAATTTTATTAAATTCAATAAATAAATTTATTGTCTTCCGACCAATAATTTTATTTATTGAGTTTAATACATTTTCTTTCTTGAACCTGCAAATGTTTTTTCTGCGGGTACGCATGTTTAGCTCTGAAGATGAAAGATGATAGCTCTACTGCACATCCAACGACCCATTTTAGGAATGCCTGTTCCTATACGTACATTCTGAGGTCGCCTTCATATACAATAAGCCCCGCACGAATATATCCACTAACGACGCTGAATCCTTCTGGATAAAGACTCGACACGTCAATCGTTTGTTTACCATTTAACTGTCAGTGTCGTCAGTGTCATTCCAATCAAGCACGCGACCCGTCAATGTCATTCCAATCGAGCAGAAGACTTGTCAAATGTTCCATTCTGATGAATGAATGTTGGAAAGTAATGTGATAGTGGGTTAAAATATTTTGAATATATTTCTGAATCGAATCTCTACGCCAAATTGAAACACATATCTTATCATTACGGTGCCTTCTAAAAGTTGCTTCAACTATGGCAGCTATCCGTAATGTTTAACCCTTTCATGCCCAACTTTTTTGCTAGTGCATGTAGGGTTTCAAAATTATTTTTCCTTGAAAGCGGTAAGTTCAAGGAACACAAAAAGTTTTATTTCATAAAGATAGGAGCTTCCCTTGCAGTGCTAGAAGCTGCTCAATTTTTACCTTCCAATGCTCAATACAATTCTCCTAGAATATTTACAATATTCCAATTGCATGGAAAACGTAGCCAAAAACAGACTAAATTGATAAGTTTTATCAGTTTTCAAAAATATTCCACCATTACGAAGATATATGGAAAATTCATTTTCCGTCGTCAACGTAAACTGGCCCTGGCAGCACTGCTCCAGCAGAATCCAATCAGATTAATTGCAATAACTTCAGTTCTAGAGCTGATTCTTGTAACTGTTAATGCTCGAATGAAAGGCAACAGTCACATTTATTACCCTTACCTCTTTTTGCGAGCAAATCTTGCCTCAATCAAAAGTTATAGCTGTTTTCAAACGTTGTTGTCCACAAACAACAAGGGCATGAATGGGTTAATTTTCTGGTAAACCACAGAACCGGACCCATTCCACACGAAGGTCGTAGTTTACCAGGAAGCGAAAAAAACCAATATTTTTAAAGCCGGCGTTTGTTTTATAGGTACAAAACTTCACACAGCACCTTATGATGAGCAATGGTGAAACTCTGCAGTAACTGTAGTATACGAGTCAACTGAAGTTAACGCTGTGACAGTGGTGCTAGTTTGCAGAAAATAATGTTACCAAACCATTTTATTTAATTGGGATAAGATGGCGAGTCTTAATTCAGTAATTCAGCGTCTTTACATGTAACTAACCGTCACGTCACGTCACAACTCTAACGATTTAACCTGGGCGTCAGTTCAGTTCGACGAATTTTGATTCAAGCCAACAACATTCAGCCTACTAATGTGGCCCAGGTGGCGAAATCGGTAGACTTCAATGGGGAGCTTTTCTATTTCCCTGATTATGTTTTAGGAAACTTCCGGTAACCATCCCATAACCTTCAGGAACCTCTGATTAAGGTGCATCAGCACGATGCGGCTTTGCCGCATAACTGAGATCTAGGAGCCGAAGCGGCACGGATCCGCCGGGCGAGGTGGCCGACGACCCGCCGTAGGAAGCAAGCAAACCAGTGATCCATGCGTTTGCCCGGCTTGCTCAAACATAGGGGCTATCTCTAGTTTAAGTCCGACAGAGCGGTAGCTAATCTCTTTAGGATAGATTTAAGCACACTTCACACGATACATCAGCTTCCGTGAACGGATCAGAACGTGTACGTCATGTCACGATTCCGTCATGGGTGTTAAGGTTAAATGCATTTCTTGTGAGCGCAGTCACGTAGATTACCGTATTGTGTAAACGATGCTTTATTTTGCATCAAAATATCACCCAGATAATGCAACATAATGGCACTACATCCCCTTTGCGGAATTTTCGCTTTCTGTTTCAACAGATTTGGCAGCCTATTCATAGCGTACATGGCAGTGGCTAGTGCTACAATCCTATTGATACTAAGAATGCTTCCTGGTCGGGACTCTAACACGTGACGACTGGTTTATGAGACCAGCACAGCACCAGGGTTCACTCCGATACAATCCAAGCATTCGAACGAAGTTTTGAGGTTATACTTTTTTTTGAATCACCACAAAATCGCATATTATTAATCACTCCAGACAAATTGCTTTACTTTAATGGGTTTTGGGTTCATTTCAAATGCACATCTTTAAAAGCTATTCTCGCAAACTGGTTCCGACTAATTTTTAAATGGCCAATAAAAAAAAGTTCGATTTTTGGTTCGGTTCGACAGTTGGTTTGATGCCGGCAAATCGCCCCCGGTGCAAGAACAAACGACAAAACCAATCGGCGGGACAAACCCCTGTGCGCCTTGGCGGAGAAGTTAATGATGTGTAAAGTCATAAAAATTAAACTACAATCTTGAGCTTCGATCGATTTTCCGGACTGCTTGTGTTTGTGATCCCGATTCGGGCCGTTTGGGAACTTAAATGCTTTCGGATCCGGTTCAATCGGCAATGTTGCCGTGTCGATTGGGTTCTTGAGATGATTGCCGGTAAATGGTTGGTTCGCTTTTTCATAAAAGAACAACACAGTGAATGGAATAACAGAAATTACCGAGAATTATCAAAGGTGAACTTTATTGAGTTCATGTTTGACAATTCAATTGTTTACATGCCTTTTCAGTTACGTGGGTTTAATGCATCATGCAACAGATTTATTTTTCTCTCATGTAAACAAGCCACCAAACATTGTCAAGTGAGGTTTATCCAGTTCATTTTGCGAGGCTTTGATTAGAATTTCGAAACCCTTGTGCATTTTAGGACTCAGGTACTCTTTTCAAAAGGCTTCATCTAATTTTGCTACTATTGAATCGTATCCGTGTAGTGTTTGGTCGACGTCAGGCCGCATGCGAGTGCGCCTGTGGCGTTGCGAATCTATACCCTCAACGGCTTCAGCCGCCGCTGCTGCACGCGGGACAGTGGGTAACTGTCAAATTAGCAGTGAAAAAGCGTAAATAAAAATACGAATTAGGAAGTTAAGTGGATCGAAACGGCGCATTGGTTGGTATATTTAAAGAATAATACGAAAACATCAATGAAAACTTGAATAGCTAGAAGTGCGGTGTGATAGAAACCTTATAACCAATAGTACAGTTGAGTGAATTAAAAACCAGTTGGAGATGAAACTGTCGATAAACATAATGGCTTTCAGTCCAAACTGGGCTCTCCCCGCTAGTTTGTTCGTAGTTGCACAGTCGGTCGGATTCATACCGCCAAAGTTGTAAAACTAAAACATGAATAGCAAAAAAAACTCAAAATGAACTACCGTATACATGAGTTCGACAAAGGAACTATGCGACACCGTTTCCCAGTGCGTGACGATGAAAAACTTTCAAGTCACGGTTATAAAAATTCAGTAAGTTTTCCAGTAAATAATGGAACTGTAAAGAGACAAAAACAATAAACGTATATAGCATATGAAAAGAATTATAGAAAATTGCTTGTAATGCTTAATCACAGAGAACAGACATCCATTTTGGAACGAATAAGATTTAATATTTGTGTAAACTTTTGAATGAATATCCATCAAAACACTAGCGCCGCCGTACCGGCCTATCCCACTGAGAGGCACGACTGTGTCGGCCATTTTGAAATCTATGTGATCAGCTGTCGAATTTTAGTTTAGAATCTTCCAGCTGCTGATTGGTTGATTCTGACAACTTGCAATAGAGTACTTGACAATCTGTAACTGTATTAGTGTGTTCAACGGTTTGTTTTCCTCCACCTGTCATAGATGGAGGAAATCAAATCGAAAATAACTTTTCGGTCGGATTATTTTCATGATGAAATATGATCAACCAGAATGGTACGTCCCCCGAATCAGTTTTACAGCGACATAGAGCATTTCAACACCATTATAAATACTTTACGAGAGCTAATTCAAATGTTTAATTTGGCTGACAGTTTAATATATGACAGCTGGAGGAAAACAAACCCCCAAGTAGTGTGAGTGAAATCGTTTGCATAGAACTCTATGTTACTGCAGGGATAGTGAAATGAAGTTTGGCAGTGTTGCTGTATTTAAAGGAAAAGTCATTACTATTGATAAATAAATATAATTGTAGTCAAATGAGTAAAACAAGTATTTATCTTGCATTTGTCGTATATGTGGTTGATTGACTTTAACAATAATAAAAAGTAACCAATCCATAATCTTGAAAGAATCAGAAAATGGAAAGAATATAAACCGATTTTCACGTCTTGTCTTAGGTCACACCTACTAGTTATCCTCCAGGAATAGATAAGTGGAGAGAAATGCAAACAAAATGGCAAGCTTCAATTAAATTGTTAAAATCTAACAGTGCTCCCAAAAAAGGTAGATTGGCTCGGCTTTGTCAAGAATTTGACAGTTTCGTTGACTCAAGATGGCATCTCCGCATCTCTCCCTAGCGGATAACTAACACCTACTAATCGAAGCATTAGTATGTTTGAACATTATTTTGTTTTTGACACAAAATAAAAGCTCGAGATGGACGTCTGTTCTCTGTGGATTGATTATCAATGAATTCGGGAG
Organism: Topomyia yanbarensis; assembly: GCF_030247195.1. NCBI lineage: Eukaryota > Metazoa > Arthropoda > Insecta > Diptera > Culicidae > Topomyia > Topomyia yanbarensis. The sequence continues at coordinate 398,435,661 of NC_080671.1, read as the reverse complement.
GGGAAATTTGGAATTCGTTGAATATCATAATCGAGGTTCATGTTTTAACTATTTTCCGTCGGCGTATTTCCGCTACGAGACCATACACCGATGCCAGAGAGGTGACTCCTACTATCTGGACTAGATATCGACATATCAACTCATGGACCGGGCTTTACTTCCCTTCCGAAGGAAGGCGAGACCGCAGAGTTTTTTCACCTCAGAAAAATTTCAACGACCTCGACTGGGATTGAACCCAGACCAACTGAGGTGTTTGGCGAGCACGCTTACCACGTAACCACCGGTGTCGTCGTTAACGAAGTTTATGTTCTATGATTTTTTCGTAGTATTCTCTCTTTTCCCTTGAAATAAATTTCAAACTTAAATTGCCCGTCTCAAGACACACTACCCCCTTCAGGAATTATTTCGCAAAAAAAAACTCACAAGTGCAACCGAAAAACCTACCTCCATTCGACCAGTTCAACGTTCCCCGAGCAACATCTTTTATCTATAGCCTCTATCTCCTAATTACACGCCCCGATTATACACCCGATGCTTATTAGCCACCGATTTCCGTGCCTACACAATGTTGCACACGATCGATCGGTGAGCTGTTTCAACTTCTGACACACTTCATCCTCCGGGCGGGGGCTCAGTGCTGCTCGACCCAGTGGGAGACAGCCAGGTCGAGTAGTCCGTCGTGATGCAGCATCCCGTTATGCCCCAAAATGTCAGAACGAGTACCATGTACGACGACGACGACGACTACGATGGACCACAGTGGGAGGCAGTGCTCGGATGGCACGTGTGAAGCGAAGAAGGAATGGGGGGAGCACATGACGGTCAGCGATTGCTATCACTCTTGTGCTCACCCCCTTGTGCGCGTCCCGCCTGCTGACCAGTTCTTTTCTTCTTGCACATGCTAACCGCGGCCAATCTAGCAGCACCAACAGCAGCGCAACGGTTCGAGTTCCGTTAAAAACGTGACAAAACCAGCAAGCAGGCATTTTTTTTATTTTCCGTCTTTTCGCGTTGCTGCCTCTCATTGGTGCCACATGATCGGTGATCAACAATTCGTTTTGACCAATATTGGCTTAAATTTTTGTACACTGCCGTGCGCCTCTTTGTGCTGTCCATTCTGTCTGTCTATAGATCTGTCGGTCTGTCCGCCCATCACTGCATCGCTGCAAGATCTCAGCCATTTAATTACTGCTTATTTTTTTTATCGCTCATTCGATATGGTGATCGTGCAGGTAATCCCTGAGTTCGAATCCAAAAAAAGATATTGAAACAAGCAAGCACACGCTGACATTCGGCTTCGCAAACGCACACACCTTCGCGCGCTTGAAGCCACCATCGTCGCCGGCCGTTCCCTCGTTCGCTTTCGGCTTGGCCGTTTTTGTTTTCTTCCTACCTTTATCTCTCACTCACAGAGCACACATATCTGTCTGTTTGTGCACTCGGGTCCCGATATTATTCCGTTATAGTTAACAGTATCTTTTTGATTAGTTGTTTGACTCATGGGTCTACCGGTCCGCCGACGCGTCCGCCACGACCACTCTTCTCTCACCCCCGCGCACTTGAACTGCACGTTAAGGTCACCGATTTCGTGTGGCTTCTCGGCGAGCATTCAAATTGATTTTCGGGGGGAAATTTGGTGGGCCATTAACTTCGAGCCGACCTTTTGGCGGGCAAGAGCATCATAGTAATCAATCACACAAACAGCGCACATCTATACTGGATTATGTATATGAATTGAATAAGGGGAAAAAACCAGATCCCGGTCAGTCCCATTTCGGCAATTAAAGGCCTTGGGAAAATTTCGTGGTGTAGACCGGACAGCTCTTCGATGTACAAATCTTCTATGTGTGATATTTTACACGGTATCGAAGGTAATGGCACAGTCAGCAAAGTTCAAAGTAAGTAAATGTCTGTATCCGGCACAGCCATGATACGCTCTGTACGGTGGCTAAATTTGTATGCTTTTTGGGGGAGATCAACCTTCGCCATTATAGTCGAATTTGGGAGTCGTTTCTTCTGTTTTCCAAGTGAATGTGGCGATTTCACCAGGATCGCAAGAAGCTGGTATGTACTCCGTTCTGTATAAAACAAAGACACTGCTCAATCTTCAATCTGGTTATGGATGATGAACCTACGCTTATTCACGAAGTGACAGCCGAAAGAAGAACCCCAGTCAAATTTTTGTGTGTTGTACATGGCGTACACCATAATGACACAAGTTACTGCGAGACTGATTGGCGTAACAACGTCCGGTTGTCCGGTTCCGCTCGCATATACTTATGTGCTCGCTGTCCTAACTAGTAACTGGATGGAACTATATTCTTTGCACTGCTCTGTCCGAGGATTTTTTAGAACTTGTGACGAAACTCGCGAAGTGGTAAGAAAAACAAAACGTCAAATGCAGCGTATTGCAGTATTGATTATCTTGCCAGTCGTTTATATATGTGAGCGAGAATGATTTCCAACAATACTTCTTATTTTGACAATAGTTCTGGAGATAATTTAGGAATAGGACGTGACAGCCTCTCTTTGTTTACTTTCTATTTCGATTATTACGACGTCACTGTAACACTTTGTACTAATTTACCAGTACATATCGAAAGCCGATGGTTATCACTAGAATATTATGCAAAGCGATGAGTACTAAATGTTGAAACGACCGAGTAATGAACAGAAGAGAAAGACTCCAAAGAGAATCTCTCATTGTTAATTATGTCCTATTCTAAATTTTCTCTAGAGTTGCTTACGGCAGCTTGACAGCAACGCCCTTTTAAGAATATCGAGTGCTCATTGTACAAACGCTCAATGTATTGGGGTAACGTAGGACGACTTACTCTTGCTGGGCGAACGGCCTAAGCCACTACCCGGTTAAACTATTCGGAATCAATACGGATTGCAAGCTATGACCCAGTTAAACTCATTCCGGAACCGGTTCGGATTTCTGAATGGAGTCATTATGGATTTCAAATCAAATGCAACAACCGATTCCGACTCAGAATCGGTTGTTGCATTTGATTTGGAATTCATAATTACTCCATTCAGGATTCCGAATCAAATTCCGAATGGTTTGACCGGGGACGTCCTCTGAGTAAAAATGCTCGAAAAAATGACAGCTCAGCAAGCTTGTTTACATGGTGTTAGAATTTAAAAGCGATTCGAACCAAGTCTCTGGTAATGGGTGGAATCGAATATTTTTAAGTCCAAGTAGCTCTCTCAACTGTCAGAAAAGTGAGGTTATACATTTTCATGCAATGTTCTACACGGTTAAAATAATGTATCCATTAATGAGTTTTATACTACCCATCTCCGACAAAACTGGGAAAACTAATTTAGTGAATAAACATCATATACCCACAATTGGGAATTTTCAGTATACGTCAGAAAATGGGTATTTTTTACCCATATTTATCTACTACTTGGAACTGAAAATGAGTAGAAATTTACCCATCGTTGGGTACTTATAGAACGGAAGAAATTTTGTTGCAAATCATTAGAATTCAAATAATGAGCAAACTATACATATAGTTTATCGAATATTCTCACTCTTTATTCATTGAGCCTTTTAAATCTTTCGTTTATCGTTGGTCATTAGTCCGCATTCAGATGGCCACAATATTCCTCAGTATCAACACAACCAATGACAGGTATTCCGACGGGGTGCTATATACGGACACATATTAGTAAACTGCTGCTTGTGGTTTGTCATTCTAGGGGTTTCCGGAGCTATTCGAAGCTGGTCGTAGACGGGATTGAACATTCCTAACAATGGCCCTTTGGAAGAACGAACAATTTATTAAGTACGGAGGCTCATTTCTTTTGGCACTATCAATACTTACCAGCTCATGTCAACCTGGCTTTTCCTACTGGATTCCGATCCGGTTACAATTATAAACACTCATAGTAATAGACTCGCGGATGTAAAAACCGCAAAACTGGCAACTAAAAAAACAAGCGCGTTAAACTGGCATCACCCAAAAATGTGCAAGCTCCAACGTGCTCGACTGTATTCGATCACCTTTTTTTATTAAAATAATTTTTCAAGTGGTTCAATATGTGAATCAAAAGAGAAGTTATACGTTTGATACTGAGCAACAAGAAATTAAGAAAAGCAAACAAAATCCAATTTCTTTAAAAAAACACAAATTTGATGAAAAAAAATATAAGTAAAATGCTTTTTATTCAGTTATATAGAACACAATAAATATCTTTCTAAATAACATTGTAAAATACTAACACGAACATGAAAAGTGAAACCTACTGTGAATAACAAAATATTTTTTTTAATATAAAATCGCAATACTTGTTCTGCTTATTTGCATTGTATGACGTCATGCTCGTTTGGCTCCGAATTTTGACAGTTTGTTTGGCTCGATAAAAGTACCTTCGCTGGTCTATTACTATGAGTGTCTATAGTTACAATTTACCCAACTATATACTTTAATTCCAATAAATCAGTTCAGTCTAAAAATGGCAAAGTCTTTTTCAACCATTTATGGGTAAAAGATTACCCATTTTTCTTGTAGGGTAGCAAGATTAAGGTGGGTAATATTTTACTCAGTTTCTAATTCAAGAAAGTACCCAGTTTATGACAGCTGGATTGGAATTAGAAAATGGATACTTCTGATACTCATAAATGGGTACTTTATTTTAACCGTGTACTGACTCCATTCAGAATTCCGAACAGGTTCCGAAATGGGTAGGCTGGATGTAGGCTCTAAGAACGGTTAGTTTCATAATCATCCAATGACGGACGTTCGTTGGGCCAACGCTGGACGACGCCCAAATAACCGTTCTACAGACGTTCATCGTTGGAACCGTGTTGAAAGATTTTGAAACAATTTTTTGGACTACTCAGTGGGTATCTCGAATCAAAGCTCGTCGAATGCTAAGACAAGACATGAAAATGGGGGGGGGGGAGCTGTGCTTGTTCCAATTTTATGTTAGAATCTTCCAGCTGCTGATTGGGTTATTCTGACAACTGGCACCATAGGAAATGGTACAGCAGGGTTAGTGAAATGTTGACTCGAATCAAAACTTGTCGAAAGTAAACAAAGTTCATTTCATATCGTTAACTTGGCGCCCAGGTGGTGAAATCGTTATAATTCTGGAGCGTTGCCAGAAAATTTTTATTTCCAGATCAAATTTTACTAAACTTCCCAGTTAAGCTCAGCCGGAATGCTGGCTGGTTCTAATTCGTATTCCGGCTCCGGTGACACAACCGATTCTAGTTAGAATGTTTAAGGGGTATGTATGGGTATGTATATGATTTATCGACTTCCAAACGGCTTAACCGATTGGTGTAAAAATTTATACCTAGTGGACATTTGTTATGGAGCGTGTTTATGTCCTATAGGTTGGGCATTATCTGCCCGTCGGATGGCTCTTCGAAACAAATTGTGTTTTTCTTCTATTTCGTTGAAATTGACGCGCGACGGGAATTAGCTAGTTAATTAATAAAAGCAGCCACACTGTTCGAAAGATTTCGGCAGGGATAATGTGTGCGAAAACCCAGTCACTAAATTTTCTGACAGAAACCGCTCTGGTAGATTTCTGTCAGTCTTAGTTTGGCAGCCCTGTCAGATTCCTGCGCGTATCCTGTCGGGTTAGTTGAACTAGGGCGAACTCGGTTTCGCTCGCGTTTTCTGGCAAATTTTGACAGGAACCGAGCAAACCCTGGCATAACTCGGACATAAACTGTGCAAAGATCCTGGAAATTAGCACGAAATGAGCAAAACATCTGACAAAGATGTGGCAGGAAGCGTACAGAAATCTTGGCCTTACATTCCTGGTTGGATTCTGGATAAAATTGAGTAGCATCGGTTGGTTTAACCGCTTCTGTCAGAAAGGGTTGTTGCATTTAAGCGAATTCTTTGCCAGAATTCTCGCACAAATCGCGCAAAATACTCGCAGAAGTTCTGCCAGTATCAATTTCGCTTTGCTCAACTTTTGCTAACTTTCTGCTTGCCGTGGTGGTGACTGGGAAGAAGAACGTTGAAGGAAATATAAGAAGCCAAATGAGGTCGAATGTAAACAAAGTGTCAAACTGGCGCCCAGGTGGCGAAATCGTTAGAGTTCAACGGGGAGCTGGAGTGTTGTCAGAAAAGTTTTATTTCCCAGATTATGTTTTAGGAAACCATCAGATAACCTTCAGGATCCTCTGTTTATGGTATACCAGTACGATGCAGCTTAGACGCATAACCGATGCCTAGGAACCGGTGGAAAGCCGCTGAGGTTCCACCGGGCGAGGTGGCCGCTGACCTGCTATCGTAAGCAAACAAACCTGTGATCTACTCGTTTGCTCGGCTCACTCAAACATAGGCGCTTTCCCTAGTTTAGGTAACGGGCAGCACGCGTAAAAAGCAATGTGGCGTAGCCCCATTTGGTGGTAGAATGAAGATGAAATTGGCAACATTAGCAAAATGCAATAACAAATGAACACTCCGGATAACCCTGGGCTGGATGTTCTTGGCTCGATTCAAAACCTGTCGAAAGTAAACAAAGTCGACCCGCCGTCGGAAGCAAGCAAACCTGTGATCCACTCGTTTGGCCGGCTTTCTGAACCATAGGAGCTATCACTAGTTTAAGTCCGACTGAGCGGTCGCGTAAAACCGCTGTGGCGTAGCCACACTGGGCGGTGGAATCAAAATAAAACTGGCAACGCTAGCAAAATGTAAACACAAATGAACACTTCGGATGAACCTATCGCCAACCGCTGTCAATTCAGTCGAACTCGGCCACTAAAAAACATGACGACAGTAGCGCACCTGGTGGAGCTATCCCAATTACCTTCGAAAACGGTAGGGATTTTTACACAATTTGAAAGCTGGTGATGGACGTCTATTCTCTGTGACTTGACTTATCCTGTCAGTTGTAATAATCTGTTTGTTTATTTTTGAACGCTCAAATACCAGACTGTTTTCACTTCGTTAATGTGATACAGTGTTAAGAAGGTTTTATGGTAGCATTCAAAAGTTACATTCAGCTACAACAAGAACTTCATAAAACTTTTTTTTTTTGGTTTTATGGAGGTTGTAAAAGGATGTTTTAAGAGGGGATCAAGATTCTTTTAAAACTGTTTTTTTTTGAAGAACTCGTAAAACTTTTCGATCACATAAGCCTACATGCCCTTGCCAAAAGCAATGATAGAACCAGATTTACTCGTTCATGCTTTAATAGAATATCCATGAAACTTGAATAAAACTAATTAGTATTTGAATTGTTACTTTGGATGTCATCTTGCTTCAGAACTTCTGGAGTGACATTCTGCATCTCGAAACGAAAGTTTTTTTGTATACAAGCTTGCATGAAACAGTAGTTTTGACTTGGTTGTATTGAAGTTTTATAGAATGCTACAAGTGCAATCTAAGTTTTATGAGTGGCTATAAAACTACCATAAAACCTCAATTGTCACTAGGGATGGCCCCAAATATCAGCTGCATGTAAGTGTTTTTAGGAAGAAGACCAAACGCAAATCTCACCCTCGAATGGACACCCGATTAATCCCTGAATTAAAAAAGAACCTTTCATCACCATCCGTAACAGAATAGCTTAACATCCCGATTTCAGATCGAACAATCCGATGAAGTCCACGACCGCAGACTAGATCGTTCAAATAGTCATACATACACATTAACAAAAACCTCCATCAACCAGCCAATTTCCGAACGAAGACAAATGAGCTACCGCGGCTAAAACCCCAGTCAGTGGCAATCCAAGATCACAGCCAATACTCCTAGATAGCTGTATCCATCTACACCCGTGTGATGATTGATGATGCTATGCATCTCTTGTTGCGTCAAAGAGGGAATTTGCGCAATCAACTCACGCTAGAATCGACAGCGAACCTCTCTCCCGAGCCTTTTGTCTCTAGCGTAGCAGTAATTAGCCATGGAGAAGCCACCGCCGCCACCGATGTGAGTTCAACGTTCGTACCCCTCCATCACCACCACCACCACCACCCTGCCGCGGCACAGCGGTGAAGTCAGATTTGACCGAACCGCGATACTCCATGCGAAGAGTTCACGTGTACCTGCTAAATGGTCCAATTGCTGAGAAACAACAATGCGAGAATCAATCCCCGATCGGTGGAACGGGCTACCGAATGACCCCGCCACCGCTTGTGCTGGCCGCTGGCAGAACAAAGTAAACAATTAAAGCGGGAAAGTCCGTTATTGAAATTTATCAGCATCACCCATCAGTGGGATGTGTTAAGGTGCCAAAAAACAACACCCGATGAACCGATCGGGCGGAAGATTGTCTGGCCCCGTGAAAACATCAACCGACTAACGGATGGAGGAGAGAAAGAAAAAAGTGCACATTATCATATCCATAAATAAATAAAAATAAATAACTCAGTAAGTAGATATGCATAAGAATGGACAGCTTCCGCGCGACCAGCCCCCGGGCTATTGCCAGCGATTTTCCGGGGGCTCCGCGATCGGCCCGACCGTTGAGGACCAACCGCGAAACGAGTTGAATGGCCTTTTTACGTGGTATTAGCTGATAGTAAATCATCGATTGCTGCTTACTGTGCGCTGGGAGAGCTAGCAGTCATGCAACCGATCGGGAGCACTACAATCGTGTGTCAGCTCAGGTCAGGTTCAGAAACGTTTTACGAATTTACAGTTAACGGGTGTGAGCTCGAAATAACTCACAGCGACCCACTCGAACAACCCGCGATGCTGCGGCGCTGACTGGTCACACAGAGAAACGAAAACCCCGTTAGGATGGTCTTTCACATAGCCGGAAGATCTACACGATGTGATTATCAAGTTCAATAGTCAGGGACAGTGATCTGTGGTTGGTTTGAAAATAAATAATTTATTTTTCTCTTACTGGTTAAGCTGAAATGTGAGCAAATTTGGGGGGACAACGATGATACATATTGGTTGACCTCTGAGTATTTAGATGTTGATGGCCGAAAAAAAATCACTGCATTATTTTAATGGTTCCACTGAGATTCCAACAGTCTCCAGTAGTAGCTATGTACAATAGTTGACGTTGGTCGGTTCAATGATCTACGGATTGGGTTGGTTGAAAAACTTAAGCTGAACGCATCTGCAAATATTTTTTTTTTCGCTAAATATTTAGTAGTATCGTATTTAAATGCAAATTCATTTGCTTCGGGAATAAGTTGTTTAGTGTGTATGAACCAAAACAGATGACTTTAATGTCGTCGCGTACTACAAACATGCAAAGTTCTCGGTCGTCGCAAAATGGTTCGTGGCTTTAAGAAAAAAAATACTGGAACTCGTACTTCCAAACAACAAACATTTAAAACCTATACAGTGCGGAGGGGGCTGGTGGTGGGTTGGCTGAACTCCTTTGTTCAAGTGTGACACCATCCTCGAGTGACCACCGGCCGGGCTCGATATGTGCGCAGAACCTCTGTTCCTCCACTAGGAAGAAGGAAACCTCGGCGGCCTATTTGCGCGTTCGGTACATGTACTGACTCCATCGAAAGCCATTCGGATCGGCACTCGCATTCATACGGACAACACGGTGAGCAACGAAACGTAAGAGTTATTTATGACTGTTTTCAGTGCTGGATTCATTCATTGTGGAGTTATGAATAGGTAAATTATTTCCTTTCTTCACCACCTTTCCGCCACCGCCGCCGTGTCTATCTCCGTCACCGTTGATAGCGCTACAATATCAGCTAACTGTAACTTTTGGCGATGAATAACTCCGGGGTGACCAGCACTGTTGCTATGCAGCTGAAACAGCGCAGGATCACGAGGGATTTCGTAGAGCGGGGGCAATTTTGGGATGGTTAGTGCTTAATTATCGGTTAGAATTATTCGGGTGATTGGATTCTATTGAAGGTGAGGTGAAGGTAGTTTTTCCTGTTGAGTTACGTGTTAGTAGGTTGAAATATCGCGAGGAATATGTGATTTTGCATAGAAATTTGTCGTCACAACTTTGCCATTAAAGAAATTGAAGCAACCCAGTCAAAAAAATGCTGACGAACATGGTCAGGCGATTTAAACAGTTTGACGTTTGACTCAACTCGCCTGTGCTAATTGCACCTAGGAACAAATGCAATTTGCGAATGCGATTTAAAGGCAATTTAAATACTTAGACAAATTTTCTGTGGCTAAAATGGACTTGGGGATCATCCATAAATGACGTAGCATTTTTTGAGTAATTTTTAACACCCCTCCTCCATCGTAGCATTTCGTCACAAAACTCTAAATACCCCCTGGTAATTACGTAGTTTGACGGTAAGTCTCCCCCCCCCCCTTGATCACGTAAAAATATATAAAAATAAAAAAAAAGATGTAAGTTAGATGAAACTGGTAAGGTTGTGATATAAGGTCAACGCCTATTCCCCTTTAAAAAAGCTCCGTAGCATGACATGACCCCCTACCCCCTGTCGTCACCCATCATCACAAAATACAAAACTCCCCCCTCCTCCATATAATGCTACGTCATTTATGGATTATCCCTTGGTTGTTTTTCGCGTTTTTCCAACATGGCGGTTCATGTTTGGCTTAAGCTTATTTTTTGGACAATTGGCATGTTCTCGCTTGTAATTTGTTCGCTTAGTGCACTTCATTAAGCCAACGAATGTAGGAAATTGTGGAGTCGTGTGTAATTATAGTAGAACAAGATCTCTGACTTAAAATCTTAATGAACGTCAGATTGTGGTAAGTTTTGGTGTGCAATACCAATTTCACCATTGCTTCTTCCTATAGTTTCGTGGTGATTACCTAGTATACTGATAAGTTTATGTGAGTAGATAATGAATCCGAAAATATGTATTATTTGTAATTTTCATATTAGGCAACTAAGGGCGACTAATGGCGCCTTCCGTGGGGCGTAGGCCATTTAAAGACGGGTAGGGCGGCAAAAAATGACAGCGGCAAATCGCCCAAATGTTGCATTTGAAATAGCCACCAGCTCATTGCCAGCAATTTGCTGGCAAATTGAAGGGCAATAGGGATCTTTAGGGTTGTGCGGGTTAAGGCATATCGTGATGCAGAATAGTACCGTGAGTTAATATCTCAGCCCTTTTTCAATTTTTAGGCTCGAAACATTTTTTAGTTTGTTTCCTTTTAGGACAATAACACATCCAAACCCATGCGACTTACACGACTCTATAGGTTGCCTTATCAGATCTACCATATTTTGCATATGAAACTTGGGATGGCAGGCTGCTAGCGGATTGCAAAAGTACCAGATCATGCTGTGTGGGGTGCTGTCCCGGTTAACAATGAGGCGAACGAGATATTTGGAGTTATGTCATTTAGTAGGACAACTGTCAGTTTGTCGGTTGAATTTAATTTATGGCGATTTCGCTTGAACCCGAAACTGAGTCAGGTTCTAACCCCAACCGCTGTCAGTTCATACATTTTGACAGCAGTTGGGGCTAGAAACTGACTCAGTTTCGCTTCAAACGAAAACCACATTAGTTTTTTTTTTAATTTAAAAATCAGAAAAGAATAATTAAGGTTTAAGAATGATATGAGTGTACTCGTAAGGACACCCGCTATCAATACATATGAAAAACTGACACAATTTTCCCAAATTAAAGATCCCTATTCCAGATACATTTTGGAGAAATGTGAGTTAATAAAGCGGTCATTATTATGTGTATTATGGCAACATATCTAAATATGACAAAGAAATTGGCTGCACTGCCAACCTCGCTAGCTGCATACAGTCATCTGTCAACAATTATTCGGTAGGGTACAAGAAAGTCAAGAAAACTAACTACAGAGACAACTGCTCCAAGATGAAGAGATAGAAAGGTTCGGAACATTTGTCATTTTTGAGTGTGTTTGTTTTATATCTGTAAAATTAAGCATGGCCGCTGGGCCCCTGGTAGTAAACATAATCATCCGGACGAGCATCCCGATTCTTTGGCGCACAATGAAAAGAGAGAAAAGGCCGGGTTTCACCTCGGATCTTCCGATTCGATTACTTAGAGACACTTTTTATCTCGAAACTACTAATAAAAAATAATTATTACCAAACCAAAACAAAACTTATATAAACAGAAAAGCCCACTACGTCATTTGTTTATTCTTTTCTTTTTCATATCCTCCTGATTTATCAGCTTCATTGAAAAAAATGACAACTCATACAGACATACAGAGAAAAAATGTTCCTACCTTTATCCGTCTTGAGTTGTCTCGTTTTATCATAGCCTTTACCCTGTACGTATTTATTATCTTGGTCGGAGTTATTTTCATGTCAGTGAGTGTTCATTCATATTCATTTGTGAGTGGTTCATTGGAATGGTTCACTTCCATTAGCTGAGACCGTTCTAATGTGAGGTTGGTTTTCAATAGAAACTAAAAAAACGTGAAATGACCAGAACCTGTTGTTCAATTGACAGTGAACTCTGAGTGATTCAAACGAGGACGGCAGCAGAACTCAATTGATACAGTGACTCGCAGTTTCACTTGAAACGAATATTTTCGTTTGAAATTGATGTTTTATCGCACTGATCCGCACTTTCAAAGTGCGAGTGATCTAAAAACTGCCCGGTCAAACCATTCGGAATTTGATTCGGAATCCTGAATGGAGTCAGTATGGATTCCAAATCAAATGCAACAACCGATTCTGAGTCGGAATCGGTTGTTGCATTTGATTTGGAATCCATAATGACTCCATTCAGAAATCCGAACCGGTTCCGGAATGAGTTTAACTGGGTGCGAGCTGTCAAAACACGTATATTTTAAGTGATAGAGATGGTACTCTCACAGACATGCCAGTCGAACTAACCGGTCTATGAGAAGAATTTATTTGAATTAGATGTTAAGTGCGCAATGCGATTCGAATCCAGTTTTTAGTGCTACAAGCAATAATAACCAGAACTATCTATCGTTAGATTCTCAAGCACACTCGATCGTCCAACCCACACCGGAAATAGTTCAAGGCTGCCAGGCTTTCGAGAGGTCCGAGAGAATTCATTCATAAAACCTGTTCGAAATTGGATACAACCGTATCGGAAGCTGTCAAACAGAATGCACTGAATCTATTTGCACCGTCCGACCGTATATCGTATTCGGTTACCCCGGAACCTGTTGCGGTGCACACGCACACATACACACACTCACTCGAATCGGCAGTGATCCGTACACTTGGTAGAACGTTTGGTTTTTTTCTTCTCATCAGGTATCAAGTTTCCTGATCAAGCCGGCTACCTCTTCTCAGCCACCGTCAGGTATTCCGATAGCCTCGCACAATCTACACACATTTTCCTGTCGCTTTGGGCCGCGTCCGAATCCGAGTGCTTTGTGCATCGGATTCCCATGCACCTACATCGGCCCGGCTGCTGCTGTATGGTAACAGCAGATTGTCTGAAAAGACACCGATAGGGACTGTACACTCGGTTTATATTTTTGGTACAGCAAAATAACAGGTTTCATTGAGCAAATAACAGGGTCCATCAAATCCAGCATCAGCAGCAGCGTGAGCGACGAAGAAAGATTTTGCGAAGGGCTCTCTCGATTCGGGCCGGGGCTACAGTTGTGGCGGTAATGGATTGACTGGCCCTAAACCGGCTGCTGATAAATTTTTGGAAAAGTTTTTTCCACTTAATAATAGCCATTTTGCGAATGTTCCCTGCCACTTTTGAGACTGGTTTTGTGGGTTAATTTTCCGTGTGCTGACATTGAACTTGAATATGTATTTTTGAGAGAGTTGAGACGTTGGTAATGCTTTGGAGAACAGCCGAAGGTAACAAACATTTTTTTTCGTGATATTTGAAGCATAGCCGATAGTTATTTGATTACCGTTTTAAGCTATACAACGTTTTCCTGTCGTTTGTGAACGACTAAAAGTATCGACAGCGGAAACGAATTGTGGGCTAGATGAGACAGGAGAAACGGTACATTTTGACGCGGTGAAAACTGGTTTTAGGTTGGCCAATTACTATCAGCAGGCGAAAAAGCGAAGATTCGAAGAAAAAGTCGGTCCCAGTCGGCGGTTTCAGGTCGTTAAACGCTTCCCTCGATAACAGATGGTTTAGCAGCACTCAACGAGTGACTCAAATAAAGGAAAAAGTTGGCCGGAAACGAATTTAAATTTATTAGTGTGAATTCCGGGTATCCGGGCTCTCGTCGACGGCGCACGGCCCAATTGCAGCGCTGGCTCGCAGTGACTAGCGATGAAAGTGGACCCCCCTATGTTCGGCACAAATCAATTTACGCATCGGTAAGGACGAGGGCAACATTTTGATATTCAATACTAATATTGCACTTGTCCCGGCCTATGCGTGGAGTTGACAGTCAGCGGTACAGCGAACGAGGGGTCCACGAATTAAACCAATTTTAAACATTGTTCTAGTAGTATGATATTTATGTCACTAAATCCGTCCTTTTTTCTCTTTCATTTGCAGATTTGGCTTATTTTACCGATACATTACCTACCCCCTTAATCTAAGACTGAGAAACAGAGATCTTCAAGCAAGAGCTACTTCTGCATACGTCCTTTTTTGTATGGAAACTACACAATACAAGCAGATAATAAAAACAAGAGGTAAGCAACTCGAAACCTTGTGTATTAAAAAAACTCGACCAAAGATTGGTGGCGTGGCCGGTCTAATTTTCCACGTAATTTGATAATTTCATCGCTTGTGATCATTTTCGTTCGCTCGTTTTGGGAAGGGACCCCGCAAAAAAGGTTTGATGAGGGAGCAGCCGAGCTATTGTGTCGGGTTTCAAATAACCGGCTCGATATTTTCGTGGTCGTCTTTTGTTGTTTTTCTGCCTGAAATAAGAAGCCTCGTTGGGTGGCGTCAATCGTTAGGTTGATGGTGATTTAAGTTGACACTTCCAAGGTGATCTACCGTACCGGGCTTCTAAAGGTGGTCTGTGAGTCGCAAAAGATTAGCCAGTGCCTAGGGTTGGTGTTGGTAGCTGGCTCTAGTCGGTTTCAACTGGAATACAGGACTACAAAATGAGATACCGTGAAAGCACTATATTTTACGCACCTAACAAATGATGTTTGTAATTCCGTGCAACGTTTTGTCTATTTCATTTCTCGTTAGGACCTGAAACGTAGCACTTTTACTAGAAGATACTAGGTTGAATACAAACCCACAAAAAGTAATGCAGTTTAGTATGAATTTCAAAGTGAAATGTTTGAAACTACGCTGGATTATGCGCGATCACGGTACATACAGTGGCGGAGAAAACAATAAGACTAGGTTATATTTCTTGAAATCTGCGTGCAGCCTATTTAAAAATCTGTGCAAATCTGTGTTAAGAAAAACGTACAAATTTGTCTCAAACAAGAAGTGACGACCTTTTTTATGGGTTTTGCTCGAGTTAAAAATTGAACGCGAGATCAAAAATTGAGAAATCCAGGCTAGTCTCTGCATTATAACAGAAAACTGTGAAAATCTGGGCAGTCTTAAAAATCTGTGCAGAACACTGAAAATCTGTGAAACACAGATTAGTCTGTGTACCTGGCATCCCTGTTCTGTAGCGTCAAACTGGCGCCCTGGTGGCGAAATTGAGTTCAATGGAGAAGCTCAATGTTAATACAAAATTTGATGATCACTTTGGGGCTGGATGTTGTTGGTTCGAATCGAAACTCTTCGAATGTAAACAAAGTCCATTTTATGACGTCAAACTGGCGCTCAGGGGGTAAAATCGTGAAAGTTCAATGGGGCGCTGGAGCGCAAACAAAAATTTTTATAATTCAGAGTGTTTTTGGAAACTTCCCGTAACCATCCAATCCCCTTCAGAAACGTCTATTAGAGGGATACCATACGTTGCGGTTTACCCGCATAACCCGGGAACCGAATCGGCGCAAAACTGCTGAATATCCGCAGGGCGAGGTGGCGCCGACCCGCCGTAGGGAGTCAGAACCTGTGATCCACTCGTTTGGCCGGTTTACTCAAATATAGGTGATATTCCTAGTTTTAATCCGACTGAGCGGTAGCGTAGGCGGACAGCACGAGTGAAAAGCGATATGGCGACATTTCAACGAGTATGGATTCGAGTCAATAATAGGGGCCCATGGACCTATTGTCAATTCACATTTCGACGAGTTTAGATTCGAACTAAAAGAGAAGAGCCGCTGTCTTTTGACAGATTGAGAAAGGCTGGATGTTGTTGGCTCGAATCAGTCCGGAAAAATAAAACAACCCAAAGAATAAGTTCTTTTAACTTACTTTTGTGTTGCGCGTCGCTTTCGCAGTTATTAGTGTTGTCAAGAACAAAACAAAAGATTCGACTCAGTCGAGGTCTTTCGTGGAGTAAGGTACTTTTGAGTTGTTTGTGGTATACTCAAAATTAAGTAAATACAGTCGTGATTCGCTGGTTGGACACTTTTTAACTGGACCGCTTTTTAGTTGGACATCCTCTAGTTGGACCACTGTCCATTTAAAAAGCATCTGAATGTCAAAATGTTATTTCAAATTCACTTTGACAAGAGTTAGAGATGTGATCATATGCATTTATACTACTGACATCCCTTTATACCATTTGTTTGACATTTGTCAATTGTTCCAACTAGCGAATCAAATTCGTTAGTTGGACAGAGACTGTGGCCCAACCAGCGAATCACGACTGTACAACTTAAATTTTAGTATATTGAAATCAAGGTTGAGTATAAATAACCCATCAATGAGTTGTGAATTTTGCCGTGGTTAAACGGAAACTACCTTCAACACGGTTTACCTAATTTTACCTTCCTCCACGATACCCCGACATTGAATCAAAAGAACTCAATTTTAGGTAGTTTTTCGTTTGTGTGAAAACTTGTCGAAAGTAAACAAAGTTCATTCCATAGCGTCAAACTAGTGCCCAGGTGGCGAAATCGTTACAGTTCAACGTTGGAGCGTTGCCAGAAAATTTTTATTTCCCATATTAAATTTTAAGAAACTTTCCACCCGCCGTCAGAGGCAAGCACCCCTGTGATCCACTCGTTTGCCCGGCTCACTCAAATATAGGGGCCATTCCTAGATTAAGTCCGACTGAGCGGTAGCGAAGTCGGACAGCACGTGTAAAAGCGATTTGGCGTAGCCACATTAGGTGATGGATTCAAAATAAAATTGATAACCTAAGTAAAATGTAAACACAAATGAACACTCCGGATGAACCGTCAATTGACATTTCGACGAGTTTTGATTCGAACTAATAATAGGGGCCCCAAAGCCTGTGGCACTCATTCATACTAATGTACTTGTGTGTGGTTCATTCTAAATCAAATACTCTCACAATGCTGAATTCACCAATATACTAGCAATCGTAAGGTTGTGTGAGTTTCTGGAGCGTAATCGCTGTGTGATGCAGTTTTTCTCGGGTAAATGTCGCTTTATATGCATTACACCAGTTCAAATGCAGAACCCGCATTAGAACCATGCGTTTTTGCATGTGAATCTTCCCGGTCATATTTATGGTGTAGGAATATACCTACATAAGACAAGTATAGTGACATGTTAGCAAAGGGAACACCTACATTATGGACGTTAGATCGCCATTGCCGAATTCACTATCCCATCAACAAACACAGCTCGCACTGCAATGCTGTGAGATAAATTTGTGTGTTTAAAGAATAATCACTACATTTATAAGCAGTTTTATCTTTGCATCGCGAAACATCTATTGTTTGAATGTGTGCACATTTAATTTGAATTACTGGGCACAGTAAAATTTTCCTGGGGTTTTGAACAGCAAATCGTTCGGCAATCAGTTCAGTAAAACAATTCAGTTACCGAACTCTCCCCAATCCGTTCTATCTAAACGTCAAAAAATACTGGTCAGTCAGCAGTTTCCTCTGAAAATGGCGAATAGACAGATGATTTGCTGTATCTGTTTTGTAAGTTTTTGACGAGGTTCGGTAGTGTTGGTACAATTTTGCCGAACAATCAGTATTTTACTGGATAATGTTGATGTACCGAAAAAACAGAAGTGCTGATAAATTCAGTGAAAATATTGCGAGTTTCAGCCAAATTACTGAAAATCGCCAAAAAATGAAAACTTTACCGCAATTATTGCGAGTTTGAAAAATTACTGAAAATCGCTAAAAAATGAAAACTTTACTGCAGTTTTTGAAACAATTTGCTGCCAGCTTCGTAAAAATATTACTTTACTGTGCAAGTCGTCGAAATAAATTGCTGAACAACTTTTGGCTGGCTTAGTGTGTATCTACATGGAATGCTGCTGCCGTCGAAAAAGTTTTCTTGGTTCCGTGTATTCCGATCAAAGGTTGAATCGAATACACAAGGTAAGGCCTAGTGACCACACGAAACATTGTTTCTCTCGTTAATCCGTCGACGAACTGGTGCCAATATCCGCGTTTTTCAGCTTTCATCAAGTTTTTCATTTGCGTTGCTAACATCGCATATATTCGGGAATTTTCGGGCGTCCAACATTCGAAAAGTCCTTATAGGACTTTTTCGCGTGCAATTCTGAGCACACTCTGGCTTACCACAGAGTGTTTGCACCGGGTACTCGTATCATCTGACATTTAATCGCAGTGCCGAGAATCAAGCAAGCCAAAACCTTCTACTCTTCCATTGGAGGAATTTCTTGTTTTGATTCGATTGTTTCGGATAGACTGGGTCGTGTAGCTCTTTCAATCAATGGGTACACTCTAATTGCAGGGAGGACGAGTACAATGATAAATCTAACGCGCACGAACCAGTGCGAATAGGGACTCGTGTCGTTTCTCCCGTATTTAAGATGATCATCTTAAAATTGTCGCAAATATCATGCAGGAAGGTAGATCAATTATCATCGTTAAGACAACCCCATGCCATAACGTGGGAGTTGAAGTCTTCTAAAACCAGAATTAAGGTGCGAGTAGGGATTTAGTGCTGGTTTGCTGGCTTTTTTACTTCAATACCTGGTACCGAGTAAAGGTTAACTCAATTGAAATAATAGCACATTTTGACCCTAAAATATTCCTCCATACTGTTTTCTCGGTCCTGGCGAATAATGTTAAATTTTTGACAGTTAAGACGTAAGTTGACCAGGTTTCACACAATGCAAATGCATCACACTGCAAATTATTTTTAAAATGTTTCAAATAATCGATAATACTTCTGCAAATAGTGACTTCGCTCGGTGAATTAGTCATCTAAGGATACGATCGCTCTAGGAGGGCCATTTAGTAGAAAACTCTCACTATTGGAAGTGTTTAATATCTAGTCCAGTCCATATCAAATAATTTCATCTGATCAGGACTAGGTTGAATCTCGGACTGATGTCCCATGTGAAAATTCCTGTTTACTTACTTCGATTTTGTAACGAAACTTCCTCGAGTTATTATACTTGGAGGCCCATCATGGGACACCCTCAGACCTTTACGAGGAAGCTTAGGAAAGGAAAAAAATTTCCTCCTTCGTAAATTTATTGACACATTAGAAGATGTTCTCTCGATGGGATTGTCAGAATCGCGCTCTTTAGTGAACAAGAGAGCGTAGAAATTATTCATGGCTGGTGGTGTATCCCTCTTTAGCATTTCTTCTCGGCATGATTCAGTTTTCCCCGCAAAATTTGTACGCGAGGTATATCGAAAGATCATGCAGAGTCTCTCACAGTATGAAGACTTCAGCATCCCCGTAGCAAGAATCATTTTCATGATTCTCTACGCATATTCCGAACCGTGCCTTGTTTCTACAATGAATAGCTGTATAGCCTAATTGTTTGCAACGATGGTAGTGCATGCACCGCGGCATTAAAAGACGAACAGGCATGCTAACGTAGTTCAAAAGAGCAAAGCTTTGAAGATCAGATACGGCGAACGGCTCGAAATGAAGCTTATGCTCCTCGATTTTGCTGAACACAATTGGTGGCAATTCAAAATTTTCACGGAATGAAGCAAAAGGACCCCCCAATTATGGCCCATGTCGGAGACTACTCCATTAATCTCTACTTCCCGGGCGGGTACGTAGACAAGATACTTCTTCGTAAAAAGTTCGCAGCCCGCAATTATATTTACCTGTTCAAGATCGCTCACAGATAACATACGGTGATCTGACCATCCAGAGGCCGGTTGTATTAGACGGACATAATTTGTATCGTAAAGGAGACTTATCAGCATTATTTTTGTCATCCGGGGAAATCTTAAAATCGACCTCCATTGAGACTGAGGAGGTGTCGGTCGTCGGGGATGCCTTCCTATTAGGCAACAACATTATGCGGGCTTCAGGTTTTATTGGAGGGAACAGGAAATTAATGCAATAAAATTTAAAAGTGAGAAATAGTTACTTTTTCAGTCGGTTGGTCATACATCCCGTTAAGCCAGAGCAAAACAAAAATTGAATCTTCTCAGTCGAGATCTGACACAGTTATGACGATTTCATTCGAACAAATGTATTCATTGCAAGTAATTTTATGTGTCTGTAATGCGACAAATTTCTAGTAATACTTAGGCACCCACCCTATGCTTATTTTACTACCCACTCGAGCTAAAAGTGCTACGCCGGCCCTATACGTCTGTTCAAGAGAGCCCATAAGAGCCATCCAGAGGCCTCGATATAGTTCTTTTTTGAATACGTCGCAAACCCAGCAAAATAAAGCGGAATTCTGACTGGTTCTAGTTAGTATCCGCGTCTAGTGACACAACCGATTCTAATTAGTATCGGTTGTATCACTGGAACCAGTCAAAATTCCGGTTCATTTTCCGGTTACTAGGAAATACCTGCAGCTTCTCCATCCATACAATGTCAATACCAAAACAATTAATCATCTCTATCAGATAATAAAACAATTCCGCGCCAGCGCGACTAACTAAAGTCAACACCATCCGCTCC
Organism: Topomyia yanbarensis; assembly: GCF_030247195.1. Classification (NCBI taxonomy): domain Eukaryota; kingdom Metazoa; phylum Arthropoda; class Insecta; order Diptera; family Culicidae; genus Topomyia; species Topomyia yanbarensis. The sequence goes on along the minus strand of NC_080671.1, from coordinate 398,414,939 downwards.
GACCAAACTGAAACATAATCGACCATCTCGCCGGCAGGTGAGAACTAAACGATAACCTGACACGCAGCAACAACAACAACGAAAACCGCTATTAAATAATGTTAACCTTCACCTTTCGGGTACAGTTAGGAGAAATTCCTATACTATCATTGGCATCATCGTCGCCATCGTTTGTCGTCGTCGTAAAACACTCAGATGAATTACGATCTACTGCGCTCGTCGGCTTGAGAAAGTTGACGCGTGCCAACCAGCATCGGCCTCTATTGTTCTGCTACAAGCGAAGAAAGACTAAGCCAGTTTGGTTGGTGTAGCAAGGTTCGTTTTTGTTGTGTTGCTAGTCAAGTCTCTCCCCGCCGACACCTCCACCAATCACCAACCAGAAAACCGTGTTTTGCGATAGGTGTTAAAGATCATCGTCTCGCGGTGTAGTCTAGGGAGGCCCACGCGTGCGTTGGAATATGCGATGGGAAAAACAATAGAATCGTGGAGAAATTATGGCATCAGTTAACCGTTCAACACCATCCTCTCTTACTTCTCTCGGACGGCATCATTATGGCTGGGGTGGGCGTCGGTACTGTTTGCTCGTTTAAACCTCGCATTAATTGCAATATTCATTAGATGTTTAGATGGTTTGGATGCGAACAGTTACAGACTTACAAGGGTTGCTGTTTTGTTTTACAGGCTGTTGGTGTTTTGTAATTTATCAGCGATCATCATTCTCATGTGGTTTTATGTAAAAATGTGCTCTGAACTCAACTGGTTGGTAGCAGTATTTGTCGAGTTTGTCAGGCAGAGCAAAGAAGAAATTATGCTGGAATGCGTTTAAATTCTTTGCTTGGCTTGCCCGTTTTGTAAGTACTAAATTGCTTAGAATAAAGGGTCGTGCTAACAGGTGAATTTCGCACCAACAATTTCTGCCCGGACAGTTTCCACATACAATCCAAGAAATGTTGTTGTTGTTGCATGTTTCTTAGGAAACATGTATGATTGTTTGTATAGAAACGTGGAAAATGAGGAAATAGTTATTTTTGTTAAAACTAAATAAAAAATATTTTCGCTATGCTATATTTAAAATTAAAATTTAGGTAAAAACAATTTTTTCTCCATTATAGAGAAAACTGTTTAAAACCATCTTCCGCGTGAAGGGCACAAAACTTATAACTAAATTAGTTGTGGAATTTTCGTTTCGACTTCATCTCATCAGAATCCGATACTAACTTAGTTACCGGGCTATGCTAGCGCCGGATTGACTTTAGCTCCAAAAACCTGTTTTAATCCACCTAGTGGTGCAATTGTGCCTTTCTCACTTGTCCAAACTACGATTCCATTGCTCATTATGTTCAATACAATGGTGGAAATGTACATTACATATTCAGTACGATTTGCACATAGTACATACAATGGATCGACAGCCACGATTTTGAAATACTATGTGTCGGCACTGAAACATCGCTTGAAACCAGCGGCGAATCAAGAAGGACGATCTGTTAAGAGATCTTAAACTAGTTATAATTTTAAAGTAGCAAACCCTTACTGCATACCGCTACCTAAGCTTATACAAGCCAAAAAAAATTTTGGCCGGGGGGTACGGGTTCGAATTCTGCCTCTGAGAAGATTGCTTTTTTCACATAACAGTAACACGATTTTCTGTGCGTGAACTAGTTCACAACTTTACGAATATTATTTATGAAACCAAAAATGAATCCACCATTTCATATGAATTTTAGAGTTCGGCTATATAACATGCTCTGATTTGGGATTTACAGTAATGTTTCGATTATATTACGGTCGGTCTGTATTTAAGCGTGATATACCTGAAGCGTGATATATTCAAAACAAAACAAAAAATTACATTAAAGCATTAACCAATGTAAAAGTAATAAAAAGTTATAGCTAGTCAAAAGAATAAATTATAGTAGGGTAATAGCCTATTTTTCGCCATGTTTCTATTATCACACTACTTTTTTGAAGCCGTTGGTTAGATCAGCGTTCTCCATTTTTGTTCAACGCATTGGGTCGAACGGTATGGCATCAGCGGATAATTTCCCCCCCCCCCCCCCCACAACATCACTTTACCTATCCCGTACCGTTTCTTAAAATTGTTGAACCACCCAAAACTAAACATGAAGGAATCTGGCACGTTAAGGTTTTGGACAAAATATCTTTACTGTTAAAATAAATGTATTCGAAGAGACTACGATTCAGTTCTCGTTGTTTCAACATCCATAGAAATAGTGCCATCTCCAATTGTTGACGTTGTCCTTTCAAAAGAAATATACTCACATCGATTCTAGAGAAAAGGCTTATCTTGGCATACCTACACTAAGGCAAAACGCATAGCGAAATTCATAAGATTCATCTTATGATGACTAGAACAGTAACAAAACTTTGTTTTCATAAGATTAATATGAAAAACATACGACTTTCATGATTACCTTAACATTTTATAAGTAATTGCATTTGCCAGTCGTTCGACTTTCATACGAGCATCCATGATTCTCGTAAACATAAGAGAAATGTATAATATTGTCTTATGATAATTCAAAGATGCCTTATGGAACATGAAATCAAAGCAAACCGATTTGACCAAATAAATGCCGTTTCATAAGATAATCTTATGATTTACATGCGTACTACGTGTGGCTAAAAATTATACGATATTCCTATGAAATTCGCTGTATTTTATGCCTGAGTGTAGCATATCTTGCGTATTTTGTTTTTCTCATTATTTTGTTAGATTTTCCAGCGGATAACTAACAATTTAAAAAAGAAGCCGACTTGTTTACCTGCTACACCAGACGGCTTCTTAAGGATACGGCAAATATGTTACAGAGAACTTAAAACTAAAATTGAAATTGGCCGAAAGATATTTCCGCAATCCTAGTCATTGCAACAACGTCTTGGTAAAATATGATTTCGAGATTATTCACGTTTAAAGTTTCGCGCCACACCCTCCGCTCACGTAAAGGAACAAGACGAACAGCGCTATTACTTTGCTTCTAGTGCTTAGCCCTCTATAAAATTCAGATTATTTCTTAAGAATCTATTCTTTAAGATAAAAGAATAAAAAAGTTCGACTTTTTGACCGATCTCATCATATATAAACCCCTAACGAAATACCCCGAAACCCAATAATAGACTCATTACCCTACATGTAAATTAGCAAATTAATTGTAAAAAAAACATAAAAGTGTGAGGATACAACATGTGGCTTAATTAGGCCAAAACGTAGTGTGTCTTGTATGTTTTTCAAAAAGCGTGATATAATCGAGACGAAACCGTGATATAATCGAGGGTGATATAAACGAGTATTGATATAAACGCATAGTGATATAATCGAAACATTACTGTATTACATCTGGAACATGACCTGGTTTTCGTGGTTGCGAATTAGGTAAAATATTTTCTCGTCAACTATTTTACGAAACTCGGAATATTATGCATGAAGCCATTCAATTACCTGGAAGTAGATCATGATTCCTAATATATTCGTCACGATTCAATGACCGTGCTCGTGAAACAGTTAACAAAATCATAGAATATTATTCATGTATTCGTGAACTGGTTCATATTATATTACATTCGTGCTTTCGAAATAGTTCACAAAATCATGAAATATTTTTGAAGTAGATATACATGAATTGATTCACGATTTCTAGCGAATTAGTCCTGCTTGTGAAATGATTCACAAAATCATTCATGGCGTTCATGATTCCTAGTACATAGTACGCTCTATCTTGAGTTCTTGGACATCGTTATCAATTTGATAAAGGTTCAATGCGATATCCGGACAGAAATCGAAAACTGCACGGGAGATACCAAAAATACATTACAAAGCCACAAATCGTGTTCCTGATATAGTTCACGATAGCGCGAATCAATCACACTTTTATGATCCAGTTCCTATTGATATGCTGCGCCGAGTAAAAAATTCGATAGTAATTTAACCCTTTCATGCCCAACTTTTTTCTAGTGCAGGTAGGGTTTCAAAACAATGTTTCCTTGAAAACGGTGAGTTCAAGAAACTCGAAAAACCTTTTTTCATAAGGATAGATGCCTCCCTCGCAGTGTTAGAAGCTGCTCAACTTTTACCTTTCAATGCTCAATACAATTCTTCTAGAATATTTACAATAGTTCACTTTCGTGGAAAGTGTAGCAAAAGACAGCCTAAATTGATAAGTTTTATTAGTTTTCAATTATATTACAACGCAACGAAGACATATGAAAAATTTATTTTCCGTCTTTAACGTAAACTGTCTCTGGCAGCACTGCCGGAATCCAATTAGATTAATTGCAATAACTTCAGTTCTAGAGCTGATCCTTGTAACTGTTAATACTCATGTGAAAGGCAATAGTCACATTTATTAGCAGAGAGTTACATCTAACACCTCTTCTCAACCAGCTGGAGTAAATGTTTGGCGATTTCCTACATTAAATGTATGCCGGGATTAGATTGACGATTTTTAGAGCGATTGCATAACCTTTCTATATGAGAAAGGCAAAAATGTACCGAAGTAAAAAAAGTCATTTGGCATCCAAAATACAAATCCGATTTTGAAATTTTCCCTTACTCCACCCTTTGAGTATTTTTCATTTCATTTCATATGGGAATTTGCTCTGTGGTCGCACTCTTCAACCCGTAACTCCGGAACCAGAAGTCCAATCTACAAAAAAAATCAATAGCAGCCGATGGGAATGTTGTACCTTTCATTTGTGCAAATCGGTCCAGCCATCTCTGAGAAACAGTGGTGACATTTTTTCCACATACACACATATACACATACATACATACACACAGACATTTTCCGATCTCGACGAACTGAATCGAATGGCATATGCCATTCGGCTCTCCGGGCCGGGATTAGAATAACGATTTTTAGAGCGATTGCATAACCTTTCTATATGAGAAAGGCAAAAACGAAAACACTATTTGTGTTTCTTAACAAACTCCCAGTCCTGCATGATGTCCAGCAAGAAAAGGAGTTCCTATTAAGCTGATGAGAATTAATGAAATTGAAACTTAGCAAGCCGATGCAATATGCACTATGCTACATTTCTCCTTAGTGGGGAGAAATTTAGGTTAAATCTATTTTTTCTCTATTAATTGTTTAAAACCTTAATTACCTACAACTCGTTCTCGCCCTCTAATATTTGACAAATAATGTATTGTTTGGTTTGCCAGTGAGCTGCCAACTCATTTTTGAAAAGCTCATAAACGTCCAATCCCAAATCTAACAGTAAAGCCGGCAAAGTGGCCTGCATTCATCACCATAATAGTACATGTAGGTAAATCTTAACCTAGGATCTTGCCTTTATTCCCATCGTATTCCAAACGCGAGAACGACGAGCAAATAAGGAACGTCGCCCACACAAGCTCCATACCGTGCCACATATAGCTGACTCAAACGATTTATGAACCTAACGCCTCAAATTACCGCAGGCTCTGCGTCGCATCGCGTCAAGTCGTGGCATCGGGAAGTCTGTCCCATCTCGGTAAGCCGAAGAAACTGCCGGTCTCAGCTAACAAGCACACCACGATAATTACCGGCATAAACAATCTACTTTTCCTGCTGCTGCTGCTGATGCTAATGCTAGAAGGTCTATCTATGGCTGTGTTCGTGTTTAGGAGACCATACGCTCCAGAAAGTCCCAGCTGTGTATGCCAGCGCAGCGTTTGTCATCACACTCCCGGTTCGACTATTCTCGTTAATTTGCTTACGACTTCAAATTTACAGCTACATCATCATCTTTCATTCGTTACCGCCTGCACCGCCGCCACCATCATCTACGTCTACCGGATGAGAGATCGTGGAGAGCAGGGGCGAGCAGGGTGCTTACTGAGTCCGAAAGAAAGCTGCCTGTGTGTCGAATATAAACAGCAAATCATCATCGTCAGTCAAATCGTGGGCTTGTGCGCGGGTTCGCGAAAAACACGCACCGTACGCAACGCGCGCCTTTAGTGTATTCTACACGAAGTCACGGCGGGTCATCGATCCCACTCTCGTTCCGATTACTTCTCGCTGAAGAGCCACGAGACGAGAACAATCGCAGCGATTCAGAACAAACTGTACAGTGCGTTTCGCTGCTGCACTCCCAAAATGGTTGCACCCAAAAACGACGCAACGCCGAGAACACAGTCATCAACACGATTTTTTAATGCACACACTCCGTTATATTGGGTTACTTTCCAATACACGGATTTATTATGGAGCTTTTCCAATTCGGTTCATTGTGGTGAAAGAGAAGGCTGCTCCTACAGTCAGGCAGTTACCTCATATGCCCCTCTGCGGTAGAAGAAGGGCGCGCCAGCAGATGGTGGAAAATGTCGAAGCGTAGAATGCATTTCCTTTCGAGAGCGTAATTAATGACACTTTTCTGAAACACCAAAGCGGGATCGGAATGGAACGGTAATAAAAGTAAGACCGCGAACAGTCGACGGTCGCTGGCGGGCTCGCGTTCCGTTTCATTTGAAGCGGTGGCGATGATGAGGAAGTAAGAAATTATAGACTTTAGAGCGGACGATTGAATTGGCGTAAGATTCGATTGTTCTACATTAGGGATGCACAAACAAATAGTCTGCCAAGATTAGGATTTTTTTAAATAATGTTTTTAATAAATAGTAGTAAAACTACCAAATCAAATTTCATGTGTTAATGTGCGTACTATCCGGGGTGTTGAGTGTTATTCGGGCGATCCTTGTGAATCCGAAAATTTTAATTCTCCATTGAGCAAAAGTGCACCAGATATAGATTACGCAGTTCAATTATGCTCGAAAATGTAGAATATTCCAACTTCTGCTTTAAAACTGTCCACATAATAACAAATGAATGCTTTGGTTGGTGAAAGAATTTATGTTTCCTCTGCACTCAAGCATTCGATTCTGCATGAAATTTCAGTCAGTTGGAAAGTAAATGAATGAGGGAGGCGGTGAATCTGAATGTTGGTTTGGGATCATCCATAAATGACGTATCATTATATGGGGGAGAGGGGAGTTTTGTATTTTGTGATGATGTGTGACGACAGGGGGGTAGGGGGTCATGTCATGCTAGCTTTTTTAAAGGGGATTAACTAACATCGTTTTTCATTTTTTTTTTAAATTTTACAGGTCAAGGGGGGGGGGGGGGTAGAACTACTGTCAAGCTACGTAATTATCAGGGGGTATTTATAGGTTTGTGACGAAATGCTACGATGGGGGAGGAGGGCGTTAAAAATCACTCAAAAAATGCTACGTCATTTATGGATCGTCCCTTTCGGTAAATTCAAGCAGAAATAGGTAAATGATTTTGAAATTTCGCAGCACTGCTTGATTGACCTTATTCATCCCTTCCCCCTCAGCTTGAGCCTAAAAAAACGTTTTTTTGTGTATTAAGGCTTTCACCTAAAAATCTCTCCACGACGTATGCTTGACAATTGGCATTTCAAAAAACCATTTTTCTCTGGTATGCGATACACAAGTACACACTAAATTTTTAAAGAATAAAAATACCCTTAACCTTGCCATAATACCACAAGTGATCATACACTTGGTCCTTGCGGCTTCTGCGTATTTAGTTTAGTCTAAGGGCAGATTACTCAAGGAATGTAGGGTGATGAGCCTATTTGCGCTATGTTTCTATTATCACCCTACCCATTTGAAGCCGTTGGTTAGAGCAGTGTCTGCCATCTATGTTCAACGCATTGAGTCAAATGGTAGCGCAACAATAGGGGCACTCGATTCGAGTTTTCATTGTGCTCAAACACGAGAATTTTACTGTTTTCAACGCATTTGTGTTTTTATATTGGTTCTTAACAACGAAGCAAAGCGGTTGATGTCAATTTTTACGCATTCCATTGATTGTAAGGCAAGAAATTACCGAATTAGTGAAACACCTTGCTTAGTATAGTGAAAATAGGCTCATCACCCTATAACAAATTTGAATTCAATTTGAAAAAATGATTTTCATTTCCATTTTTGCATCAACTTTGCACTCCCTCGCCGAAAATCTGTTCAACAAACATCTCACGCTGATCTACTTCGTTCGATGCTTTGTTGGATGTAGAGCTAATTTCTTGCAGAGCAATTGGCAATTGCGCCTTACACGCAACGCAAAATACATTTCAAATTACTATTTTGATGGAAAGTAAATGCATCTAATTTCGTTGATTTTTAAAAATGCATTACAAGTGATCTACCCCTCGCGTTAAATGCATTATCCCGATCTCACAGAAGTACGTTTTGGTCCGACTTCCCCCCATCTCCAGACGCGAGCAGGGCTTTAACCAATTAAATTTATTTGACTTTTATGGACAATACCGGTCGGACGGAAGAGCGCTCTTGACTGGCTAGCCAAGTTTGTAAACAAAATACAACCAACCAGCGCGAACGGGATCGTTCGAAACTATCCGGTGCCCGTAGTTGCGTCTACGTACAACGTTGTGGGAGTGCCCCTACAAAAAAATTAAAGGTAGGAAGTAAACTACAACTAAGTAATGATAATTTTGTTGTTTATATGAAAATTCCCATCACCATTACGGTTTTGTCGCTTGTAGGTTATATGAATAGAATCTGTTCTGCAGCAAGCCCCGACTTGTCATTACCATTAGTAGAGATGGCGCAGTGCGGCGTTGGTCGGTGGACGGTGATGACTGCGTCAAAAGTTCGTTTACCTTCGTGACCATAGCCATAGCCGCGATACAATGGCGGTCATAATTGATCGAATCATGGAGTTGTAATTGCTTGATGTGACGGCTCTTGAGTGAAGGATGATCAGAATGATGAGTTCATTGTAGCTAGTTTCAACTAGTCAGCGGGTTCCATTGCAGGAAGGCTTTATAGGAGTCAGAATAAGTGTGCTGACAGCAGTCCCTCGCAAGGTGCACTGTCATGGCGAGTATTCGTTTCAGTGCGCCGCATGCGGCACAAAGATTAATATAATATCACACGATATCAAGCACCGTTAGAAAGTGTTAGGGATGGTCAGCCTCAGTATGATTTGACGATGGCAGTAAAGTTAATCCAGCATTAATTTAATTACTGTTTTAAGTGCTCGCCGCGTAACGAACTTATCGGTTTATGGATAAAAAAAGTGGGAAGAAAGATCGCGTGTGATGAGTGGATTCGCCGTTTTTCCAGAAGCTCCATTAGACAGATCCCATCGCCCCGGGGGTAACTGCCCGGAGATGGTGGATTGAATCGATGGCTTGACCCCGAGCTGGCGGGGGAAAGAAGCGGTAAAAACTATTCCAGGCAGCGCGATTCCAGAGTGCTGTGAGAATATAAAGCTATAAAAGTTGCGATCCCACGTGAAGTTTATATCTAATTTTGCTACAAATGGTTTTGCCGGGAGCTCGTAAAACGTACGACTGCGCGCACAGGTCGTGAGTGGGGATTTCGTTGTTAATTAATGGTGTAATTGGCACCAGCCGCCAATTATATCCAATGCTGATCCAGGGAAGTTCTGCAATAGAGATATATGGGAACGTGAATGGTGTTATCGATGCGCTGATTGGGGAGCTTTTTGTACCTCTAAAAATGCACAAATAATTGCATTGTGTTCACGGCGAAAAGCAGTGAAATTTAAATGATATGTATATCAATACGGTAAAGATACATTACTTTTTGTCGAAAATTTGTTTTAAAATTATTGGGCTTTATTGAATCATCAAAATTATGTAATTATATACTTTTACTCTTTTGGCTTAGATCTGACAAAAACGTAACATCACGGGACTTAATAAAGAGTTAAACCCATTCGCTGCGGCACTTCAGGAACAGATCCCTTGCCAAATCATACATTTACCGCGAACTATAACTATATCCGAGAAAAAAAGTCGAATCTGTCAAGAAGCTTGCTGCGAGTAGGAACCTTGTAGAATTTGAACTCCGGCTATCGCATAGGTTTGATCTAGGTCTGATCGTACAGTTTACTGTCCCAGGTTCTGGTCACTGTTTGTTGTTTGAGGCTTCGATTGGGTTGTTTACTTGGTCCGTAACATTTGTGGTTTTCTAACCTTGCCACACAGTATAGCGGCTTGGCTTCAGTTTTTCCTCTAAATCATAATTCCTGATCTCATATAAATCAACCGAATTGGGGTAAGCGTTAATATAATCCAATTTCAATATAATTTTGCACATTTCTTATACCTTGATTGATTTTATGAATTGCGATGGACAAAATTGCAACATCGCAAACATAACTGCCACCCTTGTATATTAAACTACATGATCTGGCACTGCATATTTGTCTCTTATTAGAAAATTCGTAGCACAATACGGAGAAGCAAAATTCGTTACACCTGAAACTTGGAAGAACTTCTTCTCGGTTTAGGAGTAGTGCTCTGGTGGTGAGAATACGGATCAAATGACCAATTTCTTCCTACCTGACTATGCAATAAAAGCATATGGAGCTAAAGTTACACACACTTTGCTTTGCATCCATCAAGAACAGATCTTTGCGTGCCAATTTTTATAAACAGACGGAAAACAAAGGAAACTTTACGCGGAAGCTCCGGCGGAAAATGCATGATCGACAACCCAAGCAACACGGTATGTTGATAAGCTGTTTTTACAACACCAATGTCAAACATTAAATTGTGAAAATATTCGTGCAGCAAGCGTTATTCAACTGTTATGCAATTAAAAAAGCGCAGGAGGTGCTCCACCGCCTCCTTATAGGCAACATGTTCATTTGTTCCGAATGATGTACCAAGAATCATAATAACAACAAAGATTGTTGCAATAATGCTAGCGATTGCTTTGAAAACAACTTTGTCGAAATGAAATGAGACTTAATGTGTTTCACGAAATTGTTATGCAAACAAAGCATAAATATTACGTCCACAGTCAAATATGACAATATTATTAATATGGGTGAAAATGTATAACCAATAAAAATGAATTGAGTAATTTGTGAAAATACTTTGATATTTTTAAAGGGCCTTCAAGCAACGTTGATATAAACTCAATAAATTTTATTCTTATTTTGTGAATTATTTATCGTACGCAAAACACTGTGTTCAAATATGCTTTTTTCGAAAGTAATCAAAAATTTGAAGCATATTAATGATGAAAATTTTGGGTTCTAATCCAAAGATCTAAACATATTAACTTTTCGTCAGCAAATTTTTTAGAGAAATAATTCATTCTATCAATAAATATGGCGGTTGTTTTTATTTCTTCTATGCTACAAACTCGAGTAAAAGTTTTATAAGTGTATCCAGAATAAAGTTTGCTGACAAGTTGAATAATAATGTCATCTCCAGTTTTCGCGATGATGCTTGCAACAAAATTGTTTTAGCTGTGCAGTAGAGTCACAAACACGTTGCAAAAAACATCCATAATATGTGTCAAAGTTGATTGTTTCAGAAAACATTAGAAATATAAATAAATAACTAAGATGTAACGTGCAACAGCTGTGTTTCACACATGCAACAGTAGTGTTTTTTGCAATTTTGTTGTCATTGTAATGCAACAAATAACTTTTGTTGTTTTTCTAGAACATGTTGCAAATGCTACTCGGGAATCATAGCTAACCTACAATCTTCAATTAAATCACAACCAGTTGGCCGACAAGTAGCTACTGTTCAGGCAGCAACGAATACCCACTTAACAAAGACTGTTCAATTCCATCAAACCAACGAACGGGTAACTGTCAGACCAATGGCACAAAAAACATTCATTGTTGGATGAGTCCCAATGCAACAACAGTAATGACTGCATGACGGCTCAATAGAAGCAGTTAGCGATGCTGCAAATGGATCCCCTCCGAGAAAGAAGATCTCCACACGAAATAACAAATGGGGTGGTATAAGATTCAACAATCAATTTTTATGTATCTTAAACAGTCTTCCCATGAACATCGACAAGTTTGCACCCGAGTACAAATTTCGTGCGCGCGTTCAACGTCAAACATGCTTTGCCTTTGTGTACAAGTTCGCATCGAACACCCAAGTGAACGATGTGCAAACTTAGGTTTAAACACTGTGTACGTACACCGTGTGCGTACATAAGAAAAGCACACACAAATAAGAATGAGTCAATGCTAGTAATGATGGGCGAGAGAAAGAGAAAACTAGTATCAAGAACCTGTGTGTACGAACACCGCGTACGTACATGGGATTCGGTTGTGCAGACGAACATGTGCTCGCGTTTTGGTACGCATTAGCGCGTTCGAGTTTGCACACGAAATGATGGTGTAGGATGAGCACAGAACTAGAGCGAACATGATATTCGATGTTCCTTTGGGAAGACTTACCTTAAACACAAAAAACATCACGAATTAATTAAGCTACTGCACTGAGAAGTGTCAAATACACAAATTAAAAAAAAAAACAATCAGGTGACGAAAATCCTAATTGTTTCCTATTTCAGTTTCCAATTTTAATCAGTCTTATGAACAAACATTGCATCTATTTCATGACGTTCACGATATTTACGAAGCTAGAGCAACGATTCCAAAGTATAATACTTTGAATCCTGTTTGGACGGATCTCAAACAAACTGGCAGCTCTTATTTTAGAAAGAAAACACTGGCATCCGATGTAAATGTTCAAACTCTAGCCACAGACTAACAGACATAACACTATGAGGGAATTCCCACAAAAAACATCGATCCGGCAATTTTCCCAGAACACTAGCTTCATCTTTTATTCACAGTCTTAAACACCCATTTGCTGATGAGTTACCCCTCAGGTTTGGGAACAATTTTTCATTAGTGGTCTATCCCCCATATGCTTGTTCATATGTCAGTGGCGCCATAAGTTAAAATGTTGTTCCGACCGTTAAAGCGGGCGAAGCATTGTTTTCGTGTGTTATATCTGTTAGTCTGTGCTCTAGCGAATAGTTTCAATGTTGACGTCGTGAGCAACGAATTCGAAGATATGATGTTTATTGTCTTAGGGTGTTATATTGAATACTTTACGCTGAAGTCACAAATGAACTGAGTGTTAATTTTTGACAGTTCGCTTGTACTGTTTACATGGACTTAGAAAAATTCTTCACGATTTTCTTCGAGCGAATCTAGTCGTCCACAAATTTTTCTTAGTCCATATAAACAGTACAAGCGAACTGTCAATAAAAGTGAGGTTAACTGTGTCAGTAAAGAACCTAATAAAACATGTTTATTTGTGTTTCTCTGACGCGCGGAAAAAGTAAAATAATTATCATAATAACAATACCGTCTCCATTAGGATGCAAAAAGAAAACGTTATGTGACGTCATGCTTGATTGACTCCTGCATTTGACATGTTCAATTGGCTCCGCTCAGTGTATCCACCTAACTATGAATATTGGAACTATAGGTGTTATGGGAAAAATATGTTTAGACAGCTCATTACCAATATAGCTTAGGATGTTTACTCGACAGCACGCTAATAAGTTATGAAAAGTACGGAAGGCTGTTTTATGGACCAATGAATTAAAATGCGAACTATACAACAGTGAAAAACAAATCAATATGCGCCATCAGACAGAAGAAAAACGTCAAGTCCCTCGTTGAACAACGCAGAGCCAACGTGATGAAATGTGATGGTTTGAGGGCGGGTTTTTCGTGGGTTCGAGCTTTAATGAAAATTTATGGCATTATGACAGCGGATTCCTACGTTAATAGCCTGCGTGAGAATTAAGAGGATTCGTTGATTAACACTGACTGGAAGATAGCATTTTGTTCCATCAAAATAACGACCCAAACCATACTGCAAAGAAATTGAAGGTATTCTTCAGTTTTTGTTCGAATCTGAGCCTTATGCAAAATCGGTAAGCCGTCTTACGGCGTTTTTGTCGTTTTCGTTACACCTTGTACAGCCAATTACGGTAGCTGAAGCTAAGGTGAAGTAAATTTATCTTTCAATTCGATGAGGATTTTTTGTAAAAGAAAGAATTAAAACTGTCAAAAAAATTGTAAAAGCAATAAAGAAAGTCATAGTCAAGTTATTTGTTTATATGAATGTTCATTTCTATTTGTAAATATTTTGTTTTTGCAGAAGTATGCATCTTTCGAACGAGATCATTTTTGTGAAAGTAAGCCAAAATATGCCTAAATTAATGCAAAATGTCGAATTGGATATACGAGTTGGTAAGGCAGATATTACGATCAGTTTGGTAGTAAAACGAGTGTGGGTTGTGTGACGCCATATCGAACAAGTACAACTGTCAAAGTGCTGTTGTTCACAATGGAATGAAAGGCTCCCAGTTTTTCCGTTTGTTTTTTCATCACTTAGACGCAAATCCCTAAAATTAAAACACGCCGGTGCTAATCGACAAAAAGTTAGTGTCGGTTTCTGATGAGACGAAGTCGAAACGCACCCAAGTAATAACTTAAAGTAAATAATCAGAAAAAGTTGCGAGGCTATATCAAAGGGCCAAAGAAGAATATTTTAAGAGCTTCGGTTTATTAAAAAGACAGAAAAAATATATGTCCCGATTTTATTAATGTCCCTGGTTTATTAGGTTAAAATTCACCAAGGGGCTTATAAAAACGGGTCTTCTACATATTTTAGATCAAGTTAATTTCTAGAGAATTTTATTTTCAATCATCGTTTTAATTGGTTATTTCATTCCACAACATTGTAAGTAGAGCTACTGCCTTCGCGCTACTCATAGCTACGAATGAAGTCTGCTTCACTTGGGATTCAGACACATTATTTACTCTGTTGAAGTGCATCTAGTGCTCGGAATTTGAATTTATGACAGCAATCTGTTTGGAAAATACATGTTTCAATAGTGAAAGTTTCGCCTCGATACATTCAGTCTTAAAAAAAGTTGTGCAAGATGGAAGGCGAGAAAAGAAAATTAATCCTGCACACTCACGTCGACTGGCCTATCCCGACGCTGGCCTGTCAAACTCAGCGGCATTTTGGTCCAATAATTAGCTATTGATACAGTATCTTGAGTGTCTTTCCAGTTTTCTTTAACTTCGGCTTGATAACTGCCCAATATATATGTAACACCCCCGAGCTTTAGTGGAAGCTTGCCAAATCTAGCAAGAACTTAATTTGGCCTTTGTGAGTTTAAATGGAAGTTAGTATACATTTCTCCAGGCATTCTTTCCTGTAGAGGCTGGAGTTCATCGTATTTTTGGATGGAATGTTTGGTTTTGAGTCCGCAGCCGCAACTTCCTTGCCAAACCATCAATTCCTGGGCGAATTTAGTGGCGAAAAATGCTGGAATTTTCTGGGACCTCGTGCTGTAACCAGGTAAAACTTTTGTCCGAGAGCCTGTAGAAACGGATACATTTTCTGTTCTCGTCTTCCATCTAGCACAACTCTTTACTGATCGTATCCAGATGAAATTTTGAACTTTCCATATACGACCACTAGAGGCTATGCTACAGAATCAATAAAGTGACCGGATTTTAACGCCGATGCAAGCTGACGCGGAAAGCGAAGCGTCTGCAAACGCGAATAGGCACTTTATATCGAGGGGAACGTTACTTCAGAATACATGTTATATTCCGTTCAGTTTTGCATGAATTCGTATTTTTTCCGATAATTTTAGAAAATTTTAAAAAAATTCTATCAAATCGGGCATTGCTAAAGAAAATCGAAGAAATTACAAAAAAATCTATCCAATCTCAATCCAATTTTGCTCGAATTTTGACCAATTTGATGGAATTGGCAACTCTGTATACTGTACGTTCGAATCTTTCAATAATTCTGGCAACAAAATTTTTGTTTTGTTTTGGTTTTATCGAGCGCTAAAACTGTCAAAACATGAATTTCGAGCAATAAATGGCATGGCTCATTTCAAACCTTCGTCGGCCATTCCAAACCATTCTCAAGCAATATTGGAAATGCGAATCCATTTCGTACTAACCAATACCAATCTTTATCAATCCGTTCAGAATTGTAAATTATAAGTTCATTTCATCAATAAATCACGGAGTGTCGTCCCCCTCACTTTATAGAAAGTAAACACAGAGACACTCATTTGGACTTCCGCCCTTTTCACATGTTGGTCTAGATTTGATTCAACGTGCTTTAATTTTCTATTACGGCCAATTTCTTCACTTGAACTAAAACCGGTTTTCGTTGAAAACTGGTTTTCGGCTCATTGGCCATCAGCAACCCGAAAACTGGTTTTCAGCGAAAACGGGGTTTCATCCAGTGAAGAAATCGGCCAATTTGGCAACCTTACCCAACTATTTTTTTTTTCTTGTGACAGGTAGAATAAGAACTAATTTTTTTGTGTTTTCTTCGTCTCAACCTGAGTGCATATAAGAAGAGTGACGACACTGTCAAAATTGGAACAATGATTATTTGTCAGTGTTATTGTAAACGAGTCAAATCCATGTATTTTGAAAGGTCGTTTGTTCGTTTGGAATATCACTGACAGATAATTATGACAGTTCTCTTCACTCTCCTTACATACACTCTGGTCTCAACTATACAGGCAACTAGTACGGTTTTATATCGGAGACCCTGCAGATAGCTCAATGTGTCCATTAGACTTCTCAGAAAAATAAGTCAAACGGCCCCTGATTCAATTCCTAGTCACACGAGGATAGTTTTATTTGAGGGGACTTTAACTCTGTGATCATTCGTCCCTGGACGTTTGCATGGGATTTTTCGAAAATTTACATAGAAAACCCTACTTCGCATTTTCACCGCTAAGTGGCACTGTATAAGTCGTATTATTACTGTAAGTGAAAATAAGGGAGATAATTTAATTGTCTACAACTTTGTTGAATATTGCGAGTCATTCCGGCTTTGTTAAAAGAAGTTGTTAAGCTCATGCAACGCTGACTCAGACATCACTGAGTCAGTTTTGCATGGAGCCTAGCAGTGCATAGTTGTGTATCAATACTCAAGTCCCACGAACAATACATTTTTTTAAAATAGTGGCTAGATGTAGCTGAATAGTATGTTTAGAAGTATTATAGCAGGGGTGGGCGTAGCGTAGTTGGTAAATCGATTGCCTTGTACGCAGCGCATCTGGGTTCGAGTTCCGACCCCGCGCATAGGGTTAGAAAATTTTCATAAGAGACTTTTTTAACCCGAAGAGGCGAATGACCTTAAGGTTAAAACCTCTATAATCGAAATAAAACACAATACGAGTTATGTTTTGGTTAGAAAATTTTGGTTCCATTTGTGACCGCATAGAGGGCGCCAACACTAACTTTTCATAGAAAAAAGATAGAATATCTAATTGTTCGGAAGAAAAACTGCAAAATGTCTGTTCTACAACTTTGTAGAAGACACCTAGTTTCTATCTCTCTTCTTTGAAAAGTTAGTGCTGGCGCCCTAGATGCGGTAACATGTGGAACTAAAATGTTGTAACCAAAACATGACTCGTATTATTTACTATAATTCTTCTGAACATGATATTGAGCTAGACCTAACCATTATTTCACAAAAATGTTTAAGTCATGGGAATCGAGTATTGATGCACAACCATGCACTGTTAGGCCCCATGCAAAACTGACTCAGACTTCACTTCGTTAAGCGCTTAATAACTTCTTTTAACAAAGTCGGATTTACTAGCAGTCTTCCACAAAGTTGTAGACAATTAAATTATCTTTCTTATTTTCACTTACAGTGAAGTGAAACTAGTGGATTTTCTCCATGTAAATTGTCGAGAAATCCCATACAAACTTCAGGCACGTTGCACAGTGTTTCCAAATAGGCAAAAACGTGATCGAAATTGTTTTGACCACGAAAAAACGATTTTAGAGCTATAGTGTCTTCAGCAAAGTTTGTCTATAAAATATTCCCCATCTTATTAAAGTATTAATTTGGTGATTAATCCTCCTAAAGCTGAGAAGCAATTTTTTGTTTGGTAATTTATGAAAATAATAAAAAACTGTATTCAGCAAAGTTGTAGGAAATATAATAAGAAACAACTTTGCTGAAGAGACTATGTATCTTTCATTTGATTTTAATACACATTTGTGGAGTTTTCTATGATACACCCCTGAAAATCACTTTTTTTCAAAATAACTTTTCAGGGTGATTTTTTAGAATTTCAAAATGTTCTAAGATGTTTGTAGGCATAAGAAAATACACAATGTTTGTTAAGCAAATTTATTTCTATCTCTTATATCTGTGGAGTTATGGTATGGAATAACACTTCAATCCGCAAATTTCCGCTGACAAAGTAATGTTCATTTGAATTTATAAAGTAAACGCGTTGGTTCGGGTAGCTAGACTTGTCCGATTTGCTTCAAATTCGGAGCAAGTATTCCTGGTGGTGCTAGGAATCAACTCAGGGGTGGACCGATAGGGGTCTTGGCACTCTAGTGCCCATGAGTGAAGACGGTACTGCCTATGATAATTAGAATCATTCTCCTTTTCAAGTTACGATTGAGTACTGTAAAATAGCGCCCTTTTTGACATTTCATTTCATCGCCTTGAAGGTTGGCTATCCATCGAGGGGTACATTTTACCCCACCCAACCCCATCGCTACGCGGAAGAACTTTGTTGCTCTGCGACTGCGACGACGGAACCCGTCTGGACAAACAAGCGAGATATAAGCACAAATTTAAATGGAAACAATAATAGTAATAAAAATAATGGTAAATGGGCAAATGGGAGTGATGATCGGTATGATTAACTAACTGATTCTTCTGCCAAGTTTTCATCTCGCGTGGCTCGCGTGAAACGACGGTGAGTGGCGCGCCCTCCCGGGCAACGGATTAAAGCACAGCCATGAAGCCAATAAAAATGGGGTTCTTATCCATTAGCTGAATCGTAAGCCACGGCCCCATGTGAAAGCGCGCAGGCAAAAGGTAACTAAATGGTTGGTCCCTCCGTAAGCTTGCCGTTGATTTGCCGGAGCTCCTCTCTCTCTCTCTGGTTCGCGTTAGCCATCGTAGGCCTAATGAAAGTTAACAGTTATAAGGTTAGGTTCAGTTTCTCCGGTATGCACATACTGCACATCTCAACGAGCCACTGGAAAGGATTCATCATCATTCGTGTGGCACTAAGTAGATGTTTATCGTCTCAAGCCACTTTATTGTTAATTGTTGCGTTTTGGCTTGTGTGCCCATGATTTCAGGAATCATTGACTTTCAGGTCTAGAATAAGCCTGTGTGAGAGTAGTTCAAAATGTCAGAATACCACCCACAACCTTAGAATGATGCGATTGCTGTACATACTATGTATATCCCCATTCGAACAGGCTGACTGACAGTCAGGCGAATACTTGTACGCTTACCAGCTGAGCTAGACGATGGCTGTGGGAGTGCTGTGACCGCGCCATCGCCACATTATTCGCTGCATTTATCCGCTGATAGTTGAGTCAGACAAAAAGAGAGAGAGATAGGATAATCGGTTGACATTGAACCTGGTTGGATCGTAATTTTGCCTGTTCTCAACCACAGCGTAATGAGGCCATAATATTCCGCTGTAATTGCACGCGGTTTGGCTTCTTTGTGACTGGAGTGGAGCTGCGGTGATCAGCCAGCAGTGGAGTTACTAAACAAACCGTCGTCGTCGTCGACAACGTCGGTGACAGGTACAGTTAAACATGATCATATTTGTCAAAGATCAGTGAGAAAAATTGCTTCCCGCATTGCGACGTGACTGATTTGAATGGCATGCTACATCAGACGATGGACGGCTCGTTTGTGATTATACTACATGTAGGTAGGTATAACAGCTGTCAAGTTGATGACCCTTTACAAATACCGTCGTTTCCAATTACGACCACTATAATTAACACCATAATCATAATTTTATCCAAAAGTGTATCCTTGGTGAATGATCTGACACATAACCATACATGCGCCGTGATTTATTGTCATTCGCGTCAATCCGATGATTTTGTGAAAACTCACGGATCGTACCCCCGTAAGGGGCACAAACCGGGAATGACTAGTTCCATTATTCATCGCCATCTAAGCCGTTCGCTCGGTGGGGATATATTGCCTCCCTCCTCAATATGAAAGCCATTTAAATTTATCATCGCGGATTTCGCGCTTGATCAGCTGAATTAAACATGTGCGAACGAGAGCGCCCATTGAGCGCGAAGCGCGTTGCTCTATTATTACCGCTCTTCTGATTCTTGACAAAGCTCAAGCGCTCTCCACGCTGCAGCGAAGCCGTTCCTCTTCCGGTTTATTGAACAGTCCACTCGGATTGCTGGACGCGTTACATAATCGCGCACACGGAGCCGGTTGAACTGGTTTCTGCTGAACCGAAATGGGTTGGGCACCGAGCGGCTGTGACATTATAACCGCACCCCATCTCCGTCACCGTCTGCGTCTGCATGCATACACTACACATCAGCTTGTAGAGCACTCGCGATCGTGACCCAAGTGCGCGATCGTCTCGCGCTCGACAGAGCAAGAGAGAGAGAGGTACAGCATTGCAGTTGAGTCGGTTCATTCACCTTTGTCACAGTTTACAGCAGCAGGAGATGCAACGGGACCTACTCTGGGGTTGGGCTTTTGTCCCCGCTGTACCACCGAGTGTTGAACGTTTAACAAGAACCGATACTAAATTGGTAGCTGAGTAATTATAAACGCAACGCGAGAATGAGCTATAAATTTAATTACTTTTAGTAAATCATTTACGGGGTGTGTCGTCGGTCTGGGCAACAGCATCATAAACCGCTTCGGTTCCACGTGCTTATCGGGGATTGTAAAGGAAGAAAAATATAATTATGCACTGCATTCAAATGAACTTTTTCTTCATTATTTACTGGAAACTATGATGGCGGGTGTCAAGGTGCTAGGAGACGAGATGGTCCGAGATGGCCGGTACCGATTCTGCTCGGATTTTTTTTCTGTCAGTCTACAGCACAAAACAGTATTCAAAACTAGGATTGGACGAGATCCAATTTGTCGGTTGTAGTGAAAGCTGTCGATGAGTTTTTTTCTTTAAACACGATTTCTTAAATCAGGCGAACTCATTGTGGTTATAAATATATATTGGTTGCTTTCAAATTTTGAGGTTTTTTTACTTACGCATATACAAATAATAAGGTGGATTGTAGAGATTCTTAGATATGTTGAAAACTTTTTTTATTAACAATTTAATATTAATTTTGTAGTGGAAAATCAATTTTTCAATCAAAATTATTTTTTGTATATGAGGTGCATGGAAGCTTTATTCCTCAATGAAAGGTACACCCAAAACGAATCATCGGGAGCATAAATGCATCTGTTTATTTCCACACTTGAACAGTCAGCGAAAAGCTCTCAAATAATTCGTTAGTGTTCAAACAATCGCGCAGTACAATATCGAACTTCATAGCTAAACATTGCTGGTGACACAGTGCAGAGATAACTTGAATAACACATATCAACGTCTACATACTGTCCCACTTGTAATCGGTGCTGAAAAGTTTATCATTCGTATAGCTAGTAATCATATGTCGTTATGGCCTAGGATGCAAACAGGTGCTTTTACGAGTTTGTCGATTTTGGTGCTACCGCCTAAAAAAAAATTCTAGTTCATGTTCAGTAAACCTGACAACATATTCTACACAAACTCAAGGCTGGATGATGTTCGCTCGAATCAAAACTTGTCGAAAGTAAACAAAGTTCATTTCATATCGTCAAACTGGCGCCCAGGTGGTGAAAGCGTTAGAACTCAACGGGGTGCTGGAACGTTGCCATAAAATTTTTATTTCCCAGCATGAATTTTTGGCAAACTTCCCAGTTAAGCTCAGCCGGAATGCTGGCTGCTTCTAATTCGTATTCCGGCTCCAGTGACACAACCGATTCTAGTTAGAATCGGTTGTTTTACTGGTGCCGAAAAACGAATTAGAACCCCCTACAATTCCGGCTCATTTGCGGTTGAACTTTACTGGGTTCTGGTAACCATCCGATACCCTTCAGGAACCTCTGTTTAAGGGGTGCCATTTCGATGCGGCTTAGCCGCATAACCGAGGCTTAAGAACCGAAGCGGTGCAAAGCCGCTGAGGATCCGCCGGACGATGTAGTGACCGACTCGCCGTCAGAAGCCAGCGAATCTGTGATCCACTCGTTTTCCCGGCTTACTCAAACATAGGGGCTGACCCTAGTTTAAGTTCGACTGAGCGGTAGCGAAGTCGGACAGCACGCGCGAAAGCGATGTGGCGTAGCCACATTGGGTGGTGGAAGCAAAATAAAATTGGCAACGCTAGCAAAATGTAAACACAAATGAACACTCCGGATGAACCTAACGTCAATTGACATTTCGACGAGTTTTGATTCGAGCACATAATGTGGGCCCCAAAATCGAAAGCCAGGAAACATGATAAGCAGGAAGGAATTCCTTCTGAAGTGTCGTAAAACAGGAATGTTTCCAGGTTAATCAATGTTTCTGGTAATGTAATTTTAACTAAGTGTAACGTTTTTGTAGATTCCATGAAAAAGGCTTAATACATGCCACCGAAACAAGGGATGAAAAGTAAATATTCCGTTTGTGAAATATTTGAAAGACTGGAAGCCGAACATAACCCCTAAAAAAGATTCTCCTGAGCTGTGACCACACAAAACTTTTATACGGAGGAAAACTGGGTGTCAAAATCATAGTAAATCGATACAAAGTCAGTACGAACCTGTTTGTTTCAAGTATAATACACATTTCCACAATTATATGGAACAGCAGCTATTGAATCATAGTTTGGATAAATGAGAAAGGCACAATCTCACCACCAGGTGGCTTACGACAGGTTTTTCTACGAGCATTTAAGGTTTCTACAAATTCTCGGAGAACCACGCACTAATTGTATTCGAACAAGTAACACAGTTTGTTTGTTTTTCAATTGCCTGAAACATAGTGTTACAAAGTGTTATTTTTCCGACCCCCTGTTCAATCGTAATGACACTAACATGACAATGACATCAGCTGTTTGTTTGTCTCCTAATAAAATCTGACCACACAACAGTAAACAAAGCGGGAAGTAGTTCGCTCTAAAGAGTAAAAGCCACCACACGAGGCAAAACACACTGCGTTACATAGCGTTATTTTCCGACTCCTAGTTCGACTGGCATGACATTTGGTGCGCTCTTTGTTCAGGTTCACTGATACTCATCAGTTGTCCTTCTGCGTGCAGCTGATCAGCAATAGTAAACAGGAAGCGCTGTTTATGTCATTCCAATCGAGCTGGGGCTCGGAAAGTAACACTATGAAACACATTGTGTTTTGCCTCATTTCACGGTGTTACGACTAGAGTTGAGCGAACTGCCTCGTTAATGGTGCCAACTGGAGGGGAGTGCCTCTCCTCTCAAGAAAATTTTCTTTCAAAAAAGCTCATCTGCATATTGTAACAAGATCAGTCAGAGTCGCACTTTTCCTGAACCAAGAGCTCATAATATTTTTTCATTTCTTCAGTTTTTAAGGAAAAGAGTGCATTAGCATTTTGTATGCTTGATTCCTTTTAATTATTATGTAACAAGTTATTTCAAAACGCCTTGTTAGCAAACAGCACTTTGATTGCCCAGCAGATTAGATTTTAGTGGCTGTGCAGCAATGTAGACGTATATTTGGGCAAAAGCGACTTCTAGATAGCATTCAAATCTATCACGCCGTCGAGCTCTACTTTGTATGCGGGAATGTAGATACGGTAGCTCTTTGTCGAATACTTGACGTCAGTAGTATATTTGTTTTAGATAGGATATCATAAAACTGAGCTTGCTTGGGCGTACTTTCATGGTATCCGTCCCGACTGAATATTTCTGTATCAGCTCTTTAGAATAGGTCTTTCTCAGGCTAATTCATTTTTGCACGGTCCTGGGTGCTGGGCGGAAAGTAAAAAGTTGAAGATACAGCAATTACGAGAAATACAAGAAATTGAAAGATGAGTCAAGCAATAGTACAGCAAAGATGTGGTCACCTATCTTTTCTCAGTGTATGGCTGGATCTTACTGATACCGATACCGAATAGCAAAAACGATAGCAAATGGCAAAAAGATTGTGTAAAAACTGTTAACAACAGGAGATCAAAAAAGCATATTTTTTACTCGCTGCAGGCAGTTATTTCAGCTCTAATATTATGCACCGTAAACAACAACCCACCAACCAGGTCACAGCTCCTAAAAATTGTTTCCTTAGTATACTGGACTTGATATGAAGTCTGCTGAATATGTGCTCCGTCCATTGCCTTCAAACACCTAGCGTCAACTGATTTCACAATCAAACAGTCTTTTAAAAATCGGATATCTCGGTGTTTCTTCAAGTTTCCAAGCATCGGAACCATTTTTTTGGCGAAGGAACCAATATTTAAAAAAAAGTATTCGATTTCCAGTTAACCGATGTGCATGTACAGTCTCCCGGAAAAATGCTCCGCCTTCAAACACATAGCTTCAACTGATTTCAAAAAAGTCTTTCGAGAAAATGCTTCGTCCGTCTTCAATCACCACAATGATGGTGTTACAGACAAATCGGCAGTGAATTGGGTGAACTCTAAGCTGTTTTGAGGAAACATCCTGGAAGAGTCGTCAATGGTATTTTATCGGATCTTCATCGATCTCAAGCGGATCTTCTCAAGGGGGTCAAGTCATGAGGTGTAAGCGCCTTCTATAAAGTAGATCGAATCAAAGCCAGTTGGTCAACGACAACATACATGAACCATTTCTGCAACCTCACGGACGTCTTCAAGCTGGACGACGGAGTGTACACCGGGTGAGCGGAATCATCATGGTCGCAAATTAGCCGATAAACAAGCGAATCCTCTTGTCATTTCTCAAGAGCACCGGTTTCTACGCTTAAATCCAATTCGACTCCTGCCTGGCGTACATTTTTGATGATAACAATTTTTGGATTTGTGATAATTTTATTTTTTGGGAAAATTATCGAGAGGGGACCTTAGCACCTTAGCAGCCCTCTGGCTACGTACCTGTTCGTCAGATATAAGAAGGCATTCTCCGTGCTTCGTCAAAGCTCAGTCGTACAACTATCGGGCTCGTGTTCGGTCCACTAGATTGCCCTCCTTAGTTGTTTTGCGCCGCTTCGAATCTTTGATCTCGGTTAAGCGACAAAGTCAAGGGCAATTTGGTATACAGATTCAAAGAACTGCTCATGTTTGAAAGAAGAATCAAACTTTATGTTTAAGTAAACCGGGCAAACGTAGAGTAGATCAACAGTGCACTTGCTGCTAGTGTTTAAAAGAAGGAATCAATCCCTAAGTTTGAGTAAACTGGACAAACGAGTGGATCACCAGTTTACTTGCTATTTGGCATAAAAATGCGAAACACTGCTCATGTTTGAAACAAGGAATGTGCTCTTATATTTCTGGCAAACTGTCTATGTTGGAAATGAATGTTGTTCCAAAGGCAACGGAGCCGGTGGTGTGGTTTTTGGTTCTCAGCCGACAGCAACCGGGAAATCACAGCAGACCACGATGATGATGATGATGACGATGATGATGATGTGCTCAATACCCAGACTCTTTGACAGTACATTGCTGAATCTTTTTGTTGTAATCGTAACAATGGAAAATGGTCTTATGAGCATATTGTTCCGTTGCATTTGATTTTATATCATGATTGAGTTAATGCGGTATTCGGGTTAATTACATTCGGGCAAGTCGTCTATTCGAGTTCATGGTAAATTGTGCATTCTGGTTAGACATTCGGGTAAGTGGCCCATTCGGGTAAATGGTTTTCGGGCGAATGTCGTCCGGGTTAATAACTTACGGGCGAATGGCATTCGGGTGAATGTTATAGAACCCTATAAATATTGCACACCAATTCGATGCCGAATGATAATATACCGACGTATTCATAATTATGCCAAACGACCATTATGTCAAATAATCATTATGCCAAATGTACATTAAGCCAACGGAAAGCATGTGTCACTTGCTGTCATGCCAAATGAGCTTATGCCCAACGAACTTATGTCAAACGATGTGTTCTCTCCATTTTTTTATTCCTTTCGGCTTAAATTTTGCATATTACCAGGGGCTTGGTTGTTAAACCATAAAAGAAGGGTTCGTTTTCGCTTTCTCGTCAGCAAACCAGAGCTTCTGTACTTACATCCCGAGACATAACTCGTTTTATTCGTTCACGCAAGTTTGAGTTTACTGTCCAACTAGTGCCAATTTTGTGCAAACATGGTTTTATTAGACACTACTCTTATCAAGTGACTTCTTGTAAAGTCGGCGTGCCTGTGAGAATAGGGCCTATCGTCTAATTGGTCCCAAGTTGGTGCTAGTTACTGATGACATTAATTCTTGACATAAAAATCCTACTTTATCTACGAAAAACTAATAATAAATCACTTCTTTCAGTTTATAAGCACTCCACGCATTCTTAATGAGTCAAGAATATGAACTTCCGCAACCCCCGACTCACTCACTTCATATTGGGAGAAAAAGAGTAGCCTGTCGAGCACGACCCAGAACGTGACCCTGTAAACATTGAACGAATTCCCTTGCAACCTATCCGAGACCTGGTTCGGTTGCTCATTTGGTCCACTGCGCACCACCCTCCGTCTCTTTCCGCTCTTCTCGTAATCGTATGGGTGAAGTTGACTTTACTGTTATGCTTAAACCGATCCGTTCGTTACCACCTTCGCGCTTTGAAACAGTCTGCTGATGCTGGTGGTGGCCTGCATCGGTTTAACCGTGGCACAGTACGAAGATTGACGTGCACAAATAATGACAGACCGTGTGATTTATTTGGAATGCTAATCTTGATACTTTAAATTTCCATTTTTATTTACCTACGATCTTCGATAAGTGTTTAACCAGAGTTTTATTTTCTTTCTCTTCCAGATATTCAGCATCTATTTTTACGAATACGTTTGAACGATACTCCTTCATCGAGCAATATAAGCATTAATCGTACTACATAGAAATAAGAGCACCGCAATCGTACTTAAACCGCTGCAATCACTTTTCTCGAAGCAAGCTACAGGCTGTCAACTCAACCAAATATTAAGTTATACACGCATAGATTAAGAGATACTTCGAAACCCGCTTCCGCGCCTACAAAACAACACAATCGGTCAAAATGTTACCAAGCAACCAGCATCAGCATCCGTCGTCCCAGCACCAGCAGACCCAGTCGGAACAACAGCAACATCTGCTCAACACGGTGGGCATGAGTGGATCGTACACGGCTACATCGACCAGCTACAGCATGAGCTATCCGCTGGTGTCCGGTCATCATCTCAACGAAAACAACAACCTGGTGATGCATCCATCCTACGGTAAACCAGCGGCCCATGTTGCACATCAGCTGCCACCGGCATCGCTCATCACCCTGCAACCGGTTCCGCTGGATGCCCATCACTCATCCCTGCATCATGTGTCCGGTCTTGGTCAGCAGCCTTCACACACGGTTACATCACTGCCACCGCCCTCGTTGTCACAGCAAACGATGGCCAGCATGTCGCACTCATCCCAGCAACCTTCCAGCTCCCAGTGTCCTTCCGGGATGATGAGCCACCAGTCCTCGATGAACGATCCAAACGGCAGTGGTATGTATCAGGGTCACCGGTTGGACACGTAAGTGCAAGCGAACTCACTCTCGTTACAGCTTAGTCACGAAACTCTAGCGCTTGGGATCATCTCCGAACTGTCTTCAGTTCCGCCTGGGAGAAACGAATCACACGCGGGTTGGAGCTAGAACTGATGTGGTAGGGCGAAAAAAAGTTCAGCACTGACAGATTCTTGCTTCGATAAAGAATGAAATGGACCACCACCAAAATTGTATATAGCGTAGTTTAAAAGGTCCAATTTCAGGCGACTGACACCCGCAGAATCTTTACTCTGAAAAAGAATCTTTCAGCAGCTGCCTCGGGTTACGCTACGTAAGCTACGGATGTTAGTCGAATATCATGTTACCTCTCCCGCCTTATCCGTTCAGCTCTGTACCGACGACGATCGTGATCTTTTGTTCGAAGATCAGGTAGTGGTTCGGCTCCCAGGTGGATTCAATCGTAGAAGGCGGCAGCAGTAATTAGCAGTGACAGTTGGTTGGCCGCATCGCCGAATCTGCCAGCAGCAGCAACAACACGAGTCTCTAACACAAACATTAACCGACTAACTTGGCATGTCTGCCTGCATGTACAGCACACGAACATTGTACCGACTGACCAACTAAACCGACTTTGTTGACTCCCCCGACTGGCAGTAATCCCCACAGGTACGAGAGAGAGGCTATCGACTCGTTGTAGAGGGTTCGCACGACCGCCGCCGCCCCGGTATATGGCAAAAGGTCAATTGCGAGCATAGTTAAACGAAGCTTTCTAGAAACAAGCTGCTGGCCCTTCAGGGCTACATCCAGCTTTAATTAGACGCGTAATAGCTTCATATATTGATCCTTTTTCGGTCGCTGCAGAGAACCAAACAGCGAAGAAGGAACGAAGTAAATTCATGGAAACCGATTTGACTTCTGCGAAATGGTTTCGCTCGAAAGTGGGGAGTTTTAGTATAGCACTGGAACCGGCCCGAAAAATCCCTGCGGCAAGATTGAAAATTGAGCTTCTTGCCGCCGAGTGAGTTGAAGGCAGTTATGCTCGAAAGAGAGTGGATCTAATGTATTCCATGCGGCGTAGAAACTGGCCAATTATTACCATAAAGCCGTGCGCAGCTGCAGTCTTCGCTGCGGCATTTGCACCAACTAACAAGCTTTCTGTCGATCTTGGCGTTTTTTTTGCTTCCACTATCAGCACGCCTTTCATCGTACAGCGGGGAATTGGTAAATGTGATCATATTTGCCAAAGATCAGCTATGTATAAGCACTTCCACTTTTTTTTTTCTTAGTCACACAAACCGCTCCGCACACTATTACGATAAACAAAACAAAGCCTGCTGAGTCAGCTGTCATTTGCGCTCGGCTGAGTGGTGCTTCGGCTATCTTCTTTGGGAACGCCGTGAGTGCTGAGTGCTATCCAGTAAAGGAAGCGCGCACACCCACACGCATAGGGTTCGGTTTGTGATTTAGTCGGGTCTTCTTCATTTTACCGCAGCTGCAAATAGAGGGGAGACCCGCTAATTAGTCAATTTTGTTCACCGTTAGTGCCGCGAGCGAAGGCTGTCCATAATAAAAACGATACACTTCATCATATTGAATTGTGCCACATCTTGTGACCGCTCGTCTCGCTCTTCGGTGCTTCGCGGACCCCAACCCCAGCCCGGACCTGAGAAGCCGAAGCAAAAGAAGGGATGATGGCAATAGAAACAGATCAGCAAGTTGTGCTGCTGAGCGAACGTAAAATGGTTTAGCAGGAAGCGAAGATGAAAATAGAGACTGGGCCGGTGCTAGGGTGGATCGTGCGCGGGTGAACCACGGGGGAATAAAATAAACAAATGGTATAGAAAGCACCAACTCCAGGCCCGGGATCGCGCGGGACTTGAGACGTGAGTCTTCTTAGCCGTACGCTCGGTGTTATGATCGTAAAAATTCCAGCTAACGGAATCCTATTTCCACTCCTCCAAGAGGATTGCCAGCTTGGCTTTATAGTGATTTCGAAAAGTTCTTCCTGGATCTGGGCAATAATAACCATCTGAAGTGGAGCACGGTCATGACGGGGCTGAAATTATCGCAGGCTTTTGTTGTTTATAGATTGGATACTGACTGGCTGACTGGCTGGAGTCAGCAGAAAAAAACGGAACCTTCTGCTAGCCTGTGCAGTTTTGCGGTGGCGATGACGGGATTAAAAGCATTTCACTACACAATAACACCTTGATGATTCATCACGATTCCCTGCGGATTGTAGTTCTCGGTGGTAATAATCTGCTGCAAGTGTAGAGTTGCTATTTTTTCGCAACAAAGTTGCAAAGAGCGTTGCTCGAGGCTAAAGGTTCAAAGATGCGATGAACAAGAGCCTTATCCTGTAAATTATACGTAGTTTCAAGCGCAACTACAAAAGAAATTAGCTTACAGTTCCACGAGTTAAATACCTCGCTGCGTTGCTTTGAATCTGGAACAAAAAAGGCCCCATTTTCCTTCTCGCAATCCGCGACCGAAAGCGTTAAATGTTGCGGTAATTGAAGCGCACCGGCGCCAACGGCACAGTGGCCACCGCCCGGCATATCACAAGAGTAGAACTAATTTGCATAACCTCCGCATCCAGAAACTTGTATAGTGTAGCACACACAAACTGGCTGTAGCCAATAGCTCAGGCGGCAGGGCTGATCTGTGATGCTTCAAAGAGATCACCGACCAACCGATCATCAGTCAGTGTTTTGTGAACCGCAGACCATTTAAACGAGTTCCGTACACGTTTGTGGCTCATCTCGCGGCTTTCTTCTATAGGTCGATGAGCCGACATTTTGGGTGGTCATCGAAGAGTTTGTTTCTTTGATGCGCGCATGAGAACCACACGCTAATCCAAAATACCTAAATAAACTAGCCCAAGTAAACGAAATGGCGACTTCGCCGGTCGAAATATATGCTGGAAAGCGGTAGGTTTTTGAAACTTTGTTCTAGGTTACCCGCCGTAACTAGCCGTTTACTGGAAAAATAGTGTGGGAGTGCCAGTCCATACACCACATATTTCATAAGATTTATAAAAAATACACGAAGTCATGAAATGTTTTTTTTTCTCGTTTACTCTGTGTTGAGCTCTCGAAATAAAGTCAAAGTTTGGGTACTTTTTGCTCAAAACCAAAATATGTTCGAGGATATGCAAAGGGTTTTTACATCGCCTGTACTTGAAATTCCTGAGTGGTTTGATACCTCGCTCCAGTAATACATTTACGGAAGGTCGACCACTCGCAGCAACTGCGAAGAATTGTTTTCTTGTGCTGTAAACAATACAGGAAGTTAGATGAAAACATCTACAAATCTAAAAGAAACTTACCTTTTAGTTTTCGGAATATCTTCGTGTCGACTTTGTTTCTTCTTGGTTCATTTTCCAAGTTGTATGCCGTAATGCACGAAATAAGCACTTGTTATTATTCATATTTCACTCATAAGCTCGGAATCCCAACGGTTACTCACGAGTTACTCATTTCAAAACTCATTTTTTGACAGATTGCTTCTGTTTAGGCTGGATGTTGTTGGCTCGAATCAAAATTTGTCGAATGTAAACAAAGTTCATTCTATAGCGTCAAACTGGCGCCCAGGTGGTGAACTTGACAGAGTTCAACGTGGATTTGGAGCGTTGCCAGAAAATTTTTATTTCTCAGATTATGTTGAGGGAAACACCCGGTAACCATCCGATAACCTCCAGGAACCTCTGTTCAAGGTGTACCAGTACGATGCGGCTTAGCCACATAACCGAGGCCCAAGAACCGAAGCGGCGCAAAGCCGCCGACCTGCCGTCGGAGGCAAGCAAACAGTAGCGAAGTCGGACGGACAGCGAGAGATTGCCCTTCTTTTGATCATTCTCAGGGTGGATAGATCGTTCCAACATCAAATTATGGTCTTGGCAATTAGGGTCTTGTTAAACTGCAAATGATTTGAAAACCCAAGATGATACCAGATAAGGTAGCGAGAGTTTTGGTTTTACGATTGGCAAAATCGACATTACTTAAATGTCTTCCCAAAAAAGAGATTACTAGAAACGAAATTAATTAAAACATTATATTTTGAATATATCGTCGAAATGTCAATTGACAATAGGTTCATTCTGTGTGTTCAGTTGTCTTTACATTTTGCCAGCGTTGCCAATTTTATTTTGATTGCACCACCCAATATGGGCTGGATGTTGTTGGCTCGAATCAAAACTTGTCGAAAGTAAACAAAGTTCATTTCATATCGTCAACCTGGCGCCCAGGTGGTGAAATTAAAATATAAAACATTATATTTTGAATATATCGTCGAAATGTCAATTGACAATAGGTTAATTCTGTGTGTTCAGTTGTCTTTACATTTTGCCAGCGTTGCCAATTTTATTTTGATTGCACCACCCAATATGGGCTGGATGTTGTTGGCTCGAATCAAAACTTGTCGAAAGTAAACAAAGTTCATTTCATATCGTCAACCTGGCGCCCAGGTGGTGAAATCAACGGGGCGCTGGAGCGTCGCCAAAAAAATTTTATTTCCAGATTAAATTTTACTAAACTTCCCAGTTTAACTCAGCCGGAATGCTGGCTGGATATAATTCGTATTCCGGCTCCGGTGACACAACCGATTCAAGTTAGAATGTTTAAGGGGTACCATTTCGATGCGGCTTAGCCGCATAACCGAGGCCCGGGCGAGGTGGCCACCGACCCGCCGTCGGAAGCAAGCGAACCTGTGATCCACTCGTTTGCCCGGCTTACTCAAACATAGGGGCTATCCCTAGTTTAAGTCCGACTGAGCGGTAGCGAAGTCGGACAGCACGCGCAAAAGCGATGTGGCGTAGCCACATTGGGTGCTGGACACAAAATAAAATTGGCAACGCTAGCAAAAGGTAAACACAAATGAACACTCCGGATGAACCTATCGTCAATTGACATTTCGACGAGTTTTGATTCGAGCCAATAATATGGGCCCCCCAATATGACTACACTACATCGCTTCCAACGCGTGCGGACAGACTTCGTTACCGCTCAGTCGGACTTAAACCAGAGACAGGTTCGCTTGCTTCTGACAGCGGGTCGTTGATCTTCTCACCCGGGCCGGGCTCGGTTATGCGGCTACAAACCGCAACGTACTGGTACACCTTAAACAAAAGTTCCTGAAGGGTATCGGATGTTTACCGAAAGTTTCCTAAAAATTCAATCTGGGAAAAAAAATTCGGGTAACGCTCCAGCATTCTGTTGAACTCTAACGATTTCACCACATGGGCAATCGCCACGTTGACGCTACAGAATGAACTTTGTTTACATTAGACGAGTTTTGAGTAAATTTACTCGACTGTAGCAGGGATGCCGGATGATAAGACATATCTTCATTTTGAAGACATTTGAAATGATGTGAAAACATTTTTTACATTTTGAAGACATTTTTATTCGGAAATTTGGAAGGTTTCTGGCAGAATTATTGCTCGAAATCAACAACCGATTCCGATAACTTGTCATTCTAAACAAATGCAGACATTTTTATTAAATAAGAAAACATTTGAAAAATATACCTGGTATCTTTATTTTTAACCATGTAAAACAGGCGCACAGAAATGGTGCCATAGATTTGGAATTCAATCGCAATTAGTTCCCATAGTTGCACCATCATTGCGCTAAACATTTGTATATACGAGGTAATGAGCGGTTCTTCGGATTCCATTCGGCACGTGCTACAACAGCATAGGGGTTAACCGTTGTTGAAAGTTAATTTTCTCATTACTCTTTTGCGTCGAAGTTAACCCATTAACGGCACAGAAGTTAAAGCAGAGGCGGGAGCAATTTTCAAATCATTCCCTTGTTGAAGTTGCCAATTGAATGTAAGTTCAATCCAATAAAATGTTTCACTTTTCCTTCTCTGGGGAATTGTTATTGTTGTAACAAATTGACCATCGCCTTCTTGAATCAAACAGTAAAATTCGTCAGTTCTTCCGCTAGAAAAGTATGTACATTCATTGAACAGCTAGCCAGACTCCGGTGGCTTGAAACCTTGCCCATCACAAACGAAGCAGCAAAGCGAAGCATTTTTATTCCTCTTCTTAGTTTTGCTTCCAATATTTTGATTCGCCGGTCATCCGCCTGTTGAATTAATTCAGGTAAAAAAACCCGATCAACAATTTCCAACTGCGTTTAGTTTTCTTTCTTGCTCGTTTATCTCGCAGCAACGTCTGCGTGAACGATCGCATTTTTCCTGCAAACCCTCGAACGCGGAAATTTATGGTTCCTTCTAGCTGCCTGCCCTAGAAATATCTGACGAGGATCCTCGTTCTTCTTTGAGAGTTACCGACGACGACCGCGAACAAAATTCGTCCATCCTTCTTCCATCTCTCGATCAAACGCAAGAGGCGCCCTCGAGCAGAAATTTCGTGGGAACTGCTGATCTTTTTGTGGCCAGTATTGAGATATCTGACGTTTAAACTACGCACACCAATATCTCGCTTTTTTATACTACCGCCCTCCCTTCAGGCCCAGAAGCGGTTTGTTTGCCTCCCAATTCGCCGTGTAAAAGTTTTGTTTTCCTCCCAATTTAAACGTCAAAGCAGCACAATACCAACCCAGCTGGATAAGTCTATAGGTACAGCTTGCAGATGAAGAATTGCAACGAATTGTTTGATTCGTTTGGAAAAAATTATCTTGGAAGTGAACAAAATCAGAAAATGTTGGCCTAAAAATGCTAAGTATTTCGCTTGTACTTAATGCTAAGAGTACACAAACAAAATGGGAGTGTACTTTCAAGTTGCTAAAAGTATACAAACGGAACATGTTCAAGTTAAGAGTGTACAAATAGTACTTACGTGTACCTTCATGTTTTTCAGTGCACGCGAATGGAACTTATTTGCAATTCATCCCGTCATTTGTGGCCTTGAATTAGCTGAACTTTCCTTTCACTTTCAAGGATCTACAAGTCCATGCACAGAATTCTTATGCGTTTGAAATTTATAAAAGTTTCCCTTGTACCTATAAGAAGCAGAAATGTTGCAGTGAGCCCTAATTTGAACTTATTGTGAATTGGTGTTACCTTTTCTATATAAATATGAACAGACAAGTAAATCATTTCCAAATTTTCTATTCAAAAACAAAACATTCGGAGCCCTCTTTGACAGAAGAATGCGTATTTGTACATACAGGTAGTTTAGAAATAACAGTGATTAACATATTTTAACAAAGCAGTGTACCGCGATCGGGTAATAGCAGCCAGAAACAGTATCTCCAGTGGAACAACAAGCCAATACACTTCTCAAAAAAAGATAATTCATCGTCACAAATACATCAACCGAACATATCCTCGCGACATGAACTGGAAAAAATTCGCTTATCAATTGGGTCATTAAATGAAGAATAAAATTCTCCTTTTATTTCATAAACCGATAGAGCTCATCTTTTTAAATATAACAATATATATGTTCAAACTTCAAAACATCAGAATGGTTTTAATTGATTTTCTAAAAAAAATATAAAGACGTTCTTATTTGACGCTATTGATCTTCTTTGACAGTGAATTTAGCCGCATGGGTTAGCATTTTTGACAGTTATCCCAGCAAAAGTATAGGGGTCAAGCTGGTTCAAATTATTAAATTAGTCGCAATTTTGCGTAGAAAATAGTGAAAAAATAAGTTCGATTACGTATCTTTAACGTCAGCTGCATCGGAAAAAATCGAAAACAGCAAATGGCTTAATGACCCAATTGGGTCGTTGAAAGGTTTATTTTCACCTGATTTTTTTTTTACAAAAATGTAAACAAATGCTCATTTGACGGTATCGGACTAACTTGACACCGGTTTCAGCCACCTGGGTTAGCATCTTCGACAGTTAACCTAGCATTGATTGGATTACAGGTTTGCTTATGAGAGGCCGTCGCTTCTGACTGTGGGTCGCCGGCCATCTCACCCGGCGGATTCTCAGCGGCTTTGGGCCGCTTCGGTTCCTAGGTCTCGGTTATGCGGCTAAACCGCATCGGACTGGCGCACCTTAAACAGATATTCCGGAAGGGTATCTGATGGTTACCGGAAGTTTCCCAAAACATGGCATGGGAAATAAAAAAATTCTGGCAACGCTCTAGTTACCCGTGGAACTCTAACCTGGGTGCCAGTATGCCGCTGCTGAATGAACTTTGTTTACATTCGACGACTTTTGATTCGAGCCAACACCATTAAGTCTCACAGGGTTTCACATCAAACTGACAGGTTTTTTTTCCTTTCTATTGTCATCTCCATGACAGGCTAAGGCCAGGATTGGCCCATCTCGCCGCCTGGCTGAAGGTTGTTGGCGCGAATCAAAGCTCGTCGAATGTAAACAAAATTCATTCTGTAGCGTCAAACTGGTGCCCAGGTGACGAAAACGTTAGAGTTCAACGAGGAGCCAGAGCGTTGCCAGAAATTTTTTATGTCCCAGATTATGATTTCGGAAACTTTCGGTAACCATCCGATACCCTTCAGAAGCTTCTGTGTTTAAGGTGAATTAGTACGATGCGGCTTAGTTAGTTACTACGATGCGGCTTAGCCACATAACCGAGGCCTAGGAAATGAACTATCTGCCGAGCGAGGTGGCCGCCGACCCGCCGCAGGCAAACCTGTGATCCACTGGTTTGTCCAGCTTACTCAACCATAGGTTCTATCCATAGCACAGCGCGAGTAAAAGGCGAAGTGGCGTAGCCACATTATGTTGTGAAACCAAAATAGAATTGGAAAAGTTAGCATCATGTAAACACAAATGAACACTCCGGATGAACTTATTGTCAATTGACATTTCGACGAGTTTTGATTTTAACCAATAATAGGGGCCCCACCAACCTATCATAACCTCATAAAAAAATCGGATGAACTCGATATGACAATTCTCAGAAGTTTGTGTACATTGGAGCTACATGAGTTTGAATGAACATCAGTAAACAGTTTGAATAAACTTCAGTAAACAAAGTTTATTCTATAGTGTCAAACTGGTGTCAAAGTGGCAAA
Source organism: Topomyia yanbarensis (assembly GCF_030247195.1). Lineage (NCBI taxonomy): Eukaryota > Metazoa > Arthropoda > Insecta > Diptera > Culicidae > Topomyia > Topomyia yanbarensis. Next base: position 398,378,638 of record NC_080671.1, on the reverse strand, counting down.
TTCGTTGGAGTTCAACGGAAAAGGTATTATTTTCCAGATTATGTTCTAGAAAACTTCCAAACAGGATCATCTGTCTCAAGTGTGCGTGAGCGATGTGACTTAGCTGCATAACTGTCCGCTGGATGAGGTGGCCGCCAACCTGCCGTTGAAAGCGGCTACTTCTCGCAAGAAAATTTAAAAAGAGGGGCTGTGTTGTTCGGTAGCAAAGTCGAACAGCACTCGAAAAAACTATATGATGTAGCCACATTAGGTGGTGTAATTAAAATACAATTAGCAAACCTAGTAAAATGTAAACAAGAAAGAACACTCAAGATGAATTTATTGTCAATTGATCTTTCGACGAATTTTGATTCGAGCCAATGATAGAGGGGCCATTCTAACTCACATAACGGATGAAGTAAACAAACCACCGAGAAATGTCAAACACGAATTTCATTCTTCATGAGTTCAATCGTGTCATCTGGATTGAATCAAATTATTGAATTATTGGCTCGAATCAAAAGTCGTCGAAAGATCAATTGACAATAAATTCATCTTGAGTATTCTTTCTTGTTTACATTTTACTAGGTTTACTAATTGTATTTTAATTACACCAATTGACAAAAAGTTTATCCAGAGTCTTCATTCTTGTTTACCTTTTGCTAGCGTTGTCAATTTTATTTTGGTTCCTCCACCTATTGAGGCTACGCCTAGGGGCAGATCACTTGTGATACATTTTTTGAAATCAGCTAAATTAAATGCATTTCTTTCCATCAAAATAGAAATTCATAATGTATTTTGCGTTGCGTGTAAGACGTCAAAACCCTACAAAAAATTAGCCCTACATTCAACAAAACGTCGAACCAAGTGAATCAGCGTAGGACGTTTGTTAAACAAACTTTTCTGCGAGGGAGTGCAAAGTTGATGCAAAAATGGAAATTAAATGCATTTTTTTCTAATTTGGTGCAAATTTTATTTTTTTCTAATTTGGTGCAATTTCTAGAGTGATCTGCCCCTAGGGCTACGCCACATAGTTTTTTCGCGTGCTGTTCGAATTCGCTATTGAACACCATAGCCCCTATATTACAAATACAAATACAATTTTCAAATTTTCTTGCAACGCTCCAGCTCCCCGTTGAATTCTAATGATTTTGCCACATGGGCGGCAGCAAGGTGCTTAGAGTTCTAAGGTGATTCGTCTTCGGCAGTAAAATGTCAAGCATGCAGCAGACTGCGGGGAAGAAAAATGACAGCGAACAACTTTGTTTACCCACTGAAATCAAAGCAAACATATGGAGAGAATTAGTAAACAATGTTGTTAGCTGTCGTTTCTAAAACCAACATGGCTGATCGGCGTTTTTGAGGATCGTATCACCTGAGAATAAAAACTCCTTGGGCGGCAGTTTTACGCTACAGAATGAACTTTGTTCACATTCGACTAGTTTTGATTGCAGCCAACAATATTCAGCCCATTGAACACCACCTTCGCCACCTGGGCGCCAGTTTGGCACTTCAGAATGAATTTTGTTTTCATTCGACGAGTTACTGGCTTATTCAAACATAAGGGCCATGCTTATAGCATACGTAAAAACGGGTACAGTTCCAAATTTTCAAGATAACGTCATTCTCGATAAATGAGATTAATGTTTAAATATTCTCGCTGGTTTGTTTGCTTGGCCTGTTACGTGCTATTACAATGAATTTATTGCATTGGAGCTCCTGTAACTTCCGTGACAACAAACCACCGAAAAACGAAGCTCATTTGGCTCATTTTATGAGTTTATAATAGGTTGGGTTTTGATAGGTGTTGAAATTTAAAGCGATTCGGGCATGCGATGGAATCAAACAAGTCTATGTAAACAATCTTTTTTAAATGTCAAAAAAGTGAGATTAAGCAGTTGCATGCACTGAGCTAACTGAAAATTTAGCAAACAAAAATACTTCGAACTTTGATGCGAGTACTAATCGTATTTCCTATTAGGCAAACCTCTTTGTTGCGAGCATTATCTTCCACTTTAAATGGAATCTTGCCAGAATGAACGAAAATTGCGTCATTACGCCATTTAACAGCAGACGTTAAAGTTACGTAGTCGAAGATTTTTTCACTATTTTGTACGTAGAATAACAAATCAAAATTATTTAATAAAATAAATAAAATTAAAATAAATAATAAATTTAATAAAATTTACCCCTACTCAATTACAAATTTTAACTGAAATTTTAAGAGATGGACGGCCATCTTTGAAAGCGAAAAAAGGATCTTTAATCTTTACGCGAATCTATCAATTCTGGACAAATATGTGATTAGGGGCTGTAAACCAACTGTCAAAATTCATTTTGAGTGGAAATTTCGGACAAATAGTTACTCACAAATTCATCTAAGTCTAAGTCAATCTCAAATTTTGATAGTAAACAAAAGTTTTCATTTTCATTAACTGCCGTGAACTGTGTTCGGCCAGTAACGGTTTATCCGAAATTTCCGTCAAAGAGATTTTTGACAGTTGGCTTTTACACCGCTATCATATGTTTGGCGAGAGTTGTTCTTTGCGAATGTTCCGAATGCATTGATTGATTTTCATGAAGATTCTGTGAAGGTTAGCGAGAAAACTGTTTTTTTTTGGTTTTTAAAGATGGTTGCTTTTTTGAGGCTTTCTTGGTGGAATCTTAATTCACTTAAATTGGCGCTCAGCTTAGTGACGCATGTGAATTTCAAAAAAGATATACAATAGAATCTATGTATTTCTAAAAAACTCGCTTCTCAAAACAACGGATGGCGTCACTGTTCAGTTGCTTATTTTTTTTTGCTTGCTCTGTATTGCATTGTGGCTGATCCACTTCGTTACTTTTGACGTGAAAGCAGGCCACGCTCGATGACACATGGTGATTAAGGCTGATCTGTTTCGCCCCTCGCAGTGCAGTCGAATCAAATTTTCGCCTATATTCACGCATATAGCAAATTGCGCTAGCCAACTAACAGACAAGACAGAGAGGAAGGTTATAATTTGAACCAAAAAATTGCACGAACCTGGCAGACTTGGTTAAAAAAATAGCCTTGATGGACAACCATCTCGCCTGGATGGTCCCCGTTCCAGTCAGTAAGGTACTTTGGTTTGTATCATTTTACACACATCTCGCTTGAGGTGGAATTGTTTTAAAGCAAAGTTCCATATAGCGAGTAGGTGGTAAAAACTTTATTTCTTTTTATAGCGACTTTTGTTGAAATCCATGATGGATATTCATTCAGTTATTATCCTAAAAAGTTTGTTGACTGGATTGACATAACAGAACATTCCCAACAAATTATAATCACCATATTGCATAGTTGAATTTTTATAAATTCACCACAAACACTGAACAAACTTCGAGTCTAACCGGTTGCACTGTTCGTCAACGGACAATAATTTCGTAAAAACTGCCCTTCTGTAGAAGCAGTCACCGGACTAGCTGTTGCCACGATTAATTAGTATCGAAAAACTGAATGCAAACGTATTCAGTATAAACGAACCGAAATTTGTTTCCAAAAGGCAGCTGCCGAATACGACGATGGCCGGTTGAGACAGGAAGTTGATGTTTTCTTCTTCATACCCTCCCTGTCCAACCACCGACCGAGTGCATCTCCTTTGATTAACCCTAAAGCACCCCCCCCTCGCCTTCTCCGTACCACCTGATTAAAATCATGCCAGCATGTGCAAGATGTTCGTAAGCAGCCTTTTGTCTTTTTGGCTTCTTTGCTGGCACGTTTTGTTTTTTTTTTTTTCATCAGAGCTGTGCAGCGTCATCGCGCCTCGGTAGGATCGATCGGTCCTGGAGCAGAACCCGAAAATACCGACCCGGGACTAATTCTGGTTTTTGCGGTTTGCCGGTTGCCTTGGTTGGGCCTTTCCTGGAGTGATGGCTCCGTGTGTTTCACATCAAGGTGCTGTTTCTGATCGTCGAAATTTTTCCGCAAGACTTGCATGCGTTGTCTCGAATTGCGGCGAGCAAAAGGAAGAAGGAATTAACCTAACTGTTGTTTCTCGTTTCTTTCGGTGCGGTTTTTTCTTCACTCAAGAGTAGTTTTTCGTTGCCGAACCGTGGAAGCCTTAACTTGAAACATACATTTTGAAGGATAATTGATTCGGAGTAGCAGAAAATGATCGAAATTAAAACAAACTAACACACACACATGCTCGTTTATTAGCCTCTTAATTCAATTAAACAAAGTAACAACGAAATTAATATCGAATTACCCAGCTGCATGTAATTATAAACTTTATTAAAAGTAACATATTAACAGACTCGTTAGGGAGACAGGTTTGTCACTTTATAGTGAGCTTCAGGTATCAGCGATCGCCACCCAGATTGGAACAGTTTATTATATTCGGAGAGACAGAGAAAAACAAGAAAAAACGATAGGGCTCCGAATGTAGGACGTGACTTGTGCCTGTTTGCTGAATTTTACAATGTCAAATTGCACTTGTCCCGGCCTGCAGCCAAGAGTCGAATGTCATCGAGCAGCAAGAAAAGCTGAAAGTGTAGTGCTATTTAAAAGGTGTGATCGAGTGAAACGTGAAATGGTGTGTGACGAATGAGAAAAATTTAAAATCACATTAGTTAAAAGAATGAAATGGTGTGATTTTAGAAATGAGGTGAAGAATGGCAATCAAAAGATTTCAAGGTTCAAGCGACGAACCCGAAAAGTACATGCGCTTTGTATTAGAAATATATGAATAATATTCGTTTTACTTCTCTGCAGACGATGACAATCCTCATTTACCTAAATATTCTCTGAAATAAAATAAAAAATAATGTATTTGTAACTATTTCACGTTTTTCGAGTGGTTTAATGGAATATGGTCTTAATCCCTATAAGCGATTTTTGAGATCACCTTTCAGGTTTCACCACAGATAACAAACATTCAGGCTACAACGTAACTTATTAAGAAACCTGGTAAAATTTCAAATCGATTTGCATTGGAAATCAGTGACTGACTACTGCTATCTACTCAACGGTTAGCTACACGTAGTTTGACACTTGTACTCTGGATGCTTTATTCTAAATGGCAGTCGCAGATGTTTACAAAAGTTTTCAATATGAGCTTAAATGTCTGGTATGTATATTGCTTCTATATTTGATTAAAAACACTGTTCTCGATATGGGGCCGTTCATAAACCACGTAGACTCATAAGGGGGACGGGGGGGTCTAGCAAAAGTCTACGTTTGTCTACGAGGGGGAGGGGGGCTCTTTGAAAAAGTCTACGTAGACTCTTATTTTTTGGTTATTCTCGTATTACTAATTATAAATGGGATTTAAAGAGAGTTGCATTTAAAATATCGGTCTATTCAGCTAGGTGTATATATGCAGGCACTTCAAAGCTAGTACACTATTGAGGTAACTACTCGTTAAGCGACCACTCAACCCAGAACCCACGATTTTGTTTGGGCAACCTCACACGTTGTTGTTTCTTGCGTATATTTTGATATAGTTTTGATCTAGGAATAATACAAAATGACAGTTCTAAAGATGTTTGACCAAAATTCCTCTCGACGGAAGATTTTGACTGTGAAATCATCTGAGACACAACTAGTTACCAGACATGCATGGACCATTAAATGCATGAACCATAAAAATTTAAAAATTGGTCAAAGTTAAGCAATAAAACCACCATTGTAACAACAAAACACCCGATTTTTATTAATAGGTGGAATAATTTTTTTTATTTGTTGATTTCGGTGGTTAAAGCAGTAGTGTAGTGAAACTTCTACAACAGAGTGTTGACTCGAGTTAATCAGTTTCTCTTGCAATCATTTACACTGATTTCAAAATATTTAAACACCCGTTAAATTTTATGTCTTGACCCTACGCAACTCCATGCAAACCGGTTCTACTATGTTTATCTTCGAAAATATTCGGAGTTAAGCTTTGATACTTTGCGATAATACTCTCAGGTGATATGGCTGATCCTATTAATTACATAAGAAAAATAAATATTTTTGGGAAGATTTAAATATTTGTTCACGAAAAGTGAAGTTTGTGAGCACAGTTGGTGTATTATTTTAGTCTAGATAACAGTACACATCGACAGTATTATTTTGTAATTGTTTCCTTTAATTTAACAATTGAATGCACGAGTAAGGCTCAAAAAGTGTTTAGCAATTCTGCATTGTTGCTGTAGGTTACACTTCGGCCAAAAATTTAACTAGTTATAGCAATAAATCTTTTTACATATACTTGAGTGACTAACCTTGAAAAGAAGTATTCCGCTACACAAACGTTGACAAGCACCTTGATTTGTTATTAATTGATTTGATCAGTCATAGACAAAAAACCAATGTGAAAAACCTTTCTTTAATATTTAAAAAGTTTGAAATAAATCGGAACGCTAATTTTTAATTGAACATTATAATGTGCTTCTTGCTAATTCTACATTTTCCGCGAATAAAAAAATAAAAGTCTACGTAGACATTTGGCGTGGGGGGGGGGGGGGGGGTTGGTGAAAGTCTACTAAGGTCTACTAGGGGGGAGGGGGGGTTAAAAATTCTCAAATTTCGGTCTACGTGGTTTATGAACGGTCCCTATCGTGTTCTGCGAACTATATCACGCACACTATTTGGGGTTTTCAGCGCAGTTTTTGTATTCTGTACGGACATCACAATAGCTTTTTATATCTACTGTTCTTACCTCTGATTGGTCGCTAGTAGCTGGACTTTTCATGAAAAAGTGCATGGAACAAAAATGATTTGTGAGAGATCGCGTAAAAATTTCATTACCATGTTGAATGAAATTGTAAATAATTAGGGATATCTTATAAATGTCACCAGCACGCAATTGTAAATCATGTACTAGGAATTATGAACCAGTTCACGAAAACATGAACAGTATTTTATGATTTCGTGAACTATTTCAGGAAAACGAATGGTAAGTTGTGACTATTATACTAAGTATCATCAACCTGTTCACGAATACGCGAATAATATTTCATTATTTCGTGAACTATTTCACGAGCACGGATATTGGATCGTAACTAATATATTAGGAATCATGAATCAGTTCACGAATACATGAATAATATTCGATGATTTTGTGAACAAGCATGGATATTGGATTGTGGCTCATATATTAGAGATAATGTATTAGTTTATGGGGATTGAATGAATTCATGAATAAAATTCCGAATTTCGTGAAATAGTTCACGAGAAAATTACCAGAATATTTTGATTTTGTGAACTAATGTTCCTATATCTATGAAAAACAGCATTAGTCAACTTTTGGTTTTATGAATAATGTTCATAAAGTTGTGAACTAGTTTACGTACTGAAAATCGAATTAGAAATAACTTGGCGGAAGCCGTGACTGAAGTTCACAAAACAAAAACAAATATTTCCACTAATAAAAGCGTTTTGCGAACGCTACTGAAGGGAAGTTGAAAATAATTATAAAACACATGACTTTTGTTCATGGTCCTGTTTTCATAACGTAAAACGTGATTGTTCCAGAATTCATGGCACTTTATTCACGATTTTGGGAGCAATATTTTTTCCGTGTACTTGGTAAATCATACCACAGATAACAGACGTTTAGGCTCGATTCGAAACGTGTGTAAATACCCGCTATTGAAATTCCGAATAAATCAGACTCTGAAACACGTTTGGCAAACATTGTAGGTGGCGCAGTGATCGACGCAATGCAGTTGGAGTGCAGTTGTCAAACACATGTAGCAAACAGTTGCGTAGATGGCAATAGTGAAACAAGGATTTCCAACGTTTATCAATTTGAAAGTTTACACAGGTTTTTAAAGAAATTTTGTTCTAGCCTAAATGTCTGTTATCTGTGATCATACCTTCTATTTGGGTACATCACCAGTACCAATTCTCTCTATGTACGTTGGCTTTCTTTTTCAGTTCGACAGCCGTACAATAATTTGTGATGCATATGGAAATGGCATGCCAATTCTGACTTATTTTACGACTTATCCTCACTAAGTTTATAAAGCAGATCAAAATTTCCACGCCGGCGTTCTTTGCGGAGACCAACACGGTCTATAGCATGTTACGCGCCTGCGCATGTGAAATGGAATTGTTGATAGCATTTGTCAATGCTAGTAGCATTAAAGGGTTCCACCACTAAAGAGCGCGAAAAATGGGTACATGTCGGAATTTTTTCTGGACGCAATGCATGATTAATCGTAATTCGGTAATTTTGGTTTTATAGTACTAGTTGTGACGTATATACATAATATTTTCGACTAGTCTCATCACAAGGTGGTGGTTGTGGAGCGTTTTACCGCCGGCGAGTTTTTTTAAAGGGTATTTTTTTATCTAGAGACAAAAACCATACTGCTATAAAATTTCGTGTGAATCGGTTTTGTGGTTCCGTAAATATAAACTGAATCGTAAGGTTAGATAAAAAAGTCCAATATAAGCCGGAACTGATGTTTTCTTTTTTTCAAAGTGGGGATCACATGAAATTTCAGAAAGTATTTTTTATAATATCTTTAAAATGCACGAAAAGTCGACTTTTGATTTTATCTCGAAAAAAATATTATTTTTAACAAAACTCACCTTTTCGGGACTTAGCTATTTTTGTATCCTTTCGCAGAGTCTCTCATGGTCAAGTCTTTTATACCATTCGATTCAGCTCGTTGAGAACGGAAAATGGCTGCATGTGTGTGTTTTTATGTATGTATGTGTGTCAAATAATCTCACTCATTTTTCTCAAAGATAGCTGCGCATATTTCATCAATATTATAGTCAACGGAAAGTGAATCTTTTTATGAAAGTTTGTAATTTTAGTATCTTTTTGTGTTAAATTAATTATATTAGTGTATTCTGATAAATTCCAGGTTTTATTCTGAATGGAAAAATTTGTTAGTGTGTGCTTACAACATTGTAAGAAATAAGAGTGAAACTAGTTTTTGCTAGCTGATCCTTACTTGAAGCATCGGTAAGGGATTGACTGCGCCGAAGGATATACAAACTCGGCATACTGGAAAACGGTGAGGCCGTTGCCAACATTCTTTAGTTTTAGATAAACTTAGATGATCCGTATCGCACGCAAAGGGATTTTTTGCACAGAGAACAGATGAATTATCGAGTATGGAGTTGCGGTTTGATTGGAGAGTGTTAAAAATACTCTTATCCTGTGGTCCTGCTACCCAATTTTCAAACGATTATCCAGCTTTTTACGTGCCATAATGGCGCCCACCATAACCTTGTTCGTAATATGCAATAAACCCCCATTTGACCATAGTCGTTTACGTCACCTTGACAGCATAGCAATCCGCTTCCGCAGTTGGCCGCCATTTTCAAAAAAACTCGCTTTCCAGAATTCGTTTTACATCATGCCGATAAAATGTTGTGTAGCTGGTTGCGGAGCAAGATATGGAGAGTCTCTTGCAAGCTTCCATCGATTCCCGATGCCATCAACTGCCCGTGATACCATACGCCGAGAATTGTGGATAGATGCTGTATCTATCAAGGTGGAAAACGTCGATAAAAGCTTTGTATGCAGCAAACATTTTTATGCAGGTATCTCAAACTATATGAATTAACTCAAACATATTGAAATTCACAAACATATTCAAACGTTTGTATTGGCAGGAAAACCAGCTCTACCCCACGATGTGTATGATCCAAATTGGATTCCGACGATACACCTTAATATTAACACGCTGCCTACATCGGAGCTGAAATCGTCTGATCGAATCGAGTTGGAACAGATTGCATTTGAAGCAACTTCAACATTATACCATAAACACATAGCGTCGTATATTGCACCCATTTCTAATTCGGATCTTCACACGTCGATGGATCAAGTAGTATGTAAACAATCGATTGTAGTACAGGCCACTAAGCCAATTAGTTACTCTTCTCGTATCAATCATTGGACCATTGGTGCGATTGGTGAACAGGTAAGCGACGAATTAAATGGTCACAAAGAATACTTCGTCGAGTGTGTTGAACGGCGTGATGCGCTGGTCAGCGATGAAAGCAACGAGGTTCTCAGATATCCGAAGGTTCCAAGGATCTCAAACAATACCAGCAACATGAAATGGCAAGCTAGTTTTGATGAAATGGTATTTATGTTTTATTTGTGAGATAAAAGTAAGTTTCAATAACCTTATTTCAGGGCCCAAATGAAATGATAACTGAACAGGCTAATAATACATTGAGCACTGAACTATCTGAAGAGTGGTTAGAGGAATATGTTGGAGAAAATGTAGATTACTGTTTCGAAAGCAGTCGTCAAACAGATAGCATCAGGGAAGAAACTTCCAGAAAAGAGGATAAGGAAAATGATGGACAAGTAAAAAACCCTACCCCGCCCTACATTGATCAGGAAACTTTAAACAATAGGCAAAAGGTTTTACGCGAAAAAGAGCTTGAAATAATATCGCTGAAAAACACAATTTCAAAGCAAAATATAGTTCTTGCTGCCATGAAGTACGATTTGAAATCGTTCCATGACAATGATAACAAGGTGAAACACCTAACCGGATTGCCAACATATTCATCTCTCGTTGTCGTGTATAAATTTGTACAGAAAGGCATTTTGACGTATTCGGGCGTATTAGATAAAGAACAAACCTTTATAATGGTTCTTATGTATCTACGATTGGGACTCAGTTTCGTTACATTAGCACATTTGTTTCGAGTATGTCCTGCAACAGTTTGTAAGTACTTTTATTCCGGTCTATATGCGCTATATCGACAATTGAAAGGGCTTGTGAAGTTCCCAGAGCGAGATGTACTCAAATCCAACATACCAAACAGGTATATCAAACTTTTTAATAAGCCAATTACTGTCATACTAGACTGTTTTGAAGTGTACGCTGAAAAACCAGGTACTAAAGACGCAGTAGTTAAAATGTTCAGTAGTTATAAACATAACTACACTGTAAAAATTATGATTGGAATAACCCCGTTCGGTTATATCTCTTACGTGTCGAAGCCGTATAGTGGACGCACCTCCGATAAATTTATTACAGAAAATTCAGACTTTACCAATAATTTGTTGATAGGTGATATAGTTTTGGCAGATCGCGGATTTACAGTTAGAAAAGTTATAGAAGATAAAGGAGCATGCCTACAGGTACCAGACTCAGCGAGTAAAAAGCGACAATTGAGTTCAGGTGCTGTTGAAAGGACACGAGCTTTAGCTTCAATTAGAAACGAGGTAGAACGTGTTATAGGTAGCTTAAGGCAAAAAAACGAAATTTTAACAAAAAGACTTCCAATTACCCTTCTTAATCACGAGCATAATGGCCAAAATGTATTGAACATGATTGTTGTAGTATGTTGTTCATTATTTAATTTGTGTCCCAGTATAATTAATGAATGATTGCAATCGATACAGCTATTTGTTCCTTGTATCTACCTCCTACTTTGCAGGAAGCAAGGATAACGGTACTTTTGTAGATTAAATGTTTACATGGTAGTATGTGCTTTGAAAAATTGTTGAAGTACATATAAATATTTATTCAAATATGACTGAGTATTGTATTTATATTTTACCTAATGAGAAATAATGTCCTAAAATCTCCGGGGCTAACACGTTTTCGAAAAAATTCTTAGCTGTCGAAGCTTTCTCGTTCCAGAACAGCTCATTTTTGTTTATTTTGAAAAACAAAGTAAACTTTGGAGCCCATATAACAAAAAAACCGTACGCTGCATTAGAAATGAATATTTGCATTTGTATTTGATAATAGTAAGCGTGATTTTGATTTACTGTTAAATAACCGTTGTTGTTTTTCAAAATATAAGGTTGGTTTCGATTGAGTAGTACATTGATTCCTTCTTCTCGCGATAGCACGTCGAATTTGAAAGGACATTTGACCTCTACAACTACTTTTCCGCAGCAGTCACAATTGATTATATAATCAGGCGATGCGGCGAAGTAAGGATATAGGGGGGAAATAACCAATCCTGATTTTCCGTATCTAAGATTCCTATGTCTGCTTTGTTTGAAAACTTCGATAGCTGCATCAACTCCTTTCATTTCATTGCGTTTGCCATGCAGCGTAGCTGGGAAATTCTGTCCTTCCTTTTGAATTATAATTGATTTCAGAAGCGATTTCGATGGATTAGAGACTGGTTCTGGTACAGCGGTGAAAAATTGATGCAGTTACTCTACCATATCTCAGCTTAAACCACAATGGTTCAGCATGTTGTTTTCTGGTCATTTCTTCGATTGAAAAACAATCGCTGGCATCGATGGTCCAGTTTATGGATTTTCCTAGTGACACTAAATCCTCTAGCGATTTACCAACGTTTGTGTCGTTGAAGTGACTCTGTAACGACAACGATTCCAGACGCTCTCTACATCGAATGATTTCAATTTCTTCTACGTTAATGTCAGTTCTTAGAAAGAATGCACCACTGGCCGCCACATGTTGTCCCGTTTGAACAATATTATCGATCAGTTTTTTGTACTCTTCCTCGGTTCTGTCCAATGGAGCATCGCGCAAATCACAAGTTGTTAATCGTTTTCTGCCAAAGTCGACTGTTTCAATTGGCTTATACAAATCGGCGTTTGCGCTAGCCCCCGCTGGAGCAATCCAATATGAAGGCAATTCCGTCACAGATAACTGCAAATGACATTTATTAGTACAGTAGACAATCGATCGACACTCGACTTCTGTTTTTGAAAAAACGAATAAACTTTATACCAAAATATCGCTCTGCACAACAACAATGTCATGAATAAGTGGATCTTTGGTGACAGTTGCAGATTTATACTTACATGCTTTCCCAAACATATTTCTCTGGCATACGATAAAGCATACAGAATAGCCGAAACGTGCGAACAAGTTTCTCCAGCGCCTGCAGTACAATCACAGTGGGCCGCTAAAACTGTTCCTAGTGCTTGTTCTTCGGAATCGTTATCATTCACTATGATCCAACATTCTGCCGGAGCTTCACCAACACTCATACTGTGTAGCACCTATCACAGGTAGTAGAAGTCAACAATAATAATCACTAGAATTTTAAATTTAATTTTACCAACCTTTCCAAAAACGACGAACACCTGATTATGCTTATATCCTTTCACTTCCCTAACGAATCCGGATTGGAAAGTTTTGTAGGCGTCCAATGATTTGACATTTTTATGAGGAGCTCCACTTCTGAATGATAATTTGCTAATTAAATAAGCAAATATCTTGTCGTAATCCACTGTTAGTGGTAGCATCTCGGCGTCGAATCGCATGCAGTACGGATCAACTCCATCCACAATTTTAATTTTTTCTAAATAACGAGCTAGATCCTCTGGTTGCAGCTTCTGAGTTTTAGTTGAAAGAATGTTCGAATCCATTTAAAAAATTGAGGAAGCAGAGATTCATCAACTACAAATCTTGTTTCCGCTAAACTCGATGCTGTCAAACTGACGTAAACGACTATTGTCAAAAAAGGGCCGTTAAACGTATTACGAACTAAACAATTTAGACTGCCATTATGGCACGTAAAAAGCTGGATAGATATCTGACTAGCTCACACGTCCATTTCCCATCGACAATCCCCGCTCAATTATAATGGAAGTATTTTTATAACAGAATTACAGTCGATTCCTTGCCACGAATAAGTGTGCATGGAATTGACGCGTATTTAGCAGATCATGAAATTTTAATTGATTGTTTACAAAGACATACCTTTTTACTTCATAGGGTGATGGGCCTATTTTGGTACCATTAGGGAGGAGTCGCACTATTTTTTGGACAACTTTAAAAGAAGTCATATTACCTATAACCTTTCTCAGAATAAAGTATCAGTGTACTGTTTCTTGAACATCTATATTGAGTAGAATTGTCTCAATTTTCAGCATAAATGAAAATAAATTCTGTGCATCTGTTCCCACCTCAACGATCCAATTATCGCCTCATGGGTGTGCCAATTTTCACCTCACCGAAAAACAATCTAGTTGAAACGCAATGCCTCATATTCCATTTGCGTCATTTGTAACTAGGTATCCAGATCAAGGACGCCAACGCGTGATTTGTGAAACGAACCATTCTGCTTTTTTCAGCCTATCAAAACAAAGAAGAGCGCACGCAGCACGGAAAACCGATTCATCACAATTTCAACTAAAAAATTAGTTGAGTTTTTGGTTTCGTCTAGTTAATATTTGGGCGAACTAAATTTTTGTTGAAAACAATAATCTAACGTTGTTGGTTTGATGCTGTCAGTTTCAGTCTGGACACGAACGTTTCATCCTAGCACAAAACTTAAAAAGCTAAAGCACAAAACTTGAAAAGCTACATGAGCTAAAGCTTGAAACGCTTGTCTCAGCTTGTAACGCTTGTTTTAGTCCAGACACAATTGCATATGCCGTTACACTACCTTTTCAGCCAAGACACAAACGACTAGAATTCAACTAATCTCATTGTTGAATTAAACTGCTTCATCGTAAAATACAACATAGGATATTTCAAACGTTTTGTTTCACCGACCGACGGATGAAAGGTATGGAATTAAATTGTTGAAAAATTCCGTATGTCAGTAATTCACACGTAAATATAATACAGAGTTATGTTTCTCATAATGTTATCTTTTTATAAACTGCAATCTTAAATGAGACGAAATAGCCAAAGGTATTTAAGGATTGTTGGAAATTGATTGATTTGAATTTTAGAAAAAAGGTATATTTTTTTCTATTTAGTCACAAACACTATCCAGCACTACAAAAAAAACTTCATACTTATTCCACATCTAGTTTGGAATCTCAAACGATGAAAAATAATTATCATATTACATATTACATTGGTTAATAATTGAAATGTTACTATATAATCGACTAAATCCGAAATAGAATGATTTTGACAATTTTCGACAATACTTTCAATTTTCAGTGCACATGTATTGAAAAAAATGTCAATAAAAATCATCCCTTTATTGAAATGTTTTTAAAGAAAAACTAGGTAAAACCAAAATGAGGTCAGTTGAATTTCTGTTTTTTTTGTGTACTGGTTCAGGTAGTTGCGTCCAGGATAAAACAAGCTTTCCAAGCTGAGACAACTACCTACGTGCTGAACCGTTATGCCCAGCGTGTTGCTGTCGCTACCTTGATGTATTTCAGTAAGGTGTGCATCTTAGCTACTTGCTGTCATTTCGTATGATGTGCGTCTTGAATCAAAATCAATAATAATTTTCAATAACTATTATTTGAGAATCTCTCAAAATTAAGAGAAAATTTAGTTACGTTATTCATTTTTCTGTTGAAATCAACTAATTAGGAAAACAAAAATTTGTTTTGTTATTTTCTTCATCGAATGGCTTTCAGTGAGGAAATAACCATGCGAAGGTTAACCGCTGGAATGTCAAGTTTCACATCACACATTGTTTCCTCCCGCTCCGAATTGTATGTGCAGAAGAAAATAAAATATCTGCAATCAACAATTCAGGAATCAGGAATCAGTAGCGTCTGGCTCAAATGGCACGTTCCCCATGTTGATCGGAGATTTGTGCCTTGCCAAGAATCGTCTTTTCATCATTTTCCTGATGGGAAGGATTGGGGAAGTGGTAAGGTTAGGGGTAAGGAAAACAACGACACAGAACAATTTAAACAGAGCATTCTGCACCCCCGGAGTGATGCTGAACGATCTGCAGGTGCTACAACAGCAGGAATAAAACTTCCAACCCCCGGAGGGATTAAGAACCTCTACTCAAACAGTGAGCGGATATATCAACACCCCCGAGGGGATATTGAGATAACACAACGACAACACCCCCGAAGAGATATTGTCATTCAAATACGGCTAAAAAACTATAGCTCTTTACCACACTGGGTTAGGAACAAAAGCATATCCTCAAATTTCAGCTCTGTACATAGGTTCATCTATGTATGGAGAACCAAAAATCCGGATGCGCAATTGCATTAATACAGGGCAATTGCATATCAAATGATATGATGTTCCGTAATCGGATTCACAAAGATCACATGAATAATACTCAGCGCGCTGAATAGTAGCCATGTGATAATTGAGTTCGCAATGTCCAGTCAGTGCCCTGACCAGAATACTGTAGTTGTACTTGGAAAAATGCAACAAATTTCTTGACATTTTCGGACTCACATCCGGCAGAAAAGCCTTTGTTTGAACGCAAGTTTGCAAGCTACGCCAATGGTTGGCATGTTCGAATGCAGCCCAAGAGCGAATCTTGTGCTTTATCCAACTTATTGACAGTGGTAGAACTGGTTCTGGACCAACGAAATCAGTCGCAGCGCCAGCTCTAGCCAATTCGTCCACCCATTCATTTCCAGTAATACCGGAATGACCTGCGATTACTAATTTTGATCTCGAATCTGCCGAACTAAGTGCTTTCAGGGCAGCCTGACTGTCAGAGCAAAAATAGATTCGAGCGAATGAGATTGGTTTAATCTCATCTCATGACAATAGACACCAGCACCGGCTCGGCCCTCCAACAAAGAGCCGTCCGTATAACGAACTACGTATTCTTGAAGTTGTCGCTCCATCCAGCCAGACAGCCATTCCTCACGAAGAGCAATTCTCACATTGAAAGTTTTAGAAGGAAAACTACATGTGAGTGTAAGGTCACTGGGAGCAAGTGTATATTCATCCCAAGTAAGCATTTGGGGTCACAGCCTTGTGTGGCTAGTTACACGATCTATTGGGTTACTGTTCCAGAGCCCAGTAACCTTAAGACGGTATGCACAAGAATGCGCTTTTTGTTTCAGAAACACATATAGTGGTTTTATGTTCAAGAGTGCATCGAGAGCAGTAGGTGTTGTCGAGAACGCACCAGTCATCGCCATCAAGACCATTCTCTGAAGATGGTTTAACTTTGATTGTATTGTCATGACTTCTCCCTTCTGCCACCAAACAAGCCACCCGTATGCCAGTATTGGTCTAACAATTGTTGTGTAGATCCACTGAATGTACTTGGGTTTGAGTCCCCAAGATTTGCCGAAAGCCCGTCTACATTGGCCAAAGGCCATGCAAGCTTTCTTGATCCTGAAATCGATGTGAGCTGTCCAATTAAGTTTTGAGTCGAGAATTACCCCAACGTACTTAACTTGATCTTCGACAATAATTTCAGAGTCAAAAAAACTGCAATGGACGAGCTTCGGTTGTAATCCTTCGTTGCGTGAAAAGCACCATTGAGGTTTTATTTGGATTAACTGATGGTCCAACATGAAGACACCACCGCTCAACAACACATAAGGCTTGTTGCATCAAATCAAAAAGTATGTTAATGCAAATACCGGTGATCATTATATGATAATCATCGGCGAAACCACACGTCGGAAACCCAAGCTCATTTAGTTTTCTGAACAAGCTATCGGCGACAAGGTTCCATAGAAGTGGTGACAGCACACCACCTTGAGGACATCCGCAGACACTCAGTTTCCTCATCTCTACTTGTCTTAACGATGAGCACAGATGTCGGTTTCTAAGCATAGCGTGTATCCAGTTCGTGATATATGAAGGTACTCCATGATCGCGTGCTGCTTCCAAAAGACAAAGTTGTCAAAAGCACCTTCAATATCGAGAAAAACTCCTAAACTTGATTGCTTTTGTGAAAAAGCTTTTTCAATGCTGTAGACAACATTGTGTAACAGGGTGGTAGTAGACTTCCCCGGCTGATATGCATGTTGCATTGCATGCAGCGGATGCTCGCCCAAGCTACCATCCCGAATGTAGTGGTCGATTAAACGTTCCACTGATTTGAGAAGGAAGGAGGTCAGACTGATCGGTCTAAAGCTCTTTGCCTCCTCATAAGTGACGCGGCCACCTTTGGGAATGAATTTGACAGTTATTTCCATAACTGACATACTTCAACCCGCCGGATGCCACGCGGCCTCTAGGCTGGTTTCGTCCGGAGAAAGATAATAGAGTTATCAACCTCCTAGTGGACCACAGCCAGTTACTGGGGAGTTCGCCCGGCTCTTCCCGGCTCCGTTCGCCATTGAGAATATTTTAAACCTCCTCAACAATTTTACCCATAGCACGGGTCGCATGACACTATGGAATTGGGGTTCCCTGTTTGGTATTACCACCGGAACAGGTAGTCCGTAGTGTAATTCTTAGCCAGTTGAAACAACCACTACCGACACTACACGGCTTATCTAGGCTGGTCGGAGAAAGAAGCTGACATTCATGGACAGCTCCCATAGATGGCCGAACAGCCACCATTCTGCTTTTTTCAGCCTATCAAAACAAAGAAGAGCGCCCAGAATTGCGCACGCAGGAAATAACCATGCGAAGGTTAACCGCTGGAATGTCAAGTTTCACATCACACATTGTTTCCTCCCGATCCGAATTGTATGTGCAGAAGAAAATAAAATATCTGCAATCAACAATTAATTGAATAACTTGAAATAATTTATTACTCATACCTGAAATTGCATTACAATATATTTTCAAGTTCATGTTTTGGTTTGGCCGCACTAGTGATTCTTTTCTGTATGATGGATGCAAAAAGTTTGTTTGAACGGTGCTTGACGGAATAGGGGGTCCGAATAGCCCCGTACGCTCATTTCGTACAAAAGCGGTAAGCATCTCGAAAATATCTGTGTTTTTACCCAAACAAAAATCAATCCATAAAATAGGAGCCTCAAGCTGTCCAAAACACTAATCATTTATTTTTTCACTTTTATTTGTTGATTTAATCACGGATTTTACATTATATTGATTTTTGTTTTGAGAATGGCAAAAAAACGAAACACGTTGTATCTCCTTTCTACAAAGAACAAAGAATCAAATTCAGCTCTCAAAATTATTGTTTCAGAATAGCAGTTCCACGAATATATACGATAGTCAGAATGCATTGCTATTTTCTGAGAAATCGAGGGGTTCCGAATTACCCCCACTGTCTTAATATCCCCGGATCCCCCTACAATGGCATTCTTTGACATTTCAAGAAACCGTAATAGTATAACGTGAACCATGGGGTAACCCTTGTGTTCTTTGTCTCAATTGGTCTCAGATAACACTATTACGTTACCATTATGTTGCACACAGCAAATGTCTAAAACTCAATATTTAATTTATAATTCATTCGAGTTCCACCTTTGCGCACAGTTAGGAATAAACACTTCTTGTTAAATATTCCTGGAATGCCGAAAACACTAAATCTCTAGAACGTAAACTCGGGAAGCAATTCGTTTTGTTCCGCTAGATTGCATCTGTGGCCCAGTGTACCTACCTTGATTGGTTATGGCCATAAAAATAAATACACTTGGTAAAGGAGTTCGTAATAATAATGTCAGTATTTTGACGCGAACTGAAGGCAAAACGAATTATTGGCAATTGACACCATGAAGACATCATGATTGATTGTTTTTATCTTAACTCTGCTCTGCTCTGAATAACTGTGTTCCGATTTGAAAAGCACTAACAAACATTTAACATTTATTTTGATCATTTCGTTCTACTTGTCATTTAAATAAATCGTTTTCGTTCTGCAGCTTTCCATAAAAGTCTTACTACATCGCTGTGATAATTCTATGGAATTCGCAAATCCATTATTTCTAGATCAATTGTATATAGCTATAGAGCTTCTATAGAAAAGGCAAATCGATCTCAACTATTAATCAATCAGGTTTTCTTGGGCCCCAAATGTGACCTGATCTACAATTGCACGCGCGCTCCAAATCGGAACAAACATTTTGTATAAGATCGCCATCGGACGAACCAACGAACGAGTAGCGTGTAGGTATCGTTTCGATCTCTTTCTCCGGCACACTCGCCGAGGGACCCTCGAGCCAAGGTACCGTTGGTTTTGCCATGTGACCTCGTGTACGATGGCTGTGTGACGCGGACTACATCCATCCCATCTCACTTCGCATTCGACCTTTCTCGCTTCATCAGCTGTGGCAAATTGTGTTTGGTTGGCTAGTTTTGCTGACTGCGGTTCGTGAGTTGCGACTGCGAGCTTCCATCACACGAGAATGACCGCACCAAAGAGGCGGAATCTGCATTTGCGCGCGGTGGGATAACGGTTCAAATGGGATACACGTGGTTTGTGTGGGAATTTCCAAAAACATCGAATGTTTAATTACTCAAATTGAAACAACTCTAGAATACTTGTACATACTCTTGGCACATTTCTCATATATGAAAGGAACAGATATTATTTCTATGTTCAAGACTTGCTTCACACCTCGAAAAACATCGAGGAAAATTGGCCATTCTAATAGTGTTTTACGAGAAAAACTGAGCGGATTTTATACAGGGTGATTCATCATGATTTTTTTTCAAAACTAGCAAAAAAATGAGAAATGAATTAAATCGCGAAATCCTTATCATCAATCAAAGGACATTCTTTGCCTTTTTATTGCTTGAGGTATCCCATTCGAGTGGTCAATTTTTTGTTTACGCGTTCGAGCTTTTCAAGTGGTATCTGGCTAATTACTCGAGTAATGTTCGCTTCCAATGCTTCAATCGTTGCAGACTTATTCACAAAGATTTTTACTTTACATAGTCTCATATAAAAGTCTAGAGGTGTGATACTGTACGACATAGGCGATGCGGCGCCGTCCTGTTGGATCCATAAGTCAAGCCTACAAGCTAAAAGTTACAACTCGCTACTCCGTAATTGACCAGAACAAGCGAATTTGCACAGAACATCAACGAATGGAGACTGTGAATACCTCTGTATATTCACGGTTGCCACGGGAAGGAAGTTTTGTTAGTAGGATAGGGTAAAGAGTTACACAAATCTGGTTTCACCTTGATAAGTGATACGATCTATGCAACTCTCACAGGTGTTATCAGGTGTATATTGCGCTGGGCAGCCGGCTACCAAGAATTAATGAGGGATTATCGTTTGTTGAATTAATTCGAAAATTCTAAGTTTGCAAAAAATGCGCTACGGGAGTGTTACTTAGTTATTTATGTATTGTAAAAGAATCAAGCGAAATGTGTGTGTAACATGTAGAGCAAGTAGCCACAAAAGGTAACCTGAATAGTGGTCGCAGTGGCAAAGTTTCCCCTAACAAAAAATGCTCTATCTGTTGATCTGTATTTTTACAGTAAACCCAGTCAAAAACCAACATGCATTACAACCAATTTAGAAGCATATAATGTATGAGTATCTTTTAAGTTTAACTATCAGTATATTACTGATCTCGATCGAATTTAAAGGGGGTGGGTGGGTAAGGTATTCAGTGCGAAACAAAAATTAATTTCTCCGCGATTTATTTTTTTTTTATGTTTGGGTGAAGCGATTTGATCAAAACTTTTATACATTATAATGAATAATTATATATTATATCCTCTCGTTAAACTATGCCAACACCACCCTGCTCTTCATTGTTTTCTCCGAAAATGTGTACCTTGTACATTCGAAGATACCACTGAGAAACTGACATATGTCTATCGCAAGACAGATTTTCGAGGAATGCACCTTTTCTTGTCTCGTATAAATTGGAATGAAATCTTGCCACAATCTGATGCAAACGCAGCGGCTGAAATTGTTTCGAACGTACTGATTTATGCTATCGACCAGTTTACTCCTAAAAAACTCTATCATGGCTGTGAATATCCTCCATGGTCGAATCGTACACTAAAAAAGTTTAAATCGGCCAAAAGGTCAGCTCTAAAAAAGTTTTCGAAATACCGAACCGATATGCTAAAGAATCATTATATCTTCTTAAATCATTGTTACAAGAGACTTAATAAGTCTCTCTTCAATTCCTACCTTCATCGTATTCAGAGCCACCTTCGTAACAATCCAAAAAAGTTTTGGAATTACGTTAATGAACAGAGGCGTGAATCAGGTACCCACTTCTATGTCGCTGGGTGATTTAGAAGCGACTTCATTGCCGGACATCTGTGAGTTATTTCGCCAACAATTCAGCAGTGTTTTTACCAATGATACTCTTAATAATCAACAAGTCTCCGCAGCAGCCGACAACATTCCCCGCAGGACTAGTATTGGACCTCATTTCACGATATCTTCCGATATTGTACAAAAAGCTTGCGCAAAACTCAAGTGTTCTAACACTCCTGGACCTGACGGAATCCCATCCTCTATCATTAAAAAATGCTCGTCGTCGCTTTGCCTACCTCTGTCCGTCGTTTTCAATATGTCGTTAAGTTCCGGAGTGTTTCCTACCATCTGGAAATCATCTTACGTTTTTCCGGTTTATAAAAAAGGATCCAAAAGCGAAGTTCCCAATTACCGAGGAATCGCATCTTTATGTGCACTATCGAAATTATTGGAGCTCATCGTTCTCGAGTTTTTGACACATTGTTGTTCTAGCTACATCTCAGAAACTCAACACGGTTTCATTCCCAGGAGATCTACTTGCACTAATTTAGTAGCCTACACCTCATTTATCGCTCGCTCGCTACAGGATCGATTTCAGGTTGATGCAATATACACCGATCTGTCGGCCGCCTTCGATAAAATCAACCATCAAATTACGATTGCGAAAGTGGAACGTCTCGGTTTCTGCGGCAGTTTTTTGGAATGGCTTCGATCTTACTTGACAGGCCGTAAAATGTCTGTTAAAATCGGGAATCATTTATCCTCATCCTTCGACGTAACGTCCGGCGTACCTCAAGGCAGCCATATCGGTCCATATATTTTCCTTCTATACATAAACGATCTGGATTCATTGATTAAGTGCTTCAAGGTGTCTTATGCCGATGATTATAAGTTATTCCATATAGTTAAAAGTTACTCTGATGCTTTGTTTTTGCAATCTCAGTTAGACATTTTCGCCAATTGGTGCGTGACTAACAGGATGGTTTTGAATGCCTCGAAGTGTTCTGTGATTACGTTTGCACGAAAACGCTCCATCGTAACATTCGACTACACTATCTTGCAAAACAATTTAAAAAGAGAAACTACAGTGAAAGATTTAGGGATTCTTTTGGATTCAAAGCTTACATTTAAGGATCACATTGCTTTTATCTCGTCTAAGGCTTCGCGTAATCTAGGATTCATTTTTAGGGTTACTAAGCATTTTACTAACGTACAGTGCTTAAAAACGTTGTACTGCTCGCTCGTTCGTTCCACATTGGAATATGCCGCCGTTGTTTGGGCTCCTTTCTACAAGAACAGCATTCAACGCATCGAGAGTATTCAGCGTAAATTTGTGCGTTTTGCGCTGCGCCACCTGCCTTGGAGCGATCCCTACAATCTGCCCAGATACGAAGATCGTTGCAACCTCATTGGTCTTGAAACACTGTCTTTGCGCCGCAATGTGGCCAAAGCGTCCTTTGTCTCTGATCTGTTATTGTCTCGCATTGACAGCCCTGATTTACTCCGTCTTCTCAACATTGATATTCGCCTCCGAAACCTTCGTTCCTACTCTTTTGTCCGTTTTCCAGTGTCTCGTACTAATTATGGCAAAAATGAACCCGTCAGTAGCATGTGTAGAGTGTTCAATCAATGTTACAATGTCTTTGACTTCAATTTGTCTCGCACTTCTTTAAAAAAATTGTTTTCGCGCACCCTTTCACAAATTTGATAGTGTTAGCCAATTTTTTATGTTAATGTTAATACTTTACCTATGTAAGATAGAGTTTAAGAAGTGTTTATTTTAAGCAGTGTTTAGTGTTAGTCATTGTATCATTTGGTTTGTTTGTTAACTGTTGATACCTAAAAGATAGAGGTTTTGTGCCTACGGCAGAAGGAGCTTTTGAAAATCCACTCCCGCGGGTTTTTCCCTCTCAATAATAATAAATAATATAACATTCTGTAATTTATCCAAGCAAAAATATCGACAAGCAACTCGCTGACGAAGATTTTTGTAGAACGTCTTTGGAAAAACACGATTTGCGTTGTTGACTGCCATTCCAAATCTACTTAACCGATTTATTTCAAACTTTGCATACAGATTCTATGTATAAAATGCCTAACCCCTACGTTGAGTTTACGAGATTATTTTTCATGTAAGGAGGTTTTTTCACATAAAATAGAGGAATTTTTCGTGAAAATATCATTTTTTATATGAAATTAGTAAAAAACCCTTAATTGAAAAAATAACCTGAAAACTCAACGTAGGGGTTAGGTATTTTTACATAAAATCTGTATGCAAAGTTTGAAATAAATCATTTAAGTAGTTTTTGAATGGCATTTAACACCGCAAATCGTGTTTTTCCATACACGTTCTACAAAAAGCTTCCTCACTGAGTCGCTTGTCAAAATGTTTGCATTGAAAAATTGCAGAATGATATTGAATTTATACATTATAATATACAAACGCTTTGATCAATTCACTTCACCCAAATTTCTAAAACAAATTCGTATAAAAGTGTTAGTGACCGAATTTGTAGGTACATTTTGAAGAAAAAGTGATAATCATGATTTCGTGCAAGTCTGTTTTACGGAATTCACTATTTTAACCCTCTGCTGCCCAACCCCGCCTTTTGGTGTGTTACGGGAAGATCGCTATAGAATATTCAAAACACGATTGTGATGTTGGCACCACTATGAACACATCTTCACAACATTCCCATTATTTAAACAAATACATTGTTTACATTTTGAAATCACTACGTTGAATACATTCAACGTTGAAAGTTGAAAATTTGAGGAAAACGAGAAAAAAACGGTTTTGTTTATGGAAGTGTAATTTAGTTAAAAAATGATTATGCTTTTTTAAATGTTTGGAAAAAATAAAAAAAATATTTTTACCCTTTCATGCCCAACTTTTTTCTAGTGCATGTGGGGTTTCAAAACTATTTTTCCTGGTAAACGGTGATATCAAGAAACACGAAAAGTCTTTTTTTCATAAAGAAAGGTGTTTCCCTTGCAGTGCTAGAAGCTGCTCAATTTTTACCTTCCCATGCTCAATACAATTCTCCTAGAATATTTACAATAGTCGAATTGCATGGAAAACGTAGCCAAAGATCGACTAAATTGATAAGTTTTATCAGTTTTCAAAAATATTGCACCATTACGAAGATATATGAAAAATTCATTTGCAGTCGTCAACGTAAACTGTCCCTGGCAGCACTGCTCCAGCGGAATCCAATCAGACTAAAATCACAGAGAACAGACATATAAGCTGGAACAATCTTTCCCGAAAAACCTGTGTAAACATTTAAATGAAAATACTTTGAAAATTACCATCGCATACAGGTTCGCATGCGTGAGTCACCATTGTATCCAAGTTTGCACACAAGTCCCGTATAGCGCATCGCTGGCCGATCGAAGCGCCGGCCAGTGGCAAGTTGCTACTTGCTGTTGTCATTTCAAAGCGACAGTTTTATTTTTTACACAAGTTGAAAACTTTACTTGTATGTCAGTTCTCAGTGCTAAAATGGCCATGTTAAACATTTTTGAGGGTTAAATGAAAAATCCGTAGCTTTCGCCAGCTGGCAAAATATTTTTCGGCTTTCTTTGATTATCAGACAGAGATAACGAAATTAATCATTTGAGGTTATCCTCAGGGTGATCTTCTGTCAGCTTTTTTATGAAACCTGATTACCAATGGCTTGTTGAGAAAACTCAATGAGCTTGGCTTTCGGGTTTGCTGACGATTTCCATATACTAATGACTGAATTTTGCATCGGAACAATCTTTGACTTAATGTAAAAAGCAGTAACCCTTGAACGTTGAACATGCCAACTTTCGAGCCGTGGGAAAACAAGAACTCAGCATTTATCGACCTGGGACCCTAATCATAATTCAATTTAGTAGGGTGACCATATCAAACGAGTAAAAAACCAAGACAGTTCAAAGGGAACTATCCATCACCTCTTAATCGAAAAACATTGCTGGGGTCAGGCAGGCATAGCTCAGTCAAAAAATCTTTCATGTGAATTCGATCACCGAGCTCTTTTCTTCAGATTTGCACATACACAGTTTTTGATTCATAACCATCAGTGAAGGCTACATGATGTTGTTGGGATGAATTTAGCGGATGAAACGAAATCATCTGTGCAGGACAGGCGAGGAGTTATAAGCACTAAACACACGTCATTGAAGTAAGCCAGAAACGTAAATGGTCCCAGGTAACTCCCTACGCTATTCCTGATTTAAAAATAAGTACCTGGCAATCTCCAATGACAATCGCTATATCTCGATCTGAAATTTAGGATCGAAACAACTGCAAAAACTACCGTTGATTACAAATTTCTCTATTTGACCATTTGTTATATGAAAAACAACGGATCGGTTGGTGTAAATAATATCAGTTTGAGCGCGACCTTCCATACTCCCTGTTATGTACGATGCTAAACTCGGCAGGTAAGTCGCCGTTTAGCGTCCAGGCGTGAAGCCATGTTAATCTTCGTACTATTTCCATTGACCCTGAATTGGTTCCTCAATCACTTTGAGCCGATTTCTTCACGCTCGCTTTAAACTTTAAACTTTTAAACCAGGTTAACCAGTGCGTTTAAAAAATGCCACTGGAAAGAGAACTCAAGCAGAAGCAAATTCAAACTTCGATTTGTCTTCTCAGAGACATCAAAAAGAATTCTTCGGGTGCCGGATTGAAAGACGATTTTAGCCAGGAAGAAGCTCTGGTAATCATTGTTTCGTCGCCATTGATAGCGGCCAGAGTTTGGCCAACAACTGGAATCATTTCGATTTGTTCGGCTGTCAAGTTTCCTTGTAAACGGACTGCAGGTCATTAACACTGAGAACTGACATACAAGTAAAGTTTTCAACTTGTGTAAGAAATTAAACTGTCGCTTTGAAATGATAACAGCAAGTAGCAACTTGCCACTGGTCGGCGCTTCGATCGGACAGCAATCGCTATACGGAACTTGTATGCAAACTTGGATACAATGTCGACTCACGCATGCAAACCTGTATGCGATGGTGATTTTCAACGTATTTTCATTTAAATGTTTACACAGGTTTTTCGGGAAAGTTTGTTCTAGCTTATATGTCTGTTCTCTGTGTCATTAATATGATATGTACATACGAACGGCTTCCTCTTTTCCTTTTCAATTTCCACGTAAGAGAAGAAGGTTGAGAGATTAAAAAAGACTTCGATCTGAACCAGAGGAAATAAGCGAAGCCTCAGTAAAGAAAAATATTTTAGGCTTACAGGGGAAAACCAGGACAAATCAAGCGTTTTCCTCGACTTCCCAGGACACCAGGACAGTCATTGAAAAACCAGGACATGTCCTGGGAAACCAGGACGTATGGTCACCCTAAATTTAGAGTTCTTAGTAAGAGTAGGAAAAAATTTCTATCTTGTTTACGCTTATTTTTATTTTTTTCATTTTCTATTTGTATTGTTTTTCAAAATAATGGCTTGCATGTATAATTTGCGGACAGTAACTGCTGTAACAGTAGCGTTGCGTGTTACCAATGTATTACTTGCCAGAAATAATTTTTTCATTACAATTTCCGCCCCATTTCGAGGTATTTTTCAAAACACGAATTTTCAACTTTCACTCTTCCAAATAATTGCAAATTTTCAAAAATATCATGTTTCCATTTTATAGCGTTTCTAGTCAATTTTTTAAATTTTTAGAATCATTTGATTTTTTTCAAATCGGTTGAAAATTCGCAAAGTTATACACTGAGAGGATATATTTGTAAATCGCTAAGAATTAGTTTCGTACAGACATAATAACGGCATGATATGGCGCCCACACTTGCACTGTGTGCTCCAAAACACTTCTAGCCAGGGCACAGTAAAAAGACTTTAGTGCGTAGAAATTGTCTAAGTCTGCAGTGTTCCGTTTTAGAAAGCCTAGAATCCCAAAAGCTTTGGCTGTTGTTGCAGTAATATGGTCGGAAAAACTCAACTTACAATCAAAGAGTACTCCCCGGTCACGAACAGATTCAACTAGTTCTATAACTCGTCCTTGTAGGCAATATTCATAGCTGCATAGGCACGTCCGAAACTTATCACGTTGCATTTTTTAACGTTAACTTTCATGCCGTTAAGCATACACTACTCTTGTACTATGCAGATGTCTTCTTAAAGCACTATAGAGTCGAGTACCGTAACTATGGTACGGAAAGCATCAAAATCATCAGCGAACATCAGTTTTCCAGACTTCCAGATATCATTAATGAAAAAGATAAAAATGAGAGGACCCAGATGACTGCCTTGAGGGACGCCGCTGGGTACATTTAACATGCTTGCCCGCGTGTTATTTATCCAAACAAATGCGGATCGATCAGAGAGATAGGACTGCAACCAATTAGTCAGCCAAGCTGGAATTTCTACTCGATGTGGTTTCCGGATTTCTATGTTGTGAGCTACTCTCTGAGAAGCCTTAGAAAAGTCGATATAAATTGAATGCACCTGCTGACGATTCTCGATGACAGTAAACAAAAAAGAAGTATAAACCATTAGGTTCATGCTGATATTCCGAGATTAAGTGGGAAGCAGCTGCATACATAACATTGTAGACTAGCTTTTCGAGGACTTTAGCATGAAAGTTTATTAGTGAGATACCTCTATAGTTCGCGACGATGTGAATGTTTCCAACTTTATGAATAGGAACGATGGCTGCTTCTTTCCATTCGGCAGGAAAAATTCCTTCAGTTAGCGAACGATTGAAGATGAAGCACACCGGAAGAGTTAGCGCTTGGACGCAGCTTTTCATCAACAGGGGCGATAGGCGATCCGGACCAGATCCTTTTGACGTACGTCAGATAATTGTTGATTATCACGACGGTCAAATAGTCAATAACCGTATCCGTGTCCGTCGGTTTCAAGAAGATTTCCTGAACTTCTTTCGCTTCCAGTAGATCCAGAATCCGGAGCAGTACAGATTCGATTGGGTTCAGATGAGCTATCGCGAACTGTTCGATGGTTTTGTATGAATAAGTTTGAGTTTTTCTCTCTTCCGGGATAATTCACAAAGAAACCAAGCTCGTTCCATATTCTGCCGGAATAATGCAAAATAATATGCTAATAAATACGAAAGCTTCAGTCTATTCTCAACCACTAAAGGCATCAGTCACAATACCAGTGTGCTCTCTGCTGCTACCCAAGCCAGCGCAAACAGTTGCTTTTTTCTTGTGTGCATTGTCTTGAGAACAAAGAGAACCGTTGCTATTATTCTTGTGTGGTGATCTATCAAGATGACTGAGTCTCATCAACAAAATGTGATTCTTCGGGCTAACACGGTGGCCATTGACTTCCGGTCTTTCCGCATAAGACCAAGTATTGGTGATGTAGAACAATTGCTGAAGGTGAAAATGCAGCTTCGGTTTTCGGAAGTCAGCTTCATCCAGTTGGAGCACGTCAGACACGCGGTGCTGATAACGTTCAACAAATTCGCCCAGGCGAAAAGATTCATTTCGCAAAACAACTTGAATCACGTGCTGGATAATAGTTTTATTCTAAAATCATTCGTAAAGTAACCTGTTTATAAATATTCGTGTTTTGGCTATTTAATTAGGTAATATTTCATTTTGTATAGACAAGTCGTCAAAATTCTCTTTTTTTCTTCATATTGCTATAACTCCGGTAGTTTCAAATCGATTTTGACCATTTATACGACATTGTAAAGCTTATTAATTTTTTTTTTTTTAAACCGGTCAAAAAGTATATTTATTCCGATGCTTTTTTAAAACCAAACGCCAATACAAACGTTAAATATGCAGCAATATGCAGTAACAGAGATGAAACAGGCGTCGAAGGAATAGGTAGAGCCGGTGCATTGTACGTGTATATAAAGTAAGTATGTTCCAGAGCCTGGGCTGCAGAAGATAACGAATCGAATGATGCGTCTTGCATAGTATATACAAATCATATTCACGAATGTGTTTTGACTCTTTCATCCGCAAAAGCAAAAATTACGATACCGATCCAAGCGCATTTTCTAGTTGCTTTGCTATAGTGCTTTGTTATACCAAATAACAGATACTATTATTCAGCAAAGTTGAAACTTATACAATTTTACACAAGTTTCTCGCTTACTATGTATCGATATTTCGCTTTTAAAAAAAGATGTAATTTTTTTTTGAATTATGTACACATGACAAAACACTAACGCTAACGGTTTTGTGGGGTACATTTGTACCCCAAACAAACTTTAAGCAAGCACTGTTAAATTGGTCAAATGAAACAAATAGGTTGTACCTGCCTTCACGGAAGTTTAATAATCAAATTGGTTTATGATAAAGATTTCTTGCAATTCTTGCAATAAACTGTAACGAAAAAATAAGGATTTGGACTCATAAATTTGGTGGTACTTTGGTGTCATTGTGGCGGCTCAAATTAAAAAAACGCACATTATTTTTTTAAAAGCAGATAGTTTAGGCCAAATTTATTTTCTAGAAACTATCTTTGTTCCATCAGACCTAAACCTAGCTTCACTTCCGCCAGGTTTCGTTGTTCATGACACTCATATGGTGATGGGATAATAGCACCATTATCAAATCAGTGGTACATATATGATACAAGCACTTTATGTCAGATTGTTCCCGGCCTAGTTGTTGCATGATCCGGATTCCTTCATGAAAATACATGAATTTCCACGAACTTAACGAAATGATCGCAAAAATTTTGTGTGTTCTGTTGAAGCCATTAACGGATTTTTAAGTTTGGAGTCGTTCCGAGAGCTCCATTGGAGATGTCGAAGCATCTCTATTGGCGCGCATACCGTATAATCTGAAGCATAAAATAACGTCAGAAAATGATTGATACCCTTCGATACAGGTTTGACCGTTCCAATCAGTAACGTGGGTGACGTCATGTAGACTGTCGAATACGAATTGCCAATTGCCATAGCTTAATTTAATACATGTAATAAACTATACGAAACTGCCTTACAGGAATGGTTTCTGATAAAAAATCAGAAATTTTGGTCAATTACGACGGGCAAGGTTGTTGGAAACTGTGACCATTAAGCTTTCTGTTTCCCCATGAGTTTGCCGCCGATTTAACTTAATTTCCGGTTAAGATATGAATGATTTATCAAGTTTCTCAGCACGTTACAAATTTGACGTTCAATAATAGTAAATATAAATGCGGATTCTACTCGGTAGTGATTTGTTTTTCCAAATGCAGACATAACTCAATGCGTATGGTGCTACTTCAGATTCGAATGATTCTACTATTCTTAGATAAGTCAAGGGTCCAGCTCGGGTGCCTAGAATTAAAAATCTTCGAGATCTTTGGTTGATTCTCCGAATTTGCAAGTTGCATTCGGATCGGGCTTCTCAAATTTTAAACTTTCGGGTTCGGGTCGGGTTCGGGTTTTCAAATTTTAAAATTCTCGGGTCGGGTCGGGTTCGGGTTTTACAAAATTTTCATTCTCGGGTACGGGTCGGGTTCGGGTTTTTAAGTTTTAAAATGTTCGGGCTCGGGTCGGGTTCGGGTTTTTCAAATTTTATAATTTCGGGCTCGGGTCGGGTTCGAGTTTTTAAATTTTCGTGCGCTCGGGTTCGGGTCGGGTTCGGGTTCGAAAAAATTGAAACCCGACCATCTCTATTGCAAAGTGGCCATTAAAAGATTCATGTCGTATTTCGGAGAAGTGGAATCGATTACGGAGGACACGTGGAGGAACTACTGGTATTCCAAATGGTGTTTTTGTGGTGAGAATGCAGGTAGACCAACCCATTCCCTCCTACCTTACCCTGCAGTACAAAACAGAAGGGGGTAATACCATTATACTGCGAATTCTATGTACATACCAAGGACAAACTAACACGTGCCAGTTCTGTGAACAAACGGCACATTATGGATAACCCTGCCCAGAAACCACTAAGAAAAGCTCATCTACAGAAAGAAATGCCAACACTCAGTCACCAATATCATTCCCTGAGCCACAAACGGTTGCCAAATTTGTGACTGCTGTTCCCCCATTGACCCCCATGATACAGTTGACGTGGATGCAAATATTTCACCGACACGAAAACGAATCTCCGCGCGTAATGGCAAGTCGCGCGCACGGGATCGGATAGACTCTTAGAGTAGTATTAATTGTTTATTATTTTTATTTTTTACGCCATGTAAATATATAAAAGACCCACGGCTACGTGAAGCTAACGCCTTGAGCCGTGCTAAATAAACGAATTAAAAAAAAATAAGATGAACGAAAATGAATTCGTGCGACCAACGAAATCGTTCGTAATATACACGAACATATATTAAAATCAGCAAAACGTTTCGTTTCATTCATGAAAAATAATTTCGTTATCAACGATAGCATTCGTGCAATGTACACTAAATAAGTAAGATTTACGAACACTTTCGTTTATCATGCGGCCATTTTTACAGTTCACGAAATGAACAAAACCTGCTGAAAATGATTCCTTGCAGAACACGACGAATTAACTCATGGATTGCACGATTATTTTCATAATATTTACGAATATATATTTTCAGTGTAGAAATTTTTGGGAAAAAAGTGAAAACCACGATTTTTTCCCTTTTTTGTTTAGGGGTTATATAAAAAGATGAGGCTCGAAAAATACTTTTAAAATCATCTGTGCGAAATTTCATCCAGATCGATGCACATGATTTCAAACTACAGCCGTTCGCTGTGTGCTGGATCCATTTCGCGATTATTTCGGAATGGAGTTTCTTGAAAAGGACCGTTATGGTGAACGTGATATCTGAAAAACTACTCAACCGACTCTCATATTTTTTTTAAATTTATTCGTATTTACATTCTCGTGTATTTGAATGGTTCATTTTTCATACAAAAATTTTCGATTCTTTATAAGGAATTTTTGTTTAAAATTTGGATCACCTATAACAATGATTTTATTGTCAACACAGTTCTTTTATTGCATTTTTTTGGGCAAACCGAATCTTTCAAGTACACCACAATATATTTTGCTTCGACAATTTTCTTCCTTTGTAAATTTCAGTTAAGCTGGCCGTTTGGGAGAGCGCTCACTGCAAGTCTATGCGAAAAAAAATCGTTTAGGGGCGGGCCCATAACTCCGACTTTTTTCGATATTTTTTAATGCGACTTGTTTTTATTTGCTTCGATAGTACTACCAAAAAATTGGCCTTCGCTTTTTCAAACAAAATTCGCTTAAAACCCTTTACAAAAATTACGAACTTAGCACACTTTTCTCTTCAATTTTGTATATAACCCCTTAAGCCATTTTATCTATCATTGATTAAATAAATTCCCTACTTTCACATACACAGCTGTTTTTGCAATTAATAAACAAAGAAACATAGACCATTGAGCTCTTGTCGGCCGGTCTCACGAACACTAATGCAGGTTCTTGGTTGAAAACAATCCCATTTGCTTTCGCCGGCTTTGTTATTATTTTCCACCAGTTAGTGATGTAGTATTTGTGTCATGTTACGTGTACGTACATGAGCCGTAGAAAAGTCTATTGAACGAATGTGTATAACTTCACTTTTCTGTCAGTTCACAGAGTTTGTTTATATGGACATTCACAGTTTACATTCGAACCAAGTTTTTAGTACTGGGTGGAATCAAAAAAATTCTAAACACCATGTAAACAAGCTGGCTGAACTGTCATTTTTTCGAGTATTTTTACTCATATGACGTCATCTTGCAATGTCCAATTATACATTTCTTTTGTTTGCATTTTTACCTGCGAAAATGGTGATCAAACGCCCCACGTACGTTTGTTTATGTTTATGTTTATTACCTTCACTAACAGGCCCCTTGGCCCCAATGGTGGTTGCTTAAACTAATTACATTTTAAAATTGACAACATTTTCACTTTTATTGCATTCCGCGTCCTGTTGAAGTCAAAGGCCGTCGCCACACTGTTAAAAATTCGTTGGAGTCCGGTAACAGCGCTCTGGCAACCATAGTTGGTTCTCCTGAACGGAACTCGCAGAAGGGAGTTATTGCGTAGAGCTCGAACGCGGGCTTGAAGATCCAGACGTCCGAGGATTGTAGGGCAATCCACTCTGGCAGAGAGTAAGTCCGAGACGAACAGGGCTCGAGAGCAGTCCCTCCGAATGCTGAGTGTATCGAGGTGCATTAGCTGGCAACGGTTTTCATAGCTCGGCAGCTGAAATCTGTTTCGCCATGGGAGATGACGAAGGGCGAAGCGTATGAACCTGCGTTGGACAGCCTCGATTCTGTCAATCCCGTTCTGGTAGTACGGATTCCAAATAGCTGAACAATATTCTAACGTTGAGCGGACCAACGCGCAGTAAAGCGATTTAAGACAATATACGTCCCTGAAGTTTTTCGCTATTCGGAAGATGAACCCAAGCTGTCGTGATGTCTTATCCACGATGTATGACGTATGTGGTTTGAATGTTAATGCCGAATCCATGATGACTCCGAGATCTTTGATGTGAGAGTGTCTTGGAATGCTCGAGCCGAAGAAATGGTAGTTAAACTGAGTCGGTTGGCGTTTCCGCGTGAACGTAACGATTGAGCATTTGCTCGGGTTTAAAACCATTCTGTTTAGATCACACCACGTACTAAAGATGTTCAGTTCCCTCTGAAGAAGCTCGGCATCGGTTTTATCCCGTATTTGTTGAAAAATTTTCATGTCGTCGGCGAAAGAAAGGCGGGGTCCTTGTAATGTGAAATTGACGTCATTAAAGTAGAGGAGGAATATTACTGGACCGAGATGGCTTCCTTGTGGTATGCCGGATGTAGCGAAGAATGGTGCAGATAGACAGTCCTTAATGCTGATTTGGAGTTGCCTTCCATCGAGGTAGGAACGAAACCAGCGCAGAAGTTGTCCATGAATGCCGTACTCCAGTGCGAAGGCAAAAAAGTGAGTGTAACGTTTTAGGGTTAAGAGCTACCGAAAGTGGTTTAGATAAGTTAATTTATCAGTTACTGTGTGCAGATCAAGTCAAATACGTTGGAGTTATATTGGATTCCAAACTGAATTGGTCTGCTCACATTGAGTTCAAAGTCAAGAAAGAATACATGGCCTTCGGTAGGCGAACTTTTGGAAAAACCTGACGTTTGAAACCTCCATAGATCTATTGGATATACACGACAATTGAACGTCCAATACTGTCATATGGATGCCTTGTATGGTGGCAGAGGGGAGAGGTGATGACAGTCCAGTTAAAGCTAAACCATCTGCAAAGAATGGCGCTCATGGCGTTGACTGGTGCTTTCATTACAACTCCGATTGCTGCTCTTGAGGCAGTTCTATATATTAAACCTCAAACAAGAAGCACTATCATGTGCATACAGGCTTTGGAACAGTAACCATGTTGATCTTGCTACCAGTCATACAGGATTGTGATCACAAATGGTTATATGGAATCAGGAATCAGAATATATTGGCTCAAATGGCACGTTCCCCGTACATAGTCGGGGATTTGTGCCTTAACATTTGTGCCCGGACATTCTGGTATTACTAAAAATGAATGGGCTGACGAATTGGCCAGGGCATGTTCAGCGATTGACTTCGTTGATCCTGAGCCTGCCCTGCCAATTTCGACAAGTTGGATAAGAGAAAAAGTACGGGTTTCGTCCGAGCAACGCAATTATTGGAGAAATCTGCAATCGTGTCGTTAAATAAAGGAGTTTCTAGAACAACCGTGCTCAGTGATTTCGAAAAATCAATATTTTTCGAAACTTCACTGCGGCATTCTGACCAGGGCTTTAACCGGTATCCTATGCAAATTCAATTATCACATGGCAACTATTTATTCAGCGCGCTGAGTCATTTTCATGTGATCTTTGTGAATCCGACTAACCTCACATCATCTGATATGCAGCAGCCCAACAGTGGCCCAGATACGATTTCAAGTTTTTGGCCGTCCTTACATAGACGAAACTGTGTTTGAACGACTGAAACACAGATACATACCAAAGTTCATTATCCGGTACGGTGAAGAGCTTTAGGCTTACTCGCAGGTGATTTTAACTACTTGTGAGTTTAATTTATCTGCTGTTTGTTTTTGTGCTGTTATTTTCCCACCTGAAATTCTACTTGCTCCCTCAACCTTCTCCTTTCATTCTGCTCAGGAAATGATGAAAAGACACGGCAAGTCACAAATCCCCGACTACATACGGGGAAGGTGGCATTTGAGCCAATATTATATAACCAAGATTCCTGATTAGTCGATTCATATATGATGAGTCAGACTGTGCGATAAAGTTAGTTTCCAGTTCGTAATTAACAAGCTTACAACTATATGCTACAAAGAATTACGTATAAATAGTCTTACCGTAATCATTACATTGTTAATCGCTAATTTAATAATACTATAAGTGTGTTCTATACTTCCTTGCGGTGGTGTTTTTTACATTACTCACCATACCTTTTCTTTTTTTAAATTTTGCACTGCTAGTTGAAATATGCCGTCTTGGCTAGTTCCTCACATTCTGCTGGATGTATTTCACCTTTTCAATCTAAATAAATGCAGTTTTTAACTACATGTGAACGAGCGGAATACGTTCCTCGAAAAGATGCTACAGCAAATTGCATTAACAGGGTAATCCAACAAAAAAAACAAGAGCTTCTCAGCTAATAAGTTACACGATGAAACATACCCTCGAACTCACGAATGATTAGTTCTTTAGATGGACAGGGAATTTTAAACAGATACCTACTCCAGCTTTAGACCAAACTTATACCGCACGCAAGTGCCAGTAGTACCTACATACATAGCTTAGCTAGCAGAGTGTGTGCAATCTTTGCAGTCGGCATGCAGCGCAACTATTTCTCCGTCGGTGCCCGATGATGCAAACGATTATGGCTCGGTTGGCCCCGATCACTTGATCACTCTCCCGGGCTCGATCCCTATGTAAAGCAAGGCATAAAGTATGTCGGAGCAGAGGCCTTTAGATGGAGTGATTTTTTCTGTTTCAAGCACTTTAAACTCGGTTCCGACAAGTTGCTAGCCGGGGATCAAGTTCAAAGCAATGTTCAACCTAGCGGCCGCGGCGCGGCACCAGTGGTGGAACCGACAACAACAGCAGCACCGATTGCGGCTATTCACAGTAGAGTAAAAGAGTTATTGAATTATCCGGCTCGAGAAAAAAAAAAATACACGGGAAAAAGCCCTCTCATAATCAAGAACCAATTGTTGGGCGGTTGTTGGGTTTTAGTACTGTTGGAGGAGCTGTCTGCCGTTCACCACACATCTTAAGGACTGCATTTGAAGAGTCGGTAATTGCATCCCAGTCCAAATGGAGGGCACGATAAAATAAGTTCTACTTATGTAAGTTTCCAAATGGCAAATGGCAACGGTGAACGGTTTTCTTCGGTTCGGGACCTGCTTTTCCAGAGCGCGCAATCAGAATTATTGCTTCGGGCGCAGTAGGTACAGTCTGTTTCGTGGTGGGCTCGCTCGATAGGGCACAGGAGTTTCGCGCGTGATAGCGGTACTTGCAGCTCGCGTGGCCGCCCCGGGATGCTTCTGTCGCGCTCTCGGGGGATCGCGGTCAAATTTAAGTTGGTTTAGCTGGTTTAATGAGTAAGAATTTACGCTTAATGATCGAAATTGTTGGGATTTAAAGATTGAAAAGTCTGCTTCGGGAGGAATGTAGAGCTAATGCGTTCAGCATATTTAGCTAAATTAATTTGATAAACATCAAAGTTCTTGCGGTTTTATTTTTTCTAGTTAAAGAGAAGAGTGAGGTACCCTTGGCTAATCCAGTAAATATTTCTAAATAACGCTTATTAGCGAAAGTTGGTTGTCGGCCTGTTACCAACGCATTTTTTCTCATTAGATAATGTAATTTTTGATAGCGAAAATATCCAATATTTATTCTATTTAACATCTATTTATTACTTTCTGATGGTATTTAACGGGGAAACGGATCGAAATAGTGAGTTAGACGAAAACAATTATGTGAAAAATCACTCCAGAGGTAGGATACGAACCGCAACCCTTGGAATGCTGGGGTGATTTTTTCTACATAATTGTTTTGGTTTAACTCACCATTTCGATCTGTTTCCCCGGTGGATACCACCAAAAAATCTTAAATAAAGTTTTGGCATTTACTTCATAACCCATAAAAATAAATTATTTGCGCTATTTATTTTTTGTTTAATTGAGTTTATTATAGATTATTAGTCAGATTGTTAAAATACATTTCACATCAAAACTAACGATGAAGTTTCGGATAGATAAACCTAGAAAAATAAAATATAATCTAACCTAATAATGAATTTGACCGCTGTGACTAATTTCGTTTTTATACTAATATTACTTGAAACAGGAACATATCTTCAGGTTATATTTCCTCCGAGATTACTTTGAATACAAATAGACAAATTACGCTGTTAAACAGGGAGCTACTCCACTAATGCTTCGTTCTCGCTGATCCCACGTGATGAGCTTGCAAAACTCCTTTCAAGATTTATGACGTAAACTCCCATTTGCCCTAAAGAGAAAGCTTGGGCGAGGTCAGCGAACATCTAAATGGCCCGTCTGGCCAAATTGAGGTATCTTTTATATGCTGATGCCAGAGCAAAATCAGCACTGATGGGACCTGAAAACTTATGTGGCTTCCCTGTCAAATATGAAATCGCCAGATTCAAACCCGAAATTGGCGCACGTTTCTCAAACAGGTTGCGAAAGATTGGCAGAGAGAAAGGCCACGGTCACGGGACGGTCATCATTAGCCGTTGTTATGATGTAGACAACTGAAATTGGAAAGAATGATTACGCTCGAACGCAAATTATAAAATCCCCGCCTACGATTGTCCCTGCACCGGAATAGAGCTCCCCGGGTTGGGTAGGGAAACTTTGCTCTGACCTTATCGGAAAGATGAAACGTTCGATTGCAATATAAATCACTGCGAAATAACTGGTTCGACGCTGTGAAGATTAATTTGCACATCTTTCTCGATTTATATTTTGCTTCGGAACACTTTAGTCCAGATACATATGCAGGGGTTCGTAAATGGAACCCTAATTTTTCATTCTAGATTGACGTGTCCAGAGGGAACAAGACACTACTGTCGCGTCGGGAACGGCAGGTGATATCGAACGAAATGAAAACCATGTCATCATACAATTATAACGGCTCTTCGGGTTGGACTTCACAGAAAATGCCTCTCATTTCTATAGCTTGTTTACTGCTGTGTTGTTGGCAATCGTGGGGCACACGTTTCACCTAGTTTTTGTGACGGTCCATCCCCAGCGCAGCAGTGTGTCCCTTTATGCTTGTATCGTCCGGTTTCTCCCGAATGGAATGATGTTCGATCGTGCCGTTAGGTCAAATGAGATAATTGCAGTGTGCACAGCTTCTACGTTTGTGAGGCGAGGGTTTATTGTATTTTGACGTAGACATATTTTTTTTAATAGAGGCGAAATTGTAGGGAATATACGATTCAATTACACTGACGGTGATATAAGAACTTTCTT
The DNA here is from genome assembly GCF_030247195.1 of Topomyia yanbarensis. Taxonomy (NCBI): domain Eukaryota; kingdom Metazoa; phylum Arthropoda; class Insecta; order Diptera; family Culicidae; genus Topomyia; species Topomyia yanbarensis. Next base: position 398,339,543 of record NC_080671.1, on the reverse strand, counting down.
ACTTACCTACATTTGATAAATTATTGGGATTGAAACGCGTTTCAAACAACACTTATTTTATTTTCGAGGAAAATTCATGGTTTTACATTTCTTACAAAGGAAATGTATTGGTTACTAAGTAGGGAAGTTTTAGAGCCATAGTACTCAAGTGAGAGCAAGGATAAAATAAATACAAGTACAGCTACATTTTTGCCATACACATTACTGTGAACACACTGACACTGATATGTTCTGAAACTCTATGTCCAGTTAGTATACCCCAGCCGCCTTCAGTGGATAGGTGCTATCGGTGCCTTGAGTCCGGCCATAAGTTGTACGAATGCAAGGGTACAGACAGGAGCAAACTATGTCGTCGCTGCGGTAAGGAGGGGCATAAAGAGCGGGGCTGCACTAAGGCGCATAAATAGCTTATCTGCACCGCTAAGAAGCAAGCCTGTAACCATGCTATGGGTGGACCTTCGTATCCCTTCGATGAGGCAAATAAGAAGAAGCCGTGAACGTCACACAGCTAAATCTTAACCACTGCGCAGCTGCCCAACAGCTGTTGTGGCAGTCGATCACGGAGTCGAGGACAGATGCCGCCCTCCTATCCGACCCGTACAATATCCCTGCCGGCAACGGCAATTAGGTGTCGGACGGGTCTGGGATGGCGGCAATCTGTACAACGGGACGGTTCCCGGTTAAAGAGGTAATACACTCCTCCGCCGAGGGTGTTGCGATTGCCAAGATCAATGGTGTGCTCTAATGTAGCTGCTACGCTCCACCAAGGTGGCCCATAGAACAGTTCAACCAGATGATCGACAGTCTCTCGTCCGACCTAGTGGGTCGGAAACCGGTAGTCATAGCGGGAGACTTTAACGCTTGGGCAGTAGAGTGGGGCATCGTTTTTTAAATAGCAGGGGCGAAGCGCTACTGGAGGCGCTTGCGAAAGGACGCTGTGTTAGCCAATAATGGCTTCGCTAGCACATTCCGTAGAAATGGGATGGAGGCATGGATTGACGTAACATTTGCCAGCCCGGGTCTGGAATGGAGGGTAGACGAGGGCTACACCCATAGCGATCATTTAGCAATTCGCTTTAGGATCAACTATGGTGTGCAGCATCCGAGGGCGGGAGATCCCTGTCAGGTACGCGGCTGGAAGTCCGATCACTTCGACATCGAAGCTTTCACCGCGGCCCTGGGACTGGAGGCCAACACCGACAGTCTAAGCGGGGATGCGCTGGTAGCCGTCCTATCACGCGTGCGACGCCACTATACCGAGGAAAACCCTGCCCGGTATACTGTGCCGAGATTGCAGCTCTACGATCAACCTGCCTCAGAGCTAGACGTAGGATGCAAAGAGCCCGCACCGTGGATGCAAGAGAGAACCGCCGTGAAGTGTTTCGAGCTGCGAAATTGGCCCTTAACAAGGCCATTAAAAGCAGCAAGAGAGCGTGTTTCGACAACCTGTGTGAGAGTGCCAACGAGAATCCGTGGGGTGACGCCAGAATCGTGATGGCCAAGACCAAAGGGGACTCCCCACCCCCAGAACGGTCTCCGGACCGGTGGCGACGATTATCGAAGTACTCTTCCCGTCTCGAGCCACAAGCCCCTGGCCACCTGCATCACGAGACAGTGTGGGCGCGGCCGAAAGGGTGGCTCCGGTGACGAATGAAGAACTACTCGCAGTGGATAATTCCCTAGCAATGAACAAAGCTCCAGGGCCGGATGGAGTTCCAAACAGCGCTCTCAAGGTAGCGATCATAACGAACCCGAACATGTTCAGGCTAGCTATGCAGAGATGCCTTGACGAGTGCCGCTTCCCCAATAGATGGAAAACGCAGAAATTGGTGCTGTTGCCGAAGCCCGGGAAGCCGCCAGGCGATCTATCGGCGTACAGACCAATCTGTCTGATCGACACTACTGGCAAATTGCTTGAGAGGATCATCCTCAACAGGCTAATCCCGTACGAAGGAACGGACGGCCTGTCAAGCAGCCAGTTTGGCTTTCGGAAGGGTAAGTCCACGGTGGACGCTATCAACTCAGTGATAAAGACTACCGAGATAGCGATCTAACGAGATAGGTGAGGCATCCGATACTGTGCATTAGTGACACTTGACGTGAAGAATGCATTCAACAGCGCAAGCTGGGATGCCATCGCGCTCTCGTTACACCGGCTTAGCCTACCGGTGGGCCTGTACCGGATCCTGGAAAGTTACTTACAGAACCGCGCACTGCTATACGAGACCAATACCGGTCAGAAAAGGGTTCCTATTACCGCCGGAGTCCCGCAGGGCTCGATCCGAGGCCCGGTATTATGGAACCTCATGCACGGGGTTCTGAGACTAAAGTTCCCTCCTGGGGCTTTGCCGACGACGTAACCTTGCAGGTCTATGGAGAGTCAATCCCTGAAGTAGAACTAACCGCAGAACACGCGATCAACATGGTGGCGGAATTGATGAGCGTGAGAAGCCTGGAGCTCGCTCAGCATAAGACGGAGGTAGTTATCTTCAACAACCGTAAGTCGGCACAACATGCAGTTATCCATGTGGAAGAAGTCGCAATCTTTTCACAGCGGAGTCTGAAGTCTCTCGGAGTCATCATTGACGACAAGCTGACCTTCGGCAGCCATGTCGACTATACGTGCAAGAGAGCCTCGGCTGCTGTTGCGGCATTATCGAGGATGATGTCCAACAGCTCAAAGGTGTGCGCCAGTAGACGTAGGCTACTAGCAGGGCTTGCCGTATCTATCCTCAGGTGCGGCGGCCCGTCATGGTTAAGAGCACTGAGGGTAACCAGTTATCTGTAGAAACTGGAGAGCACCTACCGCGTGATGTGCCTCAGAGCGATATCTGCTTACCGCATGGTATCACACAATGAATCCTGCGTGATAGCGAGCATGATGCCAGTCGGGCTGGTCATCCGGGAAGATGAGGAGTGCTTTGAGTTGCGTGGCAATAGAGGAGGCTGCGAGCGCATCAGGGTGGCTTCGGTCGCCAGATGGCAGCGTGAGTAGGATAACTCCTCCAAAGGTAGGTGGACCTACCGGCTGATACCTAACATATCGAGCTGGGTGGGAAGACCCCATGGGGAAGTTCACTTCCATCTGACACAATTTCTGTCAGGCCATGCCTGCTTCCAACAGTACCTCCACTGGTTCGGGCACGCGGAGGTCCCCGTCTGCCCTGACTGCACAGGTGTTGACGAAACTGCCGAGCACATACTGTTCGTATGTCCTCCCTTCGATGTCGAAAGGAGAGCAATGCTTGACGTCTGTGGCTGGGACACAACCCCTGATACCCTTATTCAGCGGATGTGTCAATCGGTGGAGAAGTGGAACGCAGTCTCGACTGCAACTATCCAGATTGCCTGCAGGCTACAGAGAATCTACGCACCGAGCAACAGACGACGGGCACGACTAACTAGTGATTGGTTAGTTGGAGCGAAAAGGGCTGAGCGCGAAAAAGTGAGTGAATGGTCTGCTCATGCTGAGGCAGGTTTGGCGCAGCGACTGGCAACCGCGTAAGGGCTAAACCCAGCCACCTCGAAGCAAGGCAGAAGAGCGAGTGTATAGGCGTATATGTGGATTGCCTCATGCCAAGATGGGAAGGTCGTGGCGTAGTATGTTGGGACTTAGCTATCGATGCCTCGTGGCGTGGCAGAGGAGTGAAGTGTGAGCATCAAAGTCAGCCTCACACGGTATGTTAGGGGTGAGCACCAAAGTAAGTCTCACAAGGTACGAAAACGGTGAGCACCCAAGTAAGCCTCCCATGGTATGTCAGAAGTGGGGCCTAAGAAAAATGTCCCACAAGGGATGCCAGGGGGAGCGACAGGGCGTAATAGAGTGGTAGAGTGAGCACCCAAGTAAGCCTCATACAGAATGTATGAAGCGAGAGAGAGAGTGAGTACATCAAGTACAGCCACCCCCCCAGAAGTAATACCGAGAGGCAGTTCCTGGGGAGAACAATGGCGGAGCCCAATGGAGTTTAGTCGGTATTACCATGTCATGGTGGAACCCGACACTCCAGTGCACTCCGTGTGGTAGTTTGGCATCTACTAATGCACGTGTTACTGGGTCAGTGCGTAAATTGCATTCTCCAGTGTAAAAAAACAGTTTCCCAGCGACTTAACCTTTTGTCTGCTACCGCAGGAGTCAGCATCTTTTGGCATTAGAAAAATGCGAATCACCTGAGTCTGCGGTATGTTCGGACGAGCGTATAGTAGCTTTGTACTTCATGCTGTTGGAACCAACAGTCACGGAAAACCTCCACTCTACGCCTTTGCGATGTTAAAACTCTTGAATACGTTTTTTGTCCCTCACCAACTCTCACCCTTCTATCCTCCCACACAACTCGCGATATTTGTGCTGTCACGGTCAATACGACCGTTGATAACATAAACAAGAAATACGTCTGCATAATTAACCGTCACCTTCTGATGATTTCAAAAGGGTTGTATCATACTGTGGCAAAAATAGGCACCTCATTCTCGGCGGTGATGCAAATGCCCACCACATACTGCCACCACTGATAAAGAAGAGGTGTTAGATGTAACTCACTGCTCTGACAGTATTGCGCATGCGTTGGCAAACTGGCTCGTATTCAACGAGCTCGAACCGTCGTTATGTGATCACAATTACATCATCCTTGATCATTGAAACATCTCGAACGAACTGGAATCTCTACGAAAAGGGCTTGGAGAGTAGGTTTCATGGGTGATTTCCAACGATTGAATCTCCAAGTAACTTGGATGAGTCGTGATTCTAAGTAAACTCACTCATACTAGCAGCATACCAATAGGCTTGTCCGCTTCGAGCAATGCATGCTTCTAGAGAAACTAGTAGGCTAGCAGATTAAATAAGTTACTTTCGTAATCGAAAAACTTTCATGGCAGTTCGATTAGAATTGCTAATGGTGAATGCTCGTTTGACGAAGACGTAGTATTCAACTGTCTTTTTGATACAAACTTTCCAGGCAATACGAAGCCACCATCGACAACTGCCTCTGAGCTCTATCCAGGTTCTGATTTTTGGGTATTTACTCGTAGAATTGTGATAACCGAATCGATCGAATGGGCCATCGAAAGATTCGCTCCGTAAAAAATCATTCCAGTTCTACTTCAAAGAGGATATGAACAGTTCTAGAAAATTTCGAAAAAAAAATTCTTACATGTAATTATGCAATATATTCCATTAGCTTGGCGGGAAGTAATTGTTGAATTCATTCCCAGAGGTGGCCGCGTTTCCTTTCTCCTTTTCACCACAACCAATCAATAGCTGGAGTTTTTTTATATTGACCGTACTTTTGACAACGTGTCTTTCGAATCTATTTTGAAAGCAGCTCGTCGATGGATTGTTGTGGAAACTTAATGAGCTTCCGACATGTGGTTTTCCAGATGTTTATCATATAAATAATACCGGTATTTGCATGAACACATTTTTATTTGATGCAGCAAGCCTTATGTGTTGTTGAGCAATGGTGTCTTCATGATGGACTATCGGTCAATTCAAATAAAATATCAATCGTGCTTTTACACAACGAAGGATTACAACCGGAACTCGTCCATTGCATTTCTTTAATTCTGAAATCATTGTCGCTGAGCAAATTAAGTAGGTGGGGGTAATTCTTGACTCAAAGCTTAATTGGACAGCTCACATCGATTTCAGAACCAAGAAAGCTTGCACGACCTGCGGCCAATGTAAGCGGGCTTTCGACAAATCTTGGGGACTCAAACCTAAATATATTCAGTGGATCTACACAACATTTGTTAGACAAATACTGGCTTACGGGTGCCTTGTTTGGTGGCAGAAGGGAGAAGTAATGACAATCCAATCAAAGCTGAACCATCTTCAGAGGATGATCCTAATCGCGATGACTGGTGCGCTCTCGACTACACCTACTGCTGCTCTAGAGGCAATCTTGAACATAAAACCACTATATGAGTTTCTGAAACAAAAAGCGCATTCTTGTGCATACCGTCTTAAGGTTATTGGACTCTGGAACAGTAACCCAATAGATCGTGCAACTAGCCACACAAGACTGTGGCCTCAAATGGTTACTTGAGATGGGTATATGCTTGCTTCCAGTGACCGTAGTTTTTCGTTTAAAACGTTCAATGTGAGAATTCCTCCTCACGAGAAATGACTGTCTGGCTATATGGAGCGACAACTTGAACAATACGTAATTTGTTATACTGATGATTTTTTGATGGAGGACTGAGCCGGTGCTGGTGTCTGTTGTCGTGAAATAAACCAACCTCATTCGCTTGGTAAATACTATATTGTATTCCAATCAGAAATTTTTTCGATTCTGTTTGACACGCAAACGGCGTGTCAACAGGGAATTTGCTGTGACATTTTTTTTCCTTTGACAGTCAGGCTGCCTTTAAAGCACTTCGTTCGGCAGATTTGAGATTGAAATTAATAATCGCATGTCGACCACAAATCGGTGAACTTCAAATGCCCTGGGTACCTGGTCATTCCGGTATTACTGGAAATGAATGAGCGGATGAATTGGCTGGAGCGGGCGCTCCCGATTAAATACTCATGAGTTCAAACACCACATAGCCCCTTGGAAAGACCATACGTGCCAATTTTCACAATCATTAAAACACCATAAAATTGTCTTAATAACCCATAAACATACCAACGTATGGTTTTATATGGGATCTACCGGACCATGACGGTGGTGTTTTCATGGGCTAAACCCAGTTCAAACACCCATGTCCTACCCCATGAGTATGGGAGTATTATGGACTTTACGTTTGCTTGGGCTGTTACTGACTTCGTTGGTCCAGAACCAGTTCACTGTCGATAAGTTGAATAAAGCACAACACTCGCTCTTGGGTTGCATCCGAACATGCCAACAATAGGCGTAGCCTGCAAACTTGCGTTCAAACAAAATCCTTTCTTCCGGATGTGAGTCCGAATATATAAAATTATTATTTTTATTTTTTCAAACAGTATTGCAGTAATTCAATCAGGACACTGACTTGACAATGCGAACTCAATCATCACATGACTGTTATTGAGCTAGCTGAGTACTATTCGTGGGATCTTTGTGTATACGAATGCAGAACTTCATATCGTTCGATATATAACTGGCCTGCATTAATGCAATTACTCGGATTTTTGGTTTTCTTCCATACATAGGTGAACCTATGTATGGGGAGCTAAAACTCAAAGATAATACATTGTTCCCATCCCAGTGCACAGTGGTCCAGAATGCAAATTTCCTGCTATTGAGATTTTACTAAAACTAAACAACTTAGCCTTATTAAGTCTTTGAAGAAGTTTTCGTAGTTTATGAGCCCCCTCTTTTTTAAAACAACAGTTAGGGTTGTTCTAATTTTACCAAAATCAAAAAAATAACTTTTTAATCATTCTAGCTAGAGCCAAACGACCTTCAGCAAAGTTGTAGAACGACAAACTTCGGAAAAGTTTGCTTAAGACATGTAAGCTCTATCTGTCATACTTTTTATTTTACAATAAATTTAAAGTCGGAGCTTAGGGTGTTTCTTCGAAATACAGTTTTATTCCAATAACTTTTGCTGTATTCATTTAAAACTTAAGTAGTCTTCAGACAACTTTGAGATTGTTTCAAGGCGAATAATTTGTTTCATGGCACCATATATCTAGCTATTTCCGTTGAAAAGTTATGAGCACTTTTTCGCCAAAAATAGGATTGTTTGGAATAACAATATCACTCATTTGGGGCAAATAAAAGATAATTCTTTTTGAACTATAAATAAGGGACCATTCATAAATTACGTAACGCAAAAATTGCCCAAAATTGACTCCCCCCTCCCCCCATGTAACAAATTGTCACAAATTTCTTCATCCCCCCCTCCCCTGTTACGTAACAAATTCCTAGAAATTTTTTTTTCTTCGGTGAAAATATGTTACGTAACGATCTAGTTAACTCCCCCTCCCCCCTATGTCACAACTTGTTGTACCCCCTCCCCCCCTAAAAGCGTTACGTAATTTATGAATGGTCCCTAAGGTCATGATTAGAGTTATAATTGAGCAAAAAATGGCGAACACGATATTTTTTAAAATTTCATGAAATTGATTTAAAAAAATCTATTTTTGAAATATTAAGTGCTTATATCTTCTGAACAATAAAAGCTAGAGTTTTGATGCATTAGAAGAAAATCTTCGTCTTCAAAAACTCTGAAAAACGTCTGAAGGATAGGTTGGAAATAATGAAAACTGAAAAAGTTATATTAAAAATTTGGTTTTTCATGAATTGACTCTTTGTAATATGTTTAAATTACTTTCACGGTGAACAATATAAAAAATGTAGTTTCGTTTTCATAATAAAATATTGCACTTTACAATACTTTTCTATTATTTTAAATAGTGGGTAGGGTGGTTCAAAACTTTTTATAATCAGAAAATTAAATTTTTATTGGTTCGAGATAGAGTTTCGCTGTCGTCTAGAAAATTGAAGAGAATGAAATTTTAAAAACTTTGTCGAAGACACCGAAGCTCTATGTCGTGTACTTTTCATTTTACAAGAAATTTACCAAAAACATTTGGGGTGTTTCTTAAAAAATGGTTTTCTTTGTATAAGTTTTGCAGTTTTGATTTTTCAATAAGATCGCTTTAGAAATACTTTCAGATATTTTGAAGGAGAACAATTTGTCTTAATATATTGAACCTCTAGCTTCGCTCGTTAGAAAGTTGTGTATACTTTTTAATAAAAATATACAATGAAAAACGTCAACCTAATCCCGGCCAAATTTTTTTTTCGACTCGCATAAGGTTTCTGGATTTTAACAGGGGCGTAGTTGATGGTTTACGGAGAGGGGTTACACCCCCCTCTCCTGTTCACTCCCCTCCTTTAAAAATCTCCTTAAATTACCCCTCAGACCACCACCCCATCCAGCCCTCATCAGGAATCAGGAATCAGAATATATTGGCTCAAATGGCACGTTCCCCGTACATAGTCGGGGATTTGTGCCTTGCCGTGTGTTTTCATCATTTCCTGAGCGGAAGGAAAGGACAAGGAGGTGTGGGGAAGTAGACTTGGAAGGGTGGGAAAAACAGCACAAAACAAAAAATAAACAACAGGTAAATTAAACTCACAAGTAGTTCAACTTGCCTGCGAATAAGCCTAAAGCTCTTTACCACATTGGATAAGAAACTTTAGTATGTCTCTGAGTTTCAGTCGACCAAACATGGTTTCGTCTATATAAGGACGGCTGAAGACTCGTAATCGCAATTGCGCTAGCGCTGGGCAGTTGCATATCAGATGATATGAAGTTCCGTAGTCGGATTCACAAAGATCACATGAAAAAGACTCAGCGCGCTGAATAGTTGCCATGTGATAATTGAGTTTGCAGTGGCCGGTTAAAGCCCTGGTCAGCATGCCGCAGTGGAGCTTCGAAAAATGTAAGAGATTTTTCGAAACCACTGGGCATGGTTGTTCTAGAAACGCCTTTGTTTGGCGACACGTTTGTAGATTTCTCCAATAATTGCGGTGCTCGGACGAAGCCCAGGACCGTATTTTTTCCCTTATCCAACTTGTCGAAATTGGCAGCGCGGGCTCAGGACCAATGAAGTCAATCGCTGAACCTGCCCTGGCCAATTCGTCAGCCCATTCATTTCCAGTAATACCGCAATGTCCGGGCACCCAGACAAGGTAGATAGTGTTGACAATGCTTAGTTCTTCGATTTGGGTTCGGCACGCGATCACTAGCTTGGACCGGGATTTGTCTGAGCTAAGGGCCTTGATTGCAGCCTGACTATCGGAGCAGAAGTTTATAACTCTGCCGGACAAACTCAGTTGAAGGGCCGATTGCACCCCGCACATAATCGCAAAGATTTCTGCTTGGAATACAGTACAGTATCTACCTAGTGAGTGAGATTGTTCCAGTCTCATTTCACGACAGTAGACACCAGCACCAGCACGTCCCTCCATCAGAGAACCGTCAGTGTAACAAACCACTTGCGTTTGTTGTTGTCTTTCCATAAAGCCAGACAACCACTCCTCTCGAGAGGGAATCTTAACATGGAATGTCCTGTAAGGAAAACTACAAGTGAGTGTAATATCGCTGGGAGCAAGAATATCTTCACCCCATGTAACCATTTGTGACCACAATCGTGTATGACTGGTAGCAAGATCAACATGATTACTGTTCCAAAGCCCAGTAACCTGCAGTCTGTATGCACATGATAGTGCTTCTTGTTTTAAGTGTATGTGTAATGGTTTGATATTTAGAAGTGCCTCAAGAGCAGCAGTCGGAGTCGTGGTGAAAGCACCAGTCAACGCCATGAGCGCCATTCTTTGCAGATGGTTTAGCTTTGACTGGACTGTCACCACCTCTCCCCTCTGCCACCACACAAGGCATCCGTATGACAGTATTGGACGTACAATTGTCGTGTAAATCCAATAGATGTATTTAGGTTTGAGACCCCAGGTCTTTCCAAAAGTTCGTCTGCACTGCCCGAAGGCCATGCACGCTTTCTTGACTCTGAACTCAATGTGAGCAGACCAATTCAGTTTGGAATCCAATATGACTCCAACGTATTTGACTTGATCTGCACACAGCAGCTCAGAATCAAAGAACTGCAAGGGACGAACCCCGGTTGTCATTCGCTTCTTCGTGAAAAGAACCATTGAAGTTTTGCTTGGGTTAACTGATAGTTTAACTTGTCGACACCACTGTTCGACAGCTCTTAATGCCTGTTGCATCAAGTCAAAGATTGTTCCGATGCAAAATCCAGTAATTAGTATTTGGTAATCGTCAGCAAACCCGTAGGTTGGAAATCCAAGCTCATTGAGTTTCTTCAACAAGCCGTCAGCTACTAAGTTCCATAACAAAGGTGACAGAACGCCGCCCTGAGGACAACCGCAAATACTCAACTTCCGTATCTCAGCCTGTCGCAGTGACGAGCAAAGTATGCGGTTACTAAGCATTGCGTTTATCCAACCTGAGATACATGCAGGTATCCCATGACCGCGCGTCGCTTCCAGAATAGACTGGAAGGACACATTGTCAAAAGCACCCTCAATATCTAGGAATACACCCAAGCTAGATTGCTTGAGCGAGAAGGCTTTCTCAATGTTGTAAACAACATCGTGAAGCAGAGTGATCGTGGATTTCCCACACTGATATGCATGTTGCATTTTGTGCAGAGGATATTCAACTAAACTAACGTTCCTGATGTGATGATCGATTATCCGTTCCAAAGCTTTCAGAAGAAAAGAACTTAAGCTGATAGGCCTAAAACTCTTGGCTTCTTCATAGCTTGAGCGCCCCCCTTTGGGAATAAATCTAACAGTTATTTCTCGCCATGCTTTCGGGATATACCCGGTAGCAAGACTGGAAAGCAAAATCTTTTTCAAGACATGTTTAAGAATATCAAATCCCTTTTGCAGTAGCACGGGAAGTATCCCATCTTTTCCGGGTGATTTGTATGGAGCAAAGCTGTCAACTGCCCACTTGACCGATTCAGTGGAAACCAATGTGCGTGCTAGCGCCCACGAGTCCGAATCACCAGAATGAGATCTGTGAACATTGATCAACTCCGGATCGATACAACCTGGAAAGTGTGTGTCGAAGAGACAATTAAGAACATCTTTTTCGTCTGTCACATAAACACCATCTCTGGTTTTCAAGGAGTTCATCTGAAAATCATTCGATTTGGAGAGAATTTTATTTAATCTGCTAGCCTCGTTCAGACTAGAGACATTAGTGCATAGGCTTTGCCAGCCAGCCCGTTCTGCAGATCTAAGACATTTCTTATATGCACTACGAGCTGACCTGAAAGCCCTGGAGTCATCACGCTGACGCCGGTTCCAAGCTCTTCTCATAACTTTCTTCATTCTATCAAGCTCAGCCCTCCACCAAGGGGTTCCCCTAGTCGATTTAACAGTACGAAGTGGACAAGCTTCTTCGTAGGATGCTTTACATTTACATTTTACAAGAAATTTACCAAAAACATTTGGGGTGTTTCTTAAAAAATGGTTTTCTTTGTATAAGTTTTGCAGTTTTGATTTTTCAATAAGATCGCTTTAGAAATACTTTCAGATATTTTGAAGGAGAACAATTTGTCTTAATATATTGAACCTCTAGCTTCGCTCGTTAGAAAGTTGTGTATACTTTTTAATAAAAATATACAATGAAAAACGTCAACCTAATCCCGGCCAAATTTTTTTTTCGACTCGCATAAGGTTTCTGGATTTTAACAGGGGCGTAGTTGATGGTTTACGGAGAGGGGTTACACCCCCCTCTCCTGTTCACTCCCCTCCTTTAAAAATCTCCTTAAATTACCCCTCAGACCACCACCCCATCCAGCCCTCATACCCCTCCCTTTCAACCCCATCATCTTTAAACCACCACTATATCACAAAGCATACCAATTTAAGCTGGGGAGTCGTTCGTTCATGGGATTTTCGCCCTCCTCACATACCCACTCCCGCATGACAAAATGAGTTAGCAAGCAGATAACATTGATCTAATGCTGATTAGGCTAATGGAGTATGATATTTTTTGGTTTCAAGTGTTTCACCGTCGACACGTAGCTCATCAAGTTCGTGGCTGGCATGCCATTGTGTATAAGTGCAAAGTGTACTAAGAATGTAATGGACATTTCCACAATTATGTTGAACATAAAAAGCCTCCGTGCCATAGTTTAGAGAAATGAGAAAGGCACAATTGCACCGCTAGGTGAATTAAAACAGGTTTTTTTAATAAATATTGCAAGATATAAAAAATATCGTATTTGCCATTTTTTGGTGATCTATACTATCTATACTATTTCATATGAAAGCAACAGTATTTAATGTTCAGTGCCCGAATCGAAGATAATTCTATTGGAAAAAGTAATATTTTTTATATAAAAGTTCTTATAACTTTAAAACGAAAAAAGTTAAGTTGGTTGGTGTTTTAAAGAAAATTATGCGTCCTAAAATAATCTTCAAGTTATCCAAAAGGTACTTTAGAGTAAAATAAAAACTTCAAAAGTTATAGAAATAAAACTGTTTTTTAAGGAACACCCTAAAGCTTACATCTAAATTCCTCGTGCAATGGAAAATATAAAAGCTAGAGCTTGCAGCTTCAGCAAATTTGTCTAAAATGTATTGCTCTACAACTTCATCGAAGACAGTAAAGCTCTATCTCAAACCGTTAAAAAGTTCTATTTTAAATATTGATAAATTTAGAACCACTCTAGCATCGGTTTAAACAAAAAGAAGGGCCTTGCAAAGTACAGCAACTTTGCCAAACATGTTGTAAGGCTAAGTCATATAATTTTAGCAAAAAGTTAAAATTTCTGCTAAATTCGCATTCTGGACCACTGTGCAGTGTGGTAAAGAACTATATGGTTTATCCGTAGGGTGCATTATTCATTTGAGAAAAAGAAGCCAGACTGTTTATTGTTGTGAGTTGTAATTGTATTGTGTTATCAATTTCCATTTCCACACCTTTTAATTTCACCTTCCTTTTTTCTTCCCACCAAGAAAGTGGACGACATGGCAAGCAACAATTCCCAGCACAACATGGAGAACGTGCTAATAGAACCAATATATTATGATTCCTGATGAACTTCCATTAACTGTACTACTAGTAACAAGTGTATAAAGACAAAAAGAATGATTATGATTAATTACACCGCCTTGCCTAATAAATAAAATTGTACACAAACTTTAACCCATATAGTCCAACGATTCCACATATTGTATGGATGATACCCTGAACAGGTCGTTAGGTTCTTGGATTATAAGATGTTTATTAGGGTTGTCCTTTTACTGTGCTCATACCTTACATAAGTTATGATAGAAATATAGAGACTTTTGATATCTGTGCATTGATTTCTATTAAATATCGATGACACCCACTTTAAAAGTTGACTAACCCTATTGGTCAGTGTAGCTCCCAATCATTTTTGCTCCAAATTTTATGGTTTAACACAAACATGTTTTACCTTAAAAATTTAGAATCCAGAGGAGTGCAATTGTTGAAAATATGGTGCGATCAAGATATAATTGTGTTCATTGATCTTAACGTGTTTGCTCATCAAACATTTCGATTATTTATCATTATTTCTCACTGACCGAAATATCATGGTAGTTTTTTCCTGTTGATCTGTTGCTTAAAAATAACCGAGGCCCTCAGAGACACAAAGAAAGCCAAAGAGCGATACTCAATGAACCAGAAAAAATATACCCAATAACTGTACATGGTGTCGTTGTACATTCGTTTCCCCCCATTTACGGTAGCCATTGGATACGATCGGTTGCTTTACCCGCGGCAAGAAAAACAAACAAAGTGGGCGAGTGACTTTTTTATTTTGTTTAGTACATTTCAGACACTTTTACGCACATCCGAAAAAGCTTCACACTCCGTTACTCAGCCGAAGGAACGGGTTCTATCATCTTAACTATTCGTCCATCATGTGCGCAGATAAAAAAACAACAACAAATTGTGCCCCATAGTGAGTGGATCCAAAAACATCAGGGTTGTATTCTCAGATACCATGACAACTGTAACTGAGAAGCGGTTCGCTTATGCTGCGATCACTTTTCATCTATTAGCCTTTGAACAGAGTTACTAGACAAGGTAACACGACACTCAAATGTCACATGCGCCCTCCTCTGTACCACACTTTAAAGAAGTCACAAATGAGCACATTTTATGATCTAAAAAATAACCCTGAAATCGCATCGTCGATTTCACCGAGAATCCAATCGGACTGCGGAAGTGTCGCGAGTTCGAGGGCGAACAACAGTTACCATGTAGTAGCGAGTCATTGAGAGGCGGCGGCGGCATTTTGGTGTGGTCAATTTTTTTGTTGCCTCTGCCGTTTGGAATTTCAGTTCGTCCGTTGCTTGGTCGCGCTCGTCGTCGTCTCTGCGAGTTTGTGGCAACCCGTATGATTCCGCATCTTCTCTATCGAGGCAGTTATTTCCTCTCCCGGCTAAGCTTTCATGTGTGAGCTAATTAATAAGTGTGTGCTAATAGATGAATAAATTATGAGACAACTAGCAAGAAACGACCAACGGTTCACTGTGCAAACCCGCACCTCGCCCGCTGCTGTTGCGCCGACCCTAGCGACGACGACATACGATTATGGTCTCCGAGTGTGGGAAAGTATCTGAAATGTTTGACAACTTGTGTCGTTCGGCTATTAACAGGCCCATTCGGAGGTTTGATAGGTTTTAGCCAGATCCGACGATAAGTTTGTGATAATTTTCACTCCTCGCTGCACGATTTCTGTATGTGTAATCCAGATAATCTAAACTATTTTAGGCGCTTCAATTAATATGAACATAGAACCCGTTATGCTTATCAGATGTGCATTATTACTTTATTTATTTATTATGTCCTATATCTTTTGTGTTTTCATTTCACTTGAAATGACAGGTGTTTTTTTAATTCGGAATTTTTCAAGGAAAGATGAATGTAGCCCATTACTGAAGAAGGAGAGGAGGTCAAAACCGTCATAGCCAGGAAAGTTTAAAAATTTTGAAAATTGCTGAGTACCCTGATCAGGATAAATTTCAATATTAATTCTTCAACGAGACTAAAGAGATAATTGGAAACAAAATTATGTCACTGCAGAGTGGAGTTTCATGAAAAATAAACTTTAATCCACATGATTGTTCTTCCTAGAAGCAATTGCACAAGTTTGTTCCGCTGAAATAATAGCAAATTATAAGGAATCAATCAAATTAAAATTTGTTTCCAAAATCTATCATCATTTTAAAAAGTTGCATGCCATTCATGCCCATGTTGTTTATAAACAACAACGTTTTTAAACATCTATAACTTGTGACAGGCCCGTGCGCAAGGGGAAGGTTCTAGGGGTTCAAACCCCTCCAATAAGGGTTTTGAATTACTATTGAAAATGTTTTGGCTTCCTGTTCAGGAAAAAATATACTGCGAGTCGTGTTGACACGTAAAATGTCATTTGAGTTCGGTCGCTATAGAAACAAGTCGTTGAAGAAACCAAGAAAGAACCTTTTTGAGGGTGGCTGGAAAGGGCTGTAAGTCAAGTTGGTCGGCTTCTCTGGATTGGTTTAAGTTTGGACAAGTTTCAATATCAACAACAGTTGTGAATAGATTAGCTACACAGCAAAGTCGATCAGCGGGAGCTAAGTACACGAAGTTGGAGGAAATCTGGATATCGCAGTCTGGAAAATTTTTACCGACGCTGATCTTTCCGTTGGAGTGGCTGGTAGCTAAATGGTTCGCGAAAAAGGACATCGGCATCGGGAGAAATACCGCCGCCAAGCAACTCTCAGCACCAGCAAGCAGATATATAAGAACGAGTAGCACCAAAAAGGGTAAGAAACCATACAAAGGTAGTTGTAGAGGTGTAAATCATTATGGTCGACATTTCCGGTTCGGTTTGTGTCTCAACAGCTGACAATATTTGCAGCAGACCTGAGCAGGTCTTATATACCGCGAAGGTTGGACAGCAAGCAAGAAAAAGCCGCAATGGGAAAAACATTAATGAATAACACAGCAAGATGTTTCAAAAAAACAATGTTCGAAAAGTCAAGGTGTTTAACTCTAGAATGAGAAATATGCATATTTGAAGCCCTATTGTAGAGCAAATTATTTTTCTAAAAAATTATCTAGAAGTTCCCCAACGATGATTCTGAAAGATGGCGGTTTTTAGCAATATTGTCATTTTCAAACGATAATGTACTGTTCATGTGAACAGACCTTAAGTAGCTAGCGCTACTGGCGTTTGATGGCAGCTCAAAGGCAACAAACGGCATTCACTGGGCTGGATGCAGCACTCTCTATATGTTGTATATAGCGTCACTTTAGCACGGTAATATACTATATTGCGAGTTTGTCTTTCGAAGATTTACAACACTGGAGATGTAAAATAACTTAATATCCGTGTACCTTGTTTCTAGATTGAAGAATTCATACACTGCGCTGTCACTACCAATGAAAAGAGTGGAAAACGTTATCAAACAATAAAAATCACATAATTTCTTTACTAAATTCAACCGGCAAAAATGTTATTATTCATAGTCACCTGCTGAAGGAATGCCGATGCCATGGTTCTGTCTGAAGCGTTGGTGAACACTCTGCCAGCCGAGAGTGATGGCCATGCCACGAAAGAGATCGATATTACTTTTAAAGATATGTGTAGATGATGGAAGTATAATTGAGCTGCTATTGTAGCTGATAATTTTTTCTACATGTCTTTGCGTCTTTAGCCTCCCTCTGTGTGTGTTTACAGCTCTATTATATCATTTCTTGCGTGCTAAATTCTACAATATTTCGTTTCCCATTTCGCTTTAATTTGTGTGTCCGCTAATCGATTAAATGATCGTGGTGGCAGGCTGCTTCTCGGTCTCGGTCAGGTTTCTCAGTTGACTCTTTGTAAGGCTTCTCGTCGTACTACATGGAGAGCAATGGGTCTAGGTTGAAACAACTAAAGATTGATAAAGATTAAAACTAAACATTGAAGCTTAACCCTTTCATGCCCAACTTTTTTATAGTGCATGTAGGGTTTCAAAACTATTTTTCCTTGAAAACGGTAGGATCAAGAAACACGAAAAGATATTTTTCATAAAGATAGTTGTTTCCCTCGCAGTGCTAGAAGCTGTTCAATTTTTACCAATTTTTAATGCTCACTTCAATAGACCTTTCTCGTCAAAAAATTTTATATGATACGATGCTTCCTTTTTTATCCCCAATTCGTTACTTCCTATTGCCGCGATGATTTGGTACCTCTAACTATTGAAAAAATCAAAAATAGTGCAAGCTGCTCATTTAACCCCATATTCTGAATACCTATCTTGCCTTGTTTCCCCATATTTTTACACCATTTGGATGAATTTCCTGTGGGGAATACTAAAAGGATGCCAGATCTGCATATATATTAGTAAATCTGTAGATTTTGCATTTTCACTGCAGATCTTTTGCAGATTACAAATATTTAGCAGAACAAAGCCTATGCCAGCCAATTTATACACCAGCCTTCAACATTTTTGATCATTTAAATTATATACATACTACATTTCTACGTCGCATTTATTGAAGATTTTTGTAGCAATCTGCAGACTTTTACATTTTTACTGCAGGCTATTGTTTAAATAGACCTGGCATCAGTGATGCTGAAAATCATTTCATATACCTGTCAAAAATATAGAGCATTGCATGAAAATGTATAACCTCACTTTTCTGACAGTTCGCTGTGCTTGTTTACCTAAGACTTGTTTACACGGACTTTTAAAATTTACATTACTCGAATACTTTCGATGCTCTTTGAAAGAATATCAACTCAAGAGGGACGAGGATTGGAACAATGGTAACCTGGCTCATACATTGATCAATCGGCGCTGGATGTAAAACCCGGTGGCATATGCTGAATCGAAAGATCAAGCATTGGGCTATAAAATGATTGCTTTCTGGATGATGGATAAGGATTTGGACACATTTGTTTGTTTGCTCGTGGGTTAATTCCTAACAAGATGATCCGATTGATTATTCATTTTTAGGTGGTGAAGTTTACCTGAATTTTATAGGTAACGAATTCGGTCGATGATAAGTTGTTGAAATGATTTTGGTCGTTCAATGCCCATATCGAAGAACGTTTCCATTGGTCAGAATGCCTACCAGCGTATGATAGCTGCAAACATGAGGACAACAAGGTTATCGCTTTCGAATGGAACAATCATTTATTATTCGTGTTCAAATTCCATTACAGTAAAAGTTTCGTCGACTATCGCATTGTCGTTGATTTAGCCGGAAAATGCAAAATTGCGCTCGGCACTGATGACACTGAGAACTGACATACAAGTAAAGTTTTCAACTTGTGTAAGAAATAAAACCGTCGCTTTGAAATGACAACAACAAGTAGAAACTTGCCACTGGTCGGCGCTTCGATCGCCCAGCAATGTTTACACAGGTTTTAGGGAAAGTTTGTTTTAGCTTCTATGTCTGTTCTCTGTGCTGACGATAAGGAGTAAGAAGGATTTGATTGGAGTGATAATAATGCAGAACATTATATATTCTGGTAGAATATCAGGGAGGAGAAATTATATGTAAATTTATATTATATCCCGAGTTGCCATCATTTTGGCACCGCAATAAAGCTATCTGCAACTGCTGTCTTGTTCAAATTGGCACGAAATAACTAGGCAGCGAATGATAAATTTCATAGTCAATTTATTTACTTTTTCTGAAGGATAAGTAATTAGTATGTTGTGAATATATGTGTCGCCGGTGCCGTGTTATGGTGGTACCGGACGGAACCGTTGGTCAGCAGACCGTCCTTGTCGTACTGGTCATAGATGCGACGTTTTTTCTCATCTGATAGCACTTGACATGCTTCGGAGATTTGTCTTAACGCTCTCTACTTAGCGCAGGATACGCGAAACCGCTGCTAGCTTTCGAAAGAAAATTCCTAGCTGCTGCTACTCTATCAGTCTCTCTCTCTCTCTCTCTCTCTCTCTCTCTCTCTCTCTCGACTGAGGACTACAATTTCGGTCGATTAAATTATGCTATGAAAATTGTACTTCCTGGAATTTCATCTAACGAGATCAATTCATTGTGAGGAATTTCGCTGCGTTCCAATATTGCTTGCCTCTGTAGGTGATGATGTGTGTGGATTCGCTTCGGCAGCCAGCTCTTATGTTTTGGGTAATTTTGCTATCTTATTCTGTTGAATAAATCATCTGCCTAAAGCCTCTACGTTATACTACGGTCACTTTAAAAACGCCCTGCTATTTAATCTTGTAGCTCTCGGCAAGTCAGTCCTGGCACTCGCTGACGTCGCACTTATCACGGTGATCAAACTTGGCGAGAGCGGCAGTGGTTTCGTCGGAATTGTTCACTCGACTAGCAGTAAGTGCAAGGACTATGCTACTTACGCCTGAGCCCCTCATTGAAACCTTCGCCCTGCCGGAGTGTTAGCTTCGTCCGATACCGGAGCGTATTGTTGAACCGAAGCAGTCTGCTACTGGCGCTGCTTCCTCCGAATCGGAATCGCTGAATATTCCCGTTAGCCGAATGTCCAACGTGGCCGAAGGCAAACCGATTGCAGCAACACCACCAGCCGTAGCTGAGATTTTAGCCTTCAATCCAAGTCCCTGCCATTGGCATAGCGACAGACAAGTGCGGCGCAGGCTGGACATCGATTGACTCGGTGCCGGACGGAGCGAAACAGCTGCAACAGGAGCGGACCTAGTATGGGGTGTAAAGGTCATCAATTGCCATAGATCACCAAAAAGCTCTGCGACTAACATTGTGAACAAAACAAACCAAATGAAATTGATCGCAACAACGATAAAATAATCTAAATTCTACCCAAACATTTGAAACATTTGAAAAGGGTCTAACTGCCAAACGTAAACCTTGAGATAAAGGCAAAAGAAGTTTTGGTCGAATTCATTATAATTCTATTTAAAAATTTAATACTGTTTTGTTTAGTTTGATTGCGCAAATTGTTTACATCAGACACTCCCCTTAATTCATTGAGTACGTATTTCACTGCCTTTATAATCCTTTTGGAATCAGTTACAATAATCCTTTATAATCATTTTATAATAAGCGTATTGCTAGTTAGGACTTTTATATCAGCCGGGCCCTTTTATAATTTGTTTAAAATCATTATCAAAATTCTTCATAATCCAATGTTGCGTTATGTTTATGCACATGGCCAGATAGATAGTTTTTAACTGGGACGTGACGTGTGGATACGAAAAAACCTAATGTCAATTGCAGCCAGGGGGAGCTGTCAAATGCAGCCAAAGGGAACCGTCAAATGCAGTCAGGGGAACTGTCAAATGTAGCCAGTCCATTTAAAATATGTGAGGAAGAAAGAGTGGCTATGCAAGACAAGAGATCAAATGAACAGAAAAATTGAAAAAGAAAACATCTATCCACAGGTTTTGTCCCAGGATTTTAATAGAGAACATGAAAATTCGATTTGTTTGCATTTGGCAGTAGGCCTTTTTCAAATGTTTGGCTAGAAATTCCATACTTTTTCAATGAATCATGTACAAGAAAAGTAAAAATGTTAAATTTAACGGAATAATGTATGATGCCGACATCAAATAAAAAATTACAGCTGAGCGACCTTGTTTGGAAAGTGTTAATATTTGGCAGCGAACCAAACCAAGTTTCTCATACTATGATCGAATCAACAAAAATTTCAAGACCATGTAAACAATTTCTCTGAACTGTCAAAAAATTGAGGTTAAACATTATCATGCAATGTTCTCCACCGAGAGGTTCACTTTAGTTTGTTTACATAATCAATGAACTTTGTACCGCGACTCACCACTTTATTTGCCGCGTTGCCAGGAACTCAAGCAAAAATATACAAAACAGTGTTGCCCAAACACACATTTTGAGTCCCACCATTCTTGCAAAGGTGAAAAAATACTCAACATTCTTGCATTTTTCAAGTTTAAAATATTAAAGGGTTGTGTACAGGACACGACCACGGTGACATTAAAAATGTAGCTTTTTTCAAGAGCGTGCAAATGAATTTTATCTATCACACATATCGACTCACGTTCTTGTTCACTCGCCTGTTTTCATATGTTACAATTTGCTATATACCCTCCCCATCAAAACATAATTTATTGAAGGTCTTTTAACGGTAATCTATTAATTAATCAAGTATCTCACTAGGTGATTGGCATTATTTGGCTGATCCATCTAGTAAAAATAGGCTGGTCTGTCCAGAAAATATATTCAAAAGAAAAGTTCCATATTGAGAGCTGTGATGAGGAAGCCCACGCCCGCCAACGGAAATATACAGATTCTCCATGAAATATGAAATTTCATTTTCCATTTAAATTTTCAATAATGTACTAATGAACTTAAGTAAACAATCTTAAGGTTAAGTATTTCTTGATCGATTAGTGGTTGAACAAATGAAATTATTTGATAAATTACATTGTTATACAACGTTCGCACTACCAGTTAAAACGGGTTTTTATGCTATCTTGGTGACATTTTTCTTGTTGCTAATTATTAAAACGTGTTATAACTCTGTAGTGTAAACATTGTATTATTAAACCAATTCTGCAGCGTTTTATGTTATATCGGTGTTTTATGTGGTAATAGGACCGACATAATTATATCTTCAGTACAGCGGTTTGTTTCATAATTTAAAACAGATTTATTTTAAAATTTAAATTAGTATACCCAACACTTCTATTTGTTGTATACTTTAAAACGCAATTAGAACTGTGTTTTAAATACATAGGGTAGGACAGATATTCTGACTGGATAAACTGGGAAAACAATTTTAAGTCCAGTAACGCTTAAGACATGGCTTGAATTTGAATCGAAAAAGAACACCCGCTTAAACTGCTGTTGGGACGGTAAGTTCTGTTTTAAAATTTTCCGTTGTGTGCAGTACGAAACAAAAGTGTTTGAAATTAGAAAACAAAAAGTTCTGCTGGGAATGTGATTGTTTCCGATGCAATTACACTCAGATTTTTCACGCAGGGGATACAGGCCGTGTAAATGAAAACCGCGTAAATTTAAAAAAACGCGTTAATGAAAACCGCGTAAATTTCAAAATCCGCGTAAAAAAACCTGAGTGTACTCTCCTATATAAAATACTACGCTGCTGAACAGTGCAATAACTACAGAAGCACGTTGTCAGATGCCTTACTCATAAAAACCATATAACCGAAATATGAAACATGAAAACCAATAGGCTCTTTACCCTACGCAGCTACAAAGCGCCGTAAACATGGATTAACAAGTTACAACGCACACGCATGTATAAAAATAAATATATTTTTTTCAAACGCAACACTCTTAAGCAGCACACACCGTATTGAATTAAATCCAAACCACCCCGCCCACCCAATTTGCAAATCATTCTGTGACACCGTGCTGGTATCCGAAAAATCCGCACACGGCCACCGCTTCCGAAAATGCATAGCGTCTACCGCTTAGTGTAGTGCCTAGACGCTGCAGCCATGATCTTATCCGTTCAACATAAGAACAAAAACTGATTCAAACGGGTACGCGTCACCTCTATTTATAAACTAACCGTATATGGTTTAGTCACTTAGGTGCGAGTGTGTGCGAATGCCAACGTTGCCGAAAATCGATGACGCTTATTGCATCGCCCGGAGAAGATGTTGCTCGTATGGGATAAGAGCAACAACTGATTTAAACGTACATGCGTTGCTTCTATTTATGACTTTTCGTGTGTGATTGAGCCACTAACCTACCCTCTAATGACGACTGTGTCTGAGAAATCTGCCTCACGAATGGTAATTTTCCCATTTTTCGTGAACCTTTTAATTTTACCAATTTTTAAAAGTCTTCTTTTATTGGGGAGATATTAAATTATTACCAATATTTAAGTTAGGTGTTTCTGAATCGGTTGATGTATGAATGGTTAAAATCCATCTAGTAATATCGGAGTTATAAGCGTGCAAACCTTACATAATTTCGTTACATGGGAGATAGTTTAGATTTTAGAATGACACCTAGCCCCAGATAGTGGAGTAAGACATTTTTAATGTCAAAAAATCATTAAAAAAGAGATCTATAGGGTTTCCGTGTGAAGCTCTCACTACTAGTTGATTCACTTCTTGGTTATCATCTAGGGAGAGATATACGGAGACACCCGCGAAACTGTCAAAGTCTTACCAATCTATCTCTTTTTGGGAACACATTTCTTTCCGCATATCTCTCCCTAGAGCAGTGGTTTTCAAACTTTTTCGTTCCATGTACCCCTTTCCGAATATTGATCCTTATCATATACCCGTTTGGTATATATTGCTCTCAGCCAGCATTTTTATTCTTGACTCACTGAACCAATATGTAAAGGTTTCTGACAGAAATGTTAGGATAACAAGTTAAAATTTACCCCGCAAGATTCACCCCTTCATTAGTCTAATTCACCCTCGATTGAAAACCATTGCCCTAGAGGATTACTAACCCTAACTAACCAGTCGGTCTTCGCGACCCAAATTATATTCCTTTTGGAGCATCTAATGTGAAACTCTTTGAAATACTACTGATGCAGTGCCGTAGAGTTCCACAAAAAGTCCATTGAACTTATGGTGCTGCTCTCGGACCAGTACAACTGCCACTGGAATCCTTACTGACTCGAAATGATGACCAGAAACCAGCGCCTTATCTTGGTAGCACCAGACTAGGGCATGCCTCAATGGTAAATTATTTCTCTGGCGCAGACGAAAAAGTTTCGTCGCCTTTCCAAACTATGCGGTGGTGTGCGGTGTAAAAAACAACTGAAACTCACCATCACGTCATTCCACCGTCTGACACACTTTGCCGTGTTCTACATTTAGGCGCATTCACTTTCGCCCAGACTTTGCACTGGACACCGCGCGTCACCTTCGTTATTGTGAATACTATTTCTGAACATTTCATACAGAACGGGTTAGTTTATATGTAGATTAGCGTCATCGTCGTATGTATCTATAGTATTTTAGGGTACAATTTGCAATTGTTGACTGAATAAGTACATATACCAGTCGTGAACGGTAAAACAAAACATCCCATTACCGAGAACGTTTTACCTTTTATTAAATATCAAAATTCATTCCTCAAAAAAATTACTGATTCAATTTCCATTAGCACACCTCTGTCCTCAGTAGGTGAACAAGAGTAATTACGTACACGTCATTAGTCGTAGTCCAGCCAGCCGCAGCAGTGGTTAGCGTAATGTTCGGAACAATACCATGACAGTAGCAACGTGTTATTTGCCTCGAAAACAGATCGTTTAAGAGTGATACCTCCAATAATGACTAATCGAAATGATGACATTATCAACACAATCAGTTCAAACGACCAACCGGAGTATTTCGTCAATCGGTCTGTTCCGGTACTGTTCACATCTCGGCGGGGACTCCAGCTTAGGAAATTCCATTCTATTTTGCACACAGGACAGGCATGTTATACGGTGCAATTCTGTGACCTCGAGCGATGGGTAGGTTCGCACTGACTAGTTACTATAACCTCAGTTTAAAATTGAATTTTATCGTTTTACAGTCCAACCATTTCAAGTTATCCTCGGTCGGTCTAACACCGGATAGCACCAAGAGCGAATCCATCACCGATACGAAAGCAAAGTGCCTAAAGTTTGTGCGAGAATCGCCTCAGAATCAATCCAATCGGGATTATGGATAGACAAACAGTTGAACCCATCGATGCATGCAAATTTCACCATGGTGGGAAAAGCGACCGAATAATAAATGACTTCCAGGTGAGTCATTAGCGCGATATCACACTACATCAGCCTCTGGCACGGTACAGTTGTGGCTCGGTTGGAAAATTGAATCGATATTCATTATAACCGATAGTGTTGGCTTACCGTCTACACACTGATTGAGATGTATACAAACTCAGAATAAATCTGTTATCAGTGATAAGCGTAATTATCTTTCGGTTGTGTTGACAGCTAAATCAGAAAGGATACCAAGTTCTAATATAGTTATCGATTTGCATCACTGGATGGAAAGATGAAAATTACAGTGAGTCAGTTCGAACTGTTTATTTAATATATTGTCGATATCTGATCAATTAATCACTTATTACGATCCATAATATATTTTTCATTCATTCGGTAAAAAATGTATAACGTGAGTAACTTGTGGTTGGCGTGCATGTAATGCGACTTCATTGAAGCATTCTAAAGGCATTTTACATACTTCACTACTTCGCGGAAAATCCACTCAAAGTACAACACAAAAGAGTCCTTGCACTTTTTATTGCACTGTCGATGTCGATTGCCACCGTGTTTTGTTGGGGACTGAAGCTACGAAGCCGCATTCCTTCAAGCAAATATAAATTTAACAATGCTCGATTGTGTTCGAAACGAGCTCCTGCTTCAACCGCACTAATTGATTTTTCTCGGCAAATATGGATGTTTGAGCGACAACTCTTTCGGAACATCCTACTTTCCTACATTCTCCGTTGCCATCATTCAGAATTTTGTTATATATAGATACAGAAAAAAAATCCATTTGATTGGAACAATGGCGAACTGACCGAATGACTGCGATTTGATAGTTTTCCATTCACTTTGTTTCGAAATTCCAATATTGCATAGCGTCATTCTTTATTGACCCAGGGCTTCAATAATTTGTGTGAGATGACACTCAATTGGATAATTGGATATAGGATCGTTCGCTCTGAGTTATGCCAAAGCCAACTGTGGATTTCAACAAAAATACGACTAATTTCCGGATACCGACTGTTACCGTAAAATGGGGGAACATTGATCACTTTTTTAAAAGTTTTTCGAGTATCTTTAATTCAAGTAGGGTAAACTGTTTGCATTTTTCAAACAAGTGTCAGTACCCATAGATTGTTAGAATGTTAAAATTATTGGGTATTTTATTATGTTTTACTATAAAAAAATTATTTTGGTGTAAAGTTCATTCCTTGTTTTCGGGATAACTTTGATCAGCAAAATATGTGGCAGCGCTTTATGGAAGAAACTTGTCTGCATCTATTTACTGATAAATTTTGTATTATCCATATATGCACACATATTTAGCCCTGTAGATAAAAGGCGATAGCACTACTGTACATCCAACGATCCATTTCAAGAACGCCTGCTTATACACGCACCTTCTGAAGCCGCCTTTATATAAAATAAGCCTCGCGCGAATACATCCACGTATCAATTGGATATGTACAATATATTCGAAATCTAGAATGAAAAATATTATTTTTGATTCTGGCATCTATTTACAATAAGGCAAAATATATAAACACTGAAGAACAACACAAAACAATCTCACCAGCGCACAGTGGCGGGTCTTCAAACAAAAGTCGGACAAAACCTCAAATGTTACCTAATTTGGCTGAATATCACAATTTAAGATAATTTTGAGGCGCTGAGCTCATTTTTGATGTCAAAAGTCGTAAAATATTAAATGCATTTTTCCATACAGTGTCATTGAACCTTTCCTATAACTATGATCCCGTTTTCATGATAGCTTTTCCGTTACTGTTCACCAATGTCAGCAATACCATAAAAAATGAAGAACCCTATTTCAAATCCATTGTATAATGCGTTGGTTTACTGTAGATTGTCTAAATATTTTACACAAAACACCATGCGCCTCCATATCAGCAACAAAGCTTCAAAATCTCCTTAAACCTTTTTGCGCACCTAGGCGCAGAACGAGACCATGATATTCGAAAAGTAGAGGTTATTTCCCATAGAATGTGACCGTTCCGAAATGATTCCGAAATTTGTACAGAATACATTAGTGAAAAAAGTATTTTTGATCTGACCACCTCAAAAATATTTAAACGAAAAAGTCATAGTTCCAAGCAAATTTACCAAATGGATTTTATTCACTAACCAAGTTCTTTCGTTCCTCTACACAATGAAACTAGTTTTGCTAAAATCGGACCAAAATTAAAAGAGCAACATGCATTTTAAGTGAACAGATCAATGGTGGTTTCGGAAATGAACATCATTAAATAGTCCGGACTTTGCTACGTTTAAACTCATGTTAAAAATCGTGTTCTTATCCAATGATCAAAAAATTTGGAATATACTTCATTCAATACATGAGAGATCAAGGAAAAATATAAAATATCAATATTTAAAAAATAAATTTTTGAGGTTTTGGCCAGCCTCCAGCCACTGTGCAGCGTGTTGATCTAAACGGACACAAAATCACTTCCGAGCGATTCGACAGTGCTGCTACTTCCCAACTATGATCAGCAAAATATGTGTATCGGAATCAGAGTTAAAAATATTCGAAGCTCTTTTTTGATGGCTGAAAATGAACCTGATGCGACTCGTGGTGAATAGAAAAAATATTCATTCAAATATCCATCCTTATTCATTCAGTTGAATATCGTACAATATATTCATTTCACTAATAATCTAGGAAAATGTTTTCAAATGCCGGTAAAGCATATGAAACAACAATCATCATCGCTTACATTGTGACAAGGTCTACTTTGATGCGTTTGACTCGTTGCTGCACGGTCGCTTCGTGTAATAATCGGAGACGAATGAAAATCTGCATGGATGAATGGGCGGTTTGTTCGTTTGACGTTTTCAGCTGCGTCACTGAATATTGAAAATGAATGCGGCTGAATATGATCAATTTTCATTCAATGAATTTGAATATTTGTAACTCTGATCGGAATGAGAAGTAACGCTCCAAATATTGCGTTAATTGCATATCTGCAGGCAATTTCATTGCCCGATATTGTGACGTCTCGAGTGAGAACAAAATTGCCTAGAAAGATAGAATTGCCGTTTATCGAACTCTTTCAGGCATATGGTCAAATTTGAAAACTTAACAACAAAAATCTAGGATTTCAAAAATTACTTATTGGACAAAAATATTAATGGTTTCTGAAACAGCAATCAGTTCAGTTGAAGTTGATTGATTTCATCAATATACAAGGGATTGTTTGAACAGATTAAAACGTTGCATGAGAGTTGTATCATTTTCAATTTGAATTTGTGTTCATAAAAGAGGGATTCCATGAGAAACCGGCCGACCACAAAATATGACCATCGTCGATTCGAACGAAACTTTAAAGTTGTGTTCGGTTTATAAATCTCCACGATTTTTTGGACAATTCCAATAATTTGATACAAGAGCGATTTTTTAAAAGGGCGTAAAGATTTCTACGTGCATTAATTTCAACATTTTTTTGTTAAATTGCTGTATTTTAAACAGCAAAACTTTCTGAGAACGAGTTTTAGGGAATGAATATTGATGCACGAAAAAAAAATATGCGCTGAAAAAAATGTTGTGTCATTTTTCACCAAAACAAAAATTTGTGTTCAAAATTTGAATTGCAAAAAAAACATTTTTTCAATTTTTTTATATTTTGTCAACAAAAACTTAAAGAGAAAAAGAATATTTTAAATATAATTGTATGATGGAGAACTTATCGGTAAAAAAGTTTTTCTAACAATAACTTTATACATGTTTTTAAATTTCATACTAATTGACATACAAAACTGTAATTTTAATACTGAATATAATTCTAAGTATCATTTTAAATCAACATGCATTTAACAAAAATCTTCCAAAATGCGATAGTTTTCGAGATATTTGGAATTTTGTTCCAGCGAAACAGTTAATTCGTGTGATTATGCCATTTTTTAAAACTTATTCGCGTTTCCGCATCATAAAATGTCAAAAATCTAATGTTTATCGTTTTAAAGACGTAAAAGAAACTTTTTCAGTGTATTTGTATCATGGAGAAGATTTCAATAAAAAAGTTTTCCTAACAACAACTTTTGACATATTTTTATAATTCATACTATTTGCAGTCAAAAATACAATTTTCTTTATGAATATGATTCCAAACGCTATTTTAAATCAAAATGCTCATAACAAAAAATTTCTGAAATGTAGTAGTTCTCGAGATATTTTAAATTTTGTTTTAACAACAATTCTTTTATTTTATTACTACCTTTTCAGATGTTATTCGCGTTTCACCATTAACAACAATAGGTTTTTCAAAACGCCCATAACATTTAATGTAACTTCTCTTTTGATATCAAGGCGATGTTATAACCCATTTGAAAGCTACATGAAAACAACCAAAATATGATCGAACTATTTAGTTTAATCAAAAGACCCTATGGTTGAATAATATTTTGATTGTTTTTTTATAGCTTTCAATCGATTTACAATACCACCTTGATGTTAAAGAGAAAGTTACAGGAAATGTTATGAGCCCTTTGAAAAACTTATTGTTGTTGATGGAGAAACGCGAATAACTTCTGAAAAGTTCGTAATAAAACAAAAGAATTGTGTCGTTAAAACAATTTAAAATATCTCGAAAACTACTACATTTCAGAAAATTTCTGTTATGAGCATTTTGATTTAAAATAGCGTTTGGAATCATATTCATAAAGAAAATTATATTTTTGACTGCAAATAGTATGAATTATAAAAATATGTCAAAAGTTGTTGTTAGAAAAACTTTTTTATTGAAAGCTTCTCCATGATACAAAAGCACTGAAAAGGTTTCTTTTACGTCTTTAAAACGATAAATATTAGATTTTTGACATTTTATGATGGGGTAACGCGAATAAGCTTTTAAAAATGGCACAATCACACGAATTAACTGTTTCGCTGGAACAAAATTCCAAATATCTCGAAAACTATAGCATTTTGGAAGATTTTTGTTAAATGCATTTTAATTTCAAATGATACTTAGAAATATACTCAATAATAAAATAACAGTTTTGTAAGTCAATTAGTATGAAATTTTAAAACATTCATAAAGTTATTGTTAGAAAAACTTTTTTACCGATAAGTTCTCCATCATACAATTATATTCAAAATGTTTCTTTTTCTTTTAGATTTTTGTTAACAAAATATAAAAAATATAAAAATTAGAAAAAATGGGTTTTTTTTGCAATATAAATTTTGAACACGAACTTTTGTTTTTGTGGAAAATGACACAATATTTTTTTCAGTGTATATTTTTTTCATGCATAAATATTTATTCCCTAAAACTCGTTCTCGTTGCTGTATAAAATACAGTAATTTAACAAAAAAATGTTGAAATTAATGCACGTAGAAATGCCCTTTTAAAAAATTGCTCTTGAGTCGAAATAATCTTACTGATTGTGTATAATATTTAGTCTTCCATGCCGATCAAACGTGTAAAATTTCAAAGGAATCTACGATGGTCGGTCATGATTTTAAACATTTTCGGACAGATCTTCGTGGAATTCGTGGAAATAATCGTTGCCGATAGATGCTGAACATGTTTAGAATATGGATCGTATTTTGTTTCGATAATTTTATTAGAGGGAATCATATCGTATCGATAATGAAAAAAAAATCTCATTTGATCAAACTTACCCCGGTATTCAAAGATACCCCGTTTTACGGTACCTAGTTTTGGGTGGAAATGCACTCAAAGCGAATTAAACTTCAAAATTTGAGGGTTATACCCCATTAGGCATAAATAAGTTAGGGATACAGACACTTGACATACGTACTTTTTAACGACATTCAATTAGCTAGAGATTACTGAGTAGGGAAAACTATGAAATTTTAGAACCGAGGTAGTCAAGTGAGAGCAAGGATGTGAAATATACAAATAGGGAAAACTAGAAGTGTCAGAGACATTAGAAACAGGCTTAAAATTTTAATGTTTTGTCTTCTGCTCGCAAGAATCGAGCTTAGGCAATGTTATTACTAATCGCTCAAGTCTACCAACATGTCTCACGGCAAAGACAGACTTATCCCTCTTTACCATGAGAACCGACAAAAAAGAAATCGCGTAAGATCACCACTGAAAACCTGTCGTAGATTCACATGAAATGCATCAATGAAATGCTGTTTGCAGGCAAACAGAGATGAACAGCAGCATTTCAGGTTAAATAGAATTTTCTCTAAATATAAAGCCTTGAGGATGAAAATTCAATTTTCGCAATAGTTCAAAGGTGAAATAGATCATGAATTCACAAAACAACTGTGTAAAAAACACTATTTTCCAAATCATTTTTTTAATAAAGATTCTGATTAGGGTCTCCTTGATCTCATTTGAAAGGTTATTCAATGGGTTTATACTTATCGTTCGATTTATCCAATATAGACCTTTCTTCTGGTTTAGACATCCACAATAGATGATGAATCTTGCATTAAAATAAAAGAGCCGATTATAAGAGGTGTGCGACGCAGCGCCACGCTGCTGATTTTAGATTTATATCTTCTCATACCAATATTGCGAATCTTTTCTTAAATCCACATTGCGATTTTTCAGCCATGCACCATGTGCGTTAAATTACGCGACCATCTAATTTGCATCAGTGCGAGTGGGAAAACTTTTTGACGTTTGTTTTTGTTTCGGTCGTACTCCAATGTTTCCCATATAGCAACGACTCGACGAAATGCTACACGCAAAACTAAAACAACCCAAAGAATAAATTCTTTTAACTTACTTTTGAGTTGTGATTCGCTTTCGCACTTGTTGTCAAAAACAAAACGAGAGATTCGACTCAGTCGAGGTCTTCCGTGAAGTGAGGCACTTTTGAGTTGTTTTGAGTATACTCAAAACTAGGTAAATTCAACTTAAATTTTAGTATATTGAATTCAAAGTTGAGTATAAAAAACCTATCAATAAGTTGTGATTTTTGCCGTGGTTAGATGGAAACTACCTTCACCACGGTTTACCTAATTTTACCTTCCTCCATGATAACCCGAGATTGAGTCAAAAGAACTCTATTTTAGGTAGTTTTTCGTTTGCATGTAGATTATCTCGAGATAAACAATAAAGATCCACAAAATTTCCTCATGCATAAATTTATTGTGGCACGGTTTCACACGCCTCAAGTCATGCTGTTAGCTCCTACACTCTTCCTCTAATCACTCCTCCTTTTCTTTATTCCTCTACTATTTTCCACTTTGATCTGATCCCAATCTCCGCTAATTCTGTCAACTCTCTTCTCGCCATCATCGCAAATAATGCAACGTACTCATCATCGACATGGCTGCACTCGACTTTACATCACATCTTAGGATCGTGACGATGACTCTTAGCTTGCCTCCGTCGGGTCAAAAAACAGTCATTCGATACGGGCGGTCAATCCCATGAAGAGCCGTCTCGCTCAAAGCGGTGGATTGCGGCGAGTAGGCCAACGGTGCGACTGCCTCCGTCCCGGTAAAATCTTGGCAGGCCTCCACGGACGTTCGAAGCGCATCACCAGACTCGGTGGTAGTAGGTTCAGCTGTACCATTCCTAATTAATGCTGATCCGACTCTGGACTCGATCCCCATGAAGGACCGTGTTCTACCCTCGATTTACCTAACTGCAAACGAACCAATTTTTTCAAAAGTTATCCATGCAAAAAAATTTACGCCCTTTTATCAACATGTTCAAATCGTGGAGTTCATAGACCGAACACAACTGCAAAGTTTTACTCGAATCGGCAATGGTCGTGTTTTATGGTCGGCCGCTTTCTCATGGAATCCTTCGGATGTTTCTTAAGGGGAAGTTAAAATTTTTAGATATTAAATTCACACACCAAATTGATATTGCGTTCGTATCCTTCTAGACATAAAATCGAGATTTGAACTAGTTTTGGCCAAGACAACCCAGAAATTAGAAAGCATCTTTTGAATGACTCTTGAAAGAATTATTGAAAATTTGTGATATCCTGAGTTGTCAAAAAATAGTGTGATATGTTTTCGACTGGGTATTCATTTCGAAACCTAACTCAACATCGAAGATTTTAAAAAAAATTTAAAATTTATAATATGTATGTTTTCTTTGGCAGACTTGACAGGTTGTCTAGACGAATGCTTCGCATTTGCCGAATCGTTTTGTTTTAAGTTAGTTATCGAATGGCTGTTGCAATATTGCTCTGTTCAATATTCTACTTTTTTTAAATACGGTTCTATACTCACGATCTAAATAAAAAAATAAAAAAGTAATATGTTAAATTGAAAACACTAGCAACTAGCGCCGGGCTTCCCTATATACTTTTTCTATGAACATTCAAATGAGAAAATTAACAGTCGCACGCACTAAAGTAAAATGTGACCACCTTTTTATCTCCACTTAAAGCAAGAGTGTGGTCATCATGCCAGAGCAGTTACGGTATCCTAAACCATTAACAAGGGAACAAACCTTGCTGTACTGTTTTTTGCAGATACATGTGCTCGTTTTCCGTACCCCCAATTCCAGCTCTTGTGCGCGCTGCATGTAGAACTATTAAAAAAACTGGGAAAGCTTTCGGAAAACAGAATACGAGTCTGCGCAACCGCATAGAATCGATTTTCCTCTCCCTCGCATCCGAGATTGTAGTTAACAGTCGGCGTCTCGATTGCTCGACCGACGCTTTTATTGTTTACCGGTTGTTAACAGAATCCTCCTAACAGTGTTGCCAACAATTAAATCTGTACCGGGAGTTGAAAAATCTTCTGTACTCTTCTATAGAAAAATCTGTACCGGATTCTGTACCCAAATAATGACAAGGTTGCTTGAAATTTATTTTTTTCTTAAAAATATTTTTCATTCGGGAAAATCAGTGGCAGCGAGAAGTTGAGATGGGGCTGGTAATATCAACAGGATGCGAGAAACCTGCTTGCAGGAATTCAATTGGAGCATCTCAGAGTAAATGTATGCACTCCGAAAAGATTCGCTCGGCTTTCACTTAGACATCAACCCTTTGATTTGCTGGAACCAGGTTTCTCGCCTCTCGCATTCTAATATCATGTAAAAAAATCTGTACCAATCTGTACTTTTTTACAAAAGTCTATAATCTGTACCGTACAGAATCTGTACCAAAAATGCTTCGAAAATCTGTACCTTTCTAGATAAATCTGTACTTGTGGCATCACTGCTCCTAACTCCGGAGAGGTTTTTTTCTCTTTCTCGAGAAAATGATTCGCGGAAAATGAAAACAAAAGAATCGAGGGGTCCCATGTTGATTATGTTTGAGAAGAATTATTTTCGTTAAAAGGATGAAAGTGAGAAACGCTTTTCACCCCTTTTTTCGCACTATAGGATAAAAGGTTGCGATACAATTTCCTGTACGATAAAAATGACTAAGTTTCCACGTTTATTTCACACCAGCAGCTTTAACGTGTAGCATTATAACAAAGACATTTTATTATAAGTGTTGTTAACTATCTTTCAAAGATTTCCAAATTCCCAATTCACCGGAGTATTACGTCCAGAAACTTGAGAAAAATCGCCCTTATGTTCCAGCGACTGACCATTTAGGCAGTCTTTGATTCTCTTTCTGCTTAGATTTATGCCGTTTGATGCATAAATCATTTTTTCTAGAATTGAGTATTATTTGCTATCTTCCCTCATTCCCGAACAATATTTATAATTATACCATTATATTTAATGGTCTAGTTTTTTTTAGTGAGCCAATAAAAAAACAAAAAAAAATTATTTTAAGAACCACCCTACATCAGTAAAGTATAACCTAACCGCGAAATTAGCCTAAATTACCAAAAAACGATGATTTCGCTTTGTTTATCACTTTAAGAAACTCCATCCACACGTTCAACGACCCCTCGCAGTCACGTTTCTTCACACGCGAGAATGAAACCTGGCACGGCCAGGACGACAGGTTCTCGTTCCTGTCTGCCACACCGCGGCTCTCTGCCTGTCTGGCTTTGGCGGATTGTCGCGTTAAAGAGCATAATATGAATGCAATTTTCCGAGAGTAAACGAAGCTTCGTTCTCGGGCGGAAACTCTTCTGCTGACAGCAGACGCAACATCAGACTGATTCCTGCTGGTTTGGAAATCGGTTGTTTGGTGTTTGTACCTCCCCATCAATGTTTGGGATGCTGCAAAGGGATTTTTTTTGTGTGTGAAAATATTTTGCTATGATTGACAACTTTTGGATTCGATCTTGCAGCAGTCCAGGGCCAATTAACCTGTGTGCAGACCTAAATCCGTGTGATGGTAAAGAAGATGTAGTGGGTTTAGCGTGTGAAGTGCCAAAAGCAGAAGTGCTATTAAGTGGACTGCTATAAATTACAGTCAAAAAGCTGCGGAATATGCATGTACAGCTATACTGAAACGACGAAACTGTATAAAAAGTGAATCTCGGCTGTGGAGAGGATAACGAAAAATCGGAAGTCACTAACTGAGTTAATTAGAGGCGGAACAGGATTTGGATTAAATAAGATTAAACATTTGAAGTGGGTCGAGCTTGTTGATTTGCTGGTTGGGAACGCTCCAATACAGTGAGTATGTTTGTTACAGATATCTGAAAAACACATTCGAACATGACTGACAATTTTGATAGTAAATTTTGCAAAAAACGATTCAATTAATACAATGGCAGACAGTATATGAAAACATTTCTTTTCATAGTAAAAATATTTGTTATTTTCATTTGCACTTTCATTATTTAGTAGAATATTTAATAAAATTGGGTACAGTATTTAGATTCTGAGATTAAACTGAACTTTATCATAGTCACGACATTACAAAACTGAAGGCATAATTATTTAAATTATTTATTTAAATTTAAATTTAAATTAAATTATTTTTCATCAAATGAGCTAATTTTTCTAAATATAAAAATGTGCATTAGTTCTGCTCGCAGCTGACAGCCGTCTCACCGCCATCGGTAAACATATAAGAGAAGGTGTCTTTGGTAAACTAAAGAGCAGTTCTGGACTCACTCTTCGGGTTTGTAGGATTTTGTGCATTTTCTGATTAATTCGACGAATCACACCAACCGAGCAACCTCTTCGCCCAAATCAAATTTCTGGCTAAGCCACTAAGAAAATAACCATATATCAACGCCATGCTCTGCAGTTCAATAAGAAAGCCGTTAGAAATGTTTGGATCGAGTTTGGTTCTGCAAATTCTGCCAAAATATAACGCAAAATAGACGAAAAAAATCGTTTTACTTTCACGAATTTTCTTACATCCAAAACAACAACTGAGTTTGTTATTTTTTTACTCCGAACGGCTTTCCGTGTATACCATAAAATCTGATGCCATTTGGAAATTCCGCCACTTTGCCGCAATGCAATGAATGTGTCTTCAAGAATTTGCCAAAGTATGTGAATTTGTCGGGACATCGTACACCGCAAGATGATCATTGCCTATATGCCTGCTGCGTTTATTCGTTGTTTGCGGGATGGTTTGCTTGCTAGTGGTGTAAAAAGTGGTTTTTCGGTTGAATTCCTACGAGGCCAACGCGGAATCAGTCGGCGTTCGAGCAATACGAAACTTTTGGTCAGAAGAAAAATGGGAACATGTTTTGAATGCAATATATTGGATGCATTTTTTTACATGTTTAAATTTATTTGATTTTTGTTTTATATGGATATAGGGCTTTGCAAAACCGGAACATTACGGGTTTATCATCGAATCAGACGCTCAATTTAGAAGGCGCTGCAAAAATACAAAAAGTTGCGGAAAACATCAATAAAACACAACCAAATTTGTTCACCGCGCGCAACTGTGGCTGGAGATATAGGGATCTGAAAATCCGGAACATTATTGGTTTTCATCAAAATAGAGGCCCAAATCGGAAGCCGCAGCAAAAATACGAAAAATATTGCACCAAAAGTTGCGAAAAACTCCGGCACTCAAAACACAATCAAATTTGTTCACCGCACGCAACTATGGTTGGAGATATAGGGCTTTGAAAATCCGGAACATTACCGGTTATCATTAAATCAGAGGTCCAATTCAAAAGCTGCAGCAAACTACAAAAAAAAATATGTAGCAAATGTAGCGAATAAAAACTAACTTAATCCACCGAGCAGTGAGATGAAACATTTCTCACATATCGTCGCTGTTGTGCTATCTTATGACAAACGCCATTTTGGGGTAAACTGAGTTAGATATGCCACATTACTTGTTTGAAAAATCTCCACAAAGTGGCGATTTCAGAATTTTGAAATTCTACTTGGTTACTTAGATAATGCGAGAAACATGATGAGAAATTGTGAGTTTTTTGCTTCAAATCACTGTATCTAAGGATTTGCTCAAAATATATTGAAGTTTTAGATGTTTTTATGTGTGAAAATGTCTGAAGAACACAATGGCATAAACATTTTCAAAAGAAAATTACAAGAGTTGTGAGAAAAACACAGTTTTAGTTTTAAATTGGAAATAAAGGATGTTTGGCAACACTGTAACCAAAAATAACATTTTTTTCTAGATTCCCTGACTCATTTCCTTCAAAATGCATTTCACCGATTGTTCATAGACCATATGATCGCAAAGATATGAATAAAAATTAAAAATTGATGATTTTTTTCTATGGAAAATTTTCTATGCACGATTATGACACGTCATACAATTTTTGTCATCAATACACGCCTATGACACGTGTGAGTGCGACTTTTGTTTACATTCATAGTAAAAACTCGCAACATAGTCAACCGATCTTCGTAATATTTGAGAGATTAATGCAGAATAGATAGAAGCATCAATTGTCTTCTTTGGATTGTTTATAGCATTTACAAGTCTCAAGATATTCAATCTCAAACTTTAAAAATCGTTTTTCTCGAAATGTGCTAAATGGCGCTTGTCATAAGATAGCACAACAGCGACGATATATCATTGTTGGATAATTCATTAACTGTTGTTATGGTATTTAATTAGCAAGGGACTGGAAGGTGAAGTATATTTTTCAATATTAGAAGCCATAGTACTCAAGGGAGAGCAAGAAGTTGAAGGAAGCAAGTTAAGAAAAGCGTGGAAAGGGTCATATGAGTAAGCTTAGAGTTT
Source organism: Topomyia yanbarensis (assembly GCF_030247195.1). Classification (NCBI taxonomy): domain Eukaryota; kingdom Metazoa; phylum Arthropoda; class Insecta; order Diptera; family Culicidae; genus Topomyia; species Topomyia yanbarensis. Next base: position 398,301,406 of record NC_080671.1, on the reverse strand, counting down.
ACTGACGACTTAACTCTTTGTCTGCTACCGCAGGAGTCAGGATCTTTTGGCATTAGAAATGCGAATCACCTGAGTCTACGGCATGTCCGGACAAGCATAAAGTAACTTGTTACTTCATGCTGTCGGAACCGACAAAAAATCATAAGTTTGCAGTTAGCATGTCGCACTGGGGTACTAATGTACCCACGCCTTCTTTAGAGCCATGTGAAGGCGAGAATTTGGCATTTATCGACCTGGGAACCTAACCACAATTCAATTTAGAGTTCCTAGTAAGAGTAGGAAAAGGTGGTATAGCAAGTTTGCTTATAGCCTTCGTGGAAACAGGTGTCAAAGATGGCGTGGAGTACATTTGTGCCCCAGTGTACGGTTGCCGTTATCGTTTCGGCAGGTTTCGTGCTGTCAAAGAAAATGTGACTCGTGATAATACCAGTTTAAATCATGGTTGTTTTACTACTTAAGTAACAATTAGTATTATATAATCGTTTTTAATCATTTATTCAATTAATTTAATTTAATTTTGAAGTAGAAAAAAATCGTTCTAATTTTTGCTGATTTTTATTGTTTTATTGTTTATTTTTTATAGTTTTTCCAAAAAATGGCCTGCAAGTATAATATGTGCAGAGTAACTGCTGTAACAGTAACGTTGCGTGTTACCAACGTATTACTGGTCAGAAGTTTTTTTTCATTTCAATTTCCACCCCATTTCGTGATATTTTCCAAAACCCGATTTTTAAACTTTTTAACAAAAATATCAAAATTCCATTTTAAACCATTTCTAGACCATTCTTTCAACTTTAAAAATCCTTTGATATTTTTCAAATCGGTTGAAAATTCGCAAAGTTATAGTAATTTTTGTGAAAAATGTCAAAACCGTAACTTTTTCACTATTTCTTTTTTGTTCAATCCAATTTATGTATCACTGATTCAATAAATTCCGTACTTTCAGTTACACAGCTGTTACGAAATTAAAAAACGAAGAAAATTATGTATTACACATTTCTATTGTTTGCATTTCTACCTGCGAAAATTGCGATCAAACGCGTGGGGTACGTTTGTACCCCAGTGCAACGTTCTACGGTGGAAAACGCAAGTGCAACGTTCTAGGGTTAAAGAAATGAAGAAAATGAATCAAACAAATCAAATGAATCAAATGAATCAAATGAATCAAATGAATCAAATGAATCAAATGAATCAAATGAATCAAATGAATCAAATGAATCAAATGAATCAAATGAATCAAATGAGTCAAATGAATCAAATGAATCAAATAAATCAAATGAATCAAATGAATCAAATGAATCAAATGAATCAAATGAATCAAATGAATCAAATGAATCAAATGAATCAAATGAATCAAATGAATCAAATGAATCAAATGAATCAAATGATTCAAATGAATCAAATGAATCAAATGAATCAAATGAATCAAATGAATCAAATGAATCAAATGAATCAAATGAATCAAATGAATCAAATGAATCAAATGAATCAAATGAATCAAATGAATCAAATGAATCAAATGAATCAAATGAATCAAATGAATCAAATGAATCAAATGAATCAAATGAATCAAATGAATCAAATGAATCATATGAATCAAATGAATCAAAAGAATCAAAAGACTCAAATGAATCAAATGAATCCAATGAATCAAATGAATCAAATAAATCAAATGAATCAAATGAATCAAATGAATCAAATGAATCAAAAATGCAGTTGCTCTCAGTGGTGCTACGAGCATAATTATATGAGAAATGTTTTATCTCACTACTAAGTGGATTATTTGATGATCTATGAATTGATATACCCTCCAACATCTACCTCACGGTTGACCGCAACGTCTAATCCAAGGGATAAATACATGCACTCTAGAAAAAATTTCACTATGAGGTCAGCTCACACATTATTTTGTTTTTGAAGAAAACTTACATACAATGAATCAAATGAAGCAAATGAAAATGAAAATTAAATAAAATGAATAAAAAGAAGAACAAACTGAGCAGAACAAAATGATTAAAATGAAAAATAAAGCGATGTTAAAAAGTTATAAATTAATAGAAAAAAATACATTGTGTCAAAAAAATAATTTGGAATACATCTGAAAGAATAGCCAGATTATTAAAAGGAAGAAACTGAAAACATACATGAACTGGAAAACCGAATAATATGCAAAGAAGGAAACCATTTTTAAATAAAGTAAATCAATAAACCGGATTGTACAAATTTGAAAACTATTGTATCAGAAAGTTATTAATTGTTTTTGAAAATCCCATCATTAGTAGGCGGCAATATTAGTTTGGGAGTAAAAAATCCAGATTGTTAACTGTTTTGTGTTGTTTTTTGTATTTTCTTACCATTTTCCTGCACCTTGCTTTCGCTTCTAACCAGGAAGATGACGAGATGACATGAGAAGGCAAAAATCTCCGAGTAACATGGAGAATAGACCTCTCCACATTTTGAAAAAGTTTTGAAATATACATGGGTCAGCCGAAATTTTTATTCTAGGTGTGAATTTAAGAACTTTCGCCAAAAATGGCCTCATTTGGACATGATTTAGAGGTGTCTCCAATCAAAAATCGTGTGTTTGCTATGTTTCCATAGTAACATCACTTACTCTCTGATTTAATAGGCCCTACATGCCCACATATCATCAAAGGTTGTTCGTTACACATATCTTAACATGTTTTAACAGGTGAACATAGCTCTAATCGCAATAGAAAATTTGTTAACAGGACTTTTATATAGAGAAGAATTCCAAAACCAAGAAAAAATACTATTAATTTTCCTTGTTTTTGATATACTTTTCTATATGAAAATCCAGTTAACAAATTTTCTACTGCGATTAGAGCTATGTTCACCTGTTAAAACATGTTAAGATATGTGTAAGGAACAACCTTTGATGATATGTGGACGTGTAGGGCCTATCAAATCAGAGTATTAGTGATCTTCCTATGGAAACATAGCAAAAACACGATTTTTGATTGGAGACATCTCTAAATCATGCCCAAATTAAGCCATTTTTGGCGAAAGTTCTTAAATTCACACCTAGAACAAAAATTTGAGCTGACCCATGTATGTTTCAAAACTTTTTCAAAATGTGGAGAGGTCTAATGGAGAACATGCTAATCGAACCAGTTCTAAGTGCACATTTATACTAAGGTTTTTTACCAAATTTAATGCTTTCTTTATAGCCAGTCTAGGGACCAATCATAAAATACGTAACGCGAAAATTGCCCGAATTTGACTCCCATGTAACAAATTATCACAAATTTCTTCATCCCCCCTGTTACGTAACAAATTCTTCGAAATGTTTTTTGCTCAGTAAAAGCATGTTACGTAACGATTGTTTGCGCCTATTTCTAATCTATCATCGTCAGATTAATAGGGTTTCACTGTACACATAGCATACGTGCAATCTGTATACCATTTAGATTAGATTCATTTTGTGTAGTTGTAGTAAGCATAATTTACGCTTCTGTTGGCAGTATTGCCAAGTCAATATATGTTTCCGGGGCAGAAAAGGGTTTCCGGTTGAACCAATCTACGGTCATCAAAGGGTACAGGACTATAAAAGCCCAGCTCACGCCAGATCAGATACGTTTTTACGTTTATAAGTTATTCCGTCAATACTGTTTATACTGTTCGTCCGTCCCTTAAATACATTTAGATAAGTACATATTATATTGTGTCCGTCAGTCCGCCAGTAATTTTGTGAGTCAGATCCAAACCGCGTCAGTACCGCTTAGTCTAATAAACGTAAAGTGTGAAAGTAGAGATCACCGAGTTTATCTACATCGAGAACACGAAATATCACCGACAAACCATATTTCTTACTCCCCCTCTCCCATATGTGGCAACATATCACAACTTCTCGTACCCCCTCCCCCCATAAATGCGTTACGTAATTTATGAATGGTCCCCTACAGGGTATATCTGAAGTACAGACAAAGTATAACTTCCCGTTCGCGACCCTGAACCATGGTACTCCTGTGCTCAAACCACGCTGTGCACCTAATACAATCAATCTACCACATGTCAATATTTTCATCAAACTACACGATGTGAAAAACCTTGCGCGAATGTCCCTATGAAAGATTTCAACTGCCACATCAAAAATCAGCACACAAACTCCAACATTTCCTGTTAATTCGCACACTGTTGCCCAATCTGTAAAGAATATTAATTCACTAACGAGTATACTCAGTGCTTTTGTAGTTACAACTAGTAACGCCTAAATGCGCAGAACAAAAAAAAACAAACGAAAACAATAATGAGATTCTCACCATCATCAACAGTAACGATAGCATAATAAAGACGAAAACAACAATAAAGGAAATTATTATTACAAACCATGTTGTGATAAAAATACGTTTAAAAATATATTAAAACGCCCAAAAAGTGTAATAACATTCGTATAAATCTCCACCCCTCATACAAAAAGGCATGATGCAATTTCTCATTCTTGATGCACATATAATCATTTACCCGACCGCATCGGCACGGAAGAAAACTTTTTGCCTTATGAAGAAACGTGAATATTGAAAAGCACTTAGGTATTTATTGTCGGCATTCCTACGTGCTTCGGGTCACCATACCCCCCGCTTACTACCCCCGCTCTCTAGCATCTACGTATATATGTACCACTTACACTTGTACACGATTTTCCTTTTCTTCCTACCGTTGCAGGTGCCCCGTATTAACCATGCACTCCCGGATACTGATGCTTTTCTGGCGCAAGAAGCTACTTCTACTTACCACCTCGCTGCTCTTCCTGGTGGCCCTGTGGTTCTGGGGATTCCTGTACACGACACACGTGACGGACGGTGGCAAAATCGTATCCGTCAAGGAGCTTATGATGGGTGGCGCTGGCAGTGCTAGTAGCCATCACGAAAGTCTACTACAGCGGTTGGGATTCTATGAGGACGTTGCGAGTGACGATGGCCAATCGGTTGTTGCCGCCGGGGTGAAGTTTGTCAAGCCAACCAGTAGCTTCTCGATGAGGAATAAGGGTAAATATGAAATCCATTAGAAATTAGACCGTTAAAGGTAGGTCATTTCTCTATGAGAAAATAAGACGCGGAAACGCGGATTTTCATTTAGATATAGGGGATAAAACATAAAAAAATGTTTGTCAGCTTTTCTGATGTAAGTCGAACTTTTCGGCCAGATATCGCGAACAAAACTTCAATTTGAGCGCAATCACATAAAATTTTTCGGCAGGAGGCACTATACTAATTAAACGGAAGCGACTAAATCTTAAATGGAACATCTATTAAATGTATTTACGCGACTCTAATAACCATTTTTTCAATTGCAGGTAGATTCTACAACGAATGGGAAGCCATCATGCAGGATCGTGAAGAAAAACCTCGCATTTCCAAGCAGGATATTGTGAAGCGAAAATCATCCGAGGAGTTGAGAATCGCAGCCGAAAAACAGAATCATTACGAACATGAGCTTAAAAAGATGGGCGTTCCGGTGATTGCTGGCATCGGCCCAGGCGGTCATCCACCTCCGTTACAGCGGTTAGTTCACTTGGATTTAAAGGGAGCCCCTCCTAAGATATCCTATCTGAAAAGATTGATGCCGATAATGAAAACTTTAGGAGCGACAGGAATTCTTCTGGAGTATGAAGATATGTTTCCGTACAGTGGAGCACTATCCTCGATCGCTGCGAAAAATGCCTACAACAAAGATGAAATATTGGAAATACTGAAGACGGCTTTCGCCCTAGGACTTACCGTCATCCCTTTAGTACAAACGTTTGGCCATTTAGAATTCGTATTGAAACTACAGGAATTCCAACACCTCAGAGAGCTGGACGATGCTCCACAGGCACTTTGTCCGAGCCAAAACTCTTCTATGATATTTCTAGAAGAAATGCTTGATCAGATAGTTGAATATCACACACCATCGCAAAACATCAATCTGCTGCACAAGGACGACATCGAAAAATTGACACCCAAATTGACGCACATACACATCGGCTGCGATGAAGTCTACCAAATCGCACAGTGTCAGCGCTGCAAAAATCGTCTCAAAGATCAACTATTTCTAGATCACGTCTACAACGTAGCCACGATTATCAACAAAAAATGGCCCCACCTAAAGATCATAATCTGGGACGACATGCTACGTCACATGTCTCTGGAGACCCTTCAATCTTCCGGTATCGGAAAGTTAGTCGAACCAATGATTTGGGTGTATGCCGAGGACATTTACAAGTTTATTCAATCGTCCACATGGGAAAAATATTCCTCCATTTTCAACACCGCATGGGCCGCTTCTGCCTTCAAAGGAGCTCATGGTGAAGCATTACTACTGCCCCCGATACGACGCCATCTGGAAAACACTCTCCGCTGGTTGGCGGTTATGCAAGGAGAAGGCGCACGTTTTACCCATGGCCTGCAGGGGCTGGCGTTGACGGGCTGGCAGCGATACGACCACTTTGCGATCCTCTGTGAACTTCTTCCCACCGCACTTCCTTCGTTGGCCATCTGTTTGTCGACCGCTTCCCGAGGTTACTTCGATGTCAACGCCAAAACCAATCCGGTTCTGAGTAGTTTAACTTGTCCGGAACCTACCAGCGATCGACACGCGTGGGTTGAACTGCACAAAGATTCGATGCTTTCCACCTTTTCGCGGTGCATGTTCCCCGGTAGCGTTATCTATCGCTTCGTCCTTCGACTGATGACGCTGATGACGGAAGCGAAGGAGTATATTGACGATGTCAAGCAAAAGCGTGGCTGGTTGACGGACTACAACGTACGGCATAACTTTACTTCTGGCACACGGGTTGACGATCTGCTTGGGGAGGATTACCGACTGCTTAATTCAATAACCAATTTAGCGCGGAATGCTGCCTCCACATTGGCTGATGTATACGATCATGTGAGTATGGTTTTTTACAGCTATACTAAATTCCAAACTGTCCGTCCACTAACAATAACTTCCGTTTTTTTGTGCAGTGGACTTCGGGTGAGTTCATCGAACAACGGATTTACCCGATACTGGCAGAATTGAAAAATTTGGAGCATATTGGCGAGGGTCTTAAGAAAAGGAAAACTTGGCCACAGCGGCCATTGCCGTATCTGAAGCCTTTCGAAGCACTCGGTATCGACGAGAAAACCTAGCTGGAGGAGTACATGAAGATTCCGCTGAGACATTGAACCACTTCGGGGAAAATGTGAGGCCCAAGCGTGGATCTTTCAATGATTCAAATGTGATTTAAAAGTGAAGTATTATTGATAGGAATTGTAGCGGTTTTGAGGACCGACTGTAGACGTTTAGATCAGTAGGATTTTTATCTCACGTGATGATATTGCATGATTGTGTGAGGCGACGGAACGTGAAGGCTACGCCGGAATGTCGATCGTTGATGAGCGGCGGATAAGAAGCGCATGAGAAAAAAAGGACGATAGTGAAACATGGGTCTTAGTTATTACAGCTGGTTGAGATAGCACTGAGGATTTTTTGTAGAACCATAACAACTGAGATTAACAATAGGAACTCCAAACATCTCCTCGAAAAGTCACCTGTTTCAACGGCCGAGAAGCATTTCTCACAATAGTTTATCCTTGTTAATTCACTTTATTAACGATTCAATATCAAGTTCAGTTCCTTGCACGCGTCTGTTTACTGACATATAAATTCGAATGAAAAGCTGTTGTATTTAAGATATTCACAAGCAGGATGTGAATGCTGCTGATGAATCCCTAGCATTGCCCATTATTTTTCCATTTTTTTTTATTAACGACTAAGAGTGAGTCATTTTTGTCTTTTTTATGTTGTACCGACATTAAATTAGCAAGGAACTGTGAAGTATTTACAATATAAAGAGCCATAGTGCTCAAAGAAGAGCAAGGATGTGAAGGAAGAAAGTTTAGAAAAGAATGGACTAGGGTCATATCAGCAAGCTTAGTAGCTCAGCAGCTTGGAGTGAAAAGGTGTTGATACCATGTTCAATCTACACAAATAATTATATGACATTGCTGCTGAGGCAAACACAATAGCCGATCAAATAAAAACGCTCCGGCATGCAATTTGTGAGGGACGAAAACTAACTCATTCAAGAGTTTTATCGTCGCAAAATGCTTAGCGTAGAAGCTTCCAGTGACTTTTTGTCAGGTTTTGACAGCATACAGTCCTAAGTTACACTTGTCCGGGCATGCCGTAGTCTCTGGTGATTGGCATTCGATAAGAAAAAAATGCCAAAAGATCCTGACTCTTGCGGTAGAAGACAAAGGGTTAAATTGGCGAAAAACGATGAGCCTATTCCACGCTTTTCTAAACATTCTTCCTTCACATTGCCTTTCCTTAAGTACTATGGCTTCTAATATTGAAAATACTTCACACCATCTAGTCCTTGCTAATTAAATGTTGTTACAATATACATGACTCACTATTAGTCTTTAATAAAAAAAAGTCAGAACAATAACATCATGACTGACATCTGAAGCAGCGACGAGCTCATCAATTTTTGAGCGTAGTCCTCTCACGTTCTGATAGTAGATTTTACGATATCCCTGCAAGTAGCCTCCAGACGATTGAACGGGGCAAGTTCCTGGGGCGATGGTGGAAGCAAACGCTTGTAATTGGGGTGGGTTTTCAACAAAGTCAGCATCTGTATGCCCCTGTTTCGAAAGAACTTATACATTCATTGTATTTACCTGACCAAGCGGGTGCAGGAGTTCCATGTTCTTCGAATTGGTCTAACTTATTTAGAGCGTTCTCATCTGATGGGAAAATGTCGCTGTCGTGTCCCTCAATTTCCGTGGTAGGCAAATGGGTGTCAGTGACGGAATCGACCTGATTACATCTGTTGGCAAACTGCAATTGTAAACCAAATTCAGGGTGCGCAGTATCCCGCGTAGCTTCGGAAGGACATATACCTGCCATAACATCCAAGATCCGTGCCAAACATATGGGCGTCGGTGCACCGATAGCAGCGGAGCACGTTTACACATTCAGAAACTTTGCATCGCATTCAATCTAATTGGACACGTTTTAGTTGCATAAATTTTTCGAACGTTTTGGCACAAGTTTCGATAATCGCGGACATTGCTAAACCAGTTTTCCACGAAGTTATCCGCAGTGATGTCATTAGTAAAATCAGCAACTTTTACTCTGGGCTTTAGAACTTTCTGAACGTATCCGTTGAACTTCTCAGACAGATTTGCTTTCACTATACTGAGTAATCTTAAGGCTGATTCACGGGAATCATATCAGACCGTGGCTTCTCCCTTATGTCGGTAAAACACTTCTTTGACACCCAAAAAACAGCAAGTCTTTGATTTCCTGCTTTGTGTCAGTCGCGACTTGGTACTCGATCAATGCGGCATACATAGGTGTGGCAGAACACGCGGTTTGGTAGTGTTGGCAATCAAAATATGTAAACTATCCAGAAGCACGACGGGTCGACGTCAAAGCGTTCACACGATTCAATGGGAGCGGAAAAAACGGTATGACGAAAGCAAGTCGATTTATTCTGTGATCACTCACACCACTCATGTCAGATTCATCATACGAATACCAAAGTTCCATCTTCGCCATACATGTATATACCACATTGGGTCTAATAACAGCCGTTCCCTCTCGCTTCATAATTGCATAGAACATTGCATGAAACTGTTTGACCTTACTTTTCTGACAATTCGGAAAGCTTGTTTACTTTGACTTTAATTTTTAACACCATGACACTTTAATTTTTAACACCATGCTATTTTATGCATGTAAACAAGCTCGATTACCTGTCATTTTTAGAGCATTTTTACCCATACGAAGTCATCGTTCAATGTGCTATTAGACTCAACTGAGTGTGTTTTAACAAAGTTACGTAAGAGTGCGCTTTTGGGCGTATTCTCATTTCCAAGATTATCACTGCCAGGTGGAACAGTCAAAAACCAACGTTTACCCGACCGAAGTTGGCCTACTTCCATGTGCACCGGCAGATCACCTACAGGCATGACGAGAGCTTTTCTTGTCCTAATTGATGCGATGTGGCCCACACTGGCTTTAACAACGTCAATCAAAACACACATATCGTGGCGCATTGTGTATTGCTTTCAAGGGCACTTGCAGTGGCGGTATTCAGATCGACACATTTTTCATGCAAGATGTGATCGCAGCCGCCGAAACAGTCACTCGCTGATGATATCCCCAAGGCACACGTACTGCACAGGACAGTAGTCATATCTGACTATCGGTGATCCACGCTCTGTTTTGCTTCGCCCCGCGATGGGCCAACGAAACCACTGATCATTGGTTTGCTTCTGTTGTGACAGACCGGCCGAGATTGCAGGTGCGTTTTATCACTACAGTAAAGTATATTACCTTGGAGAACACTTCTTCGCACACCCGCTGGTGTCAATTTTGCGGCGATAATTGTTTTTCTCGAAAGAAAGACGATTCAATTAGACCACAACAATTAACATCACCCAACAAAGAATTTATAAACCAAATGATGAAAAGACAAATCAAGGTAACGCACAAATCTCCGATCAACACGGGGAACGTGCCATTTGAGCCGGTTGCTTCTTCTGATTCCTGATTCCAAATGAAAAACAAATTCCGTGAAAAATTTGTCTAGAACGCAGTTAACTTTGTCGAAAACAGTAACTTGCTTGCTCAACACGGGGAACGTGCCATTTGAGCTGGTTGCTTCTTCTGATTCCTGATTCCAAATGAATAACAAATTCCGTGAAAAATTTGTCTAGAACGCAGTTAACAACTTTGTCGAAAACAGTAACTTGCTAGGATTTTTTATAAAAATGGTTTTCAAGCCTAAACATCACATTAACGGGGTTCCTTGAGTGAGATTGAACCATTCCAATATCAATAATTATATGTGTTTTGCATTTACTGAAGTAATTGTCATTGACTGGTGATATAAAACATGCAGTCATTTGTTCGAATCCCGATCAAAAAGATTTTTAGTAGTAGTAGAAGGATGTTAGGTAACTTACTAACATAAAGATGCAACTAGTCGCCACATTTTAGTCGCCCTCCCCAAATGCCTGTTTATGTCTCTGCAGTTTCATCGCGTCGTGTATACGCCCATTATTAATTGGCAATTATAGAGTGATGGTCGCATACCGTCAAGTCACCAGTCACCGTGCCTTTAAGCGAATTTGGCATGACTTCAAGCCCTGTTTTTTATCAAATTGATAACCTCTCTCATAGTCACCGTAAAAATATCTTCAAGATACGTCACAATTTAAAAATTATATAAAACTTATAACTACATTCGAGAATAAGGAGTTAGGGACATTTTTTTGGAACATGTCATAGTCACCAGTCACCGTTATATGTCACCATTAACCGTGCATGAAGGGATCCATTTACCGTGCATTTAAAAGTATGATTTAACTTTATTTAGAAAGTTTGAAAAAAACGATGAACTGAGAGGATTTGTGGTTACAGGGAACTAGTTCCGTCGATTTCGTGGTTTTGAATTAATCTTAGTTTTTCTTTTCTCTTCTCTTTCTTGTCTTTTGGTCGCTAATTCCATTTCCTTGATAGCTCGTTTCTGCTCTCGCTCCTTTCGCTTTAGATTTTTCGCTTCTTGTAGTGCTTTCTTTTCACGTTCTTTTGCTTCCATGAACTCAACGAACACTTTGCTGGTGGCAACTGAAGGCGGATGAAGAATTTCTCGCTTTTTCTTTGCTTTGTACGGAAGTACAGAAGATACCCTGGAAAAAGACATTGTGAACGCATCTTCATCATTCGAAACCGGCAATGATCCATCGCATTCAAGCTGGGCTGATTCTGGAAGCACATTCTCGGTCGTATATTCTGCATCTGCTACAAAATGTAATTATTAACTTACGAGAATATTCAAACTTCACAATTGACAGAATTTACTTGTTTGGTCTGCTACAGAATCACTACTGGCATGAATATTGGGAAGAGGAACAGGTACTGTAAGGGAACAATCGCGTTTCATTCCTCGCCACAAGTAAAATAAGTTTGTATCCGCCACATTTCCTCTCCAGATCACTTCATTCTCAGCCTTCTGGAACTCAGCCATCTGCTTAATGGTCAAGCGGTCCTCAAGTGCTCCCAAAAGTTTAACTTCCTCAGATTCCAGGCGATCAAATTGAACATTGCCCGTGTTTATAGGAATAGTAACATGGCCGACATCGGAAGGAAGCGATTTATAGTCCACCGCATCTGGATTCCAAGGATAAATTCCACTTTTTCGAAATCCATTCCTAATCGCTGAGTTCTTGCCCGTGAAGGCTTCCAAGGCTTGCTTCATAATTGAACATATTTCTGCCTTGTGGATTGCCTGAACTCCACGCCGACTGCGTTCTTCGAAGATCGTGTTTTCCCAGTGTTTCTTTAATGGTCCGAAAAAGCTAACGTCAAGTGGCTGAGTTAGATGCGTGGAATTTGGATACAAAGCTATCAATATGATTTGGTTGCGACGACAGAAATCAGTGCTCATTAAAGTCACATGACTCTTATGCCCGTCAACAAACAAGAGAACAGGAAACGGATTGTTGTTCTTTTTTAACCAGGGAAGAAAAATGTTCCTCAAATAATCATGGAAAGCATCTCCGTTCATCCAACCACTTTCAGTTATCCCAATACCATAGTCTTCAGGAGCACTCCGAGCAATTTCTCCAGGGAGTCGACTCTTGTACGGAAATAAAATTAATGGAGGAAGTAGCATTCCAGTGGCATTTCCAGCAAACAGAACTGTATAGTTTTCTTTATCACTGTTTCCAAATACGGACTGGACATGCTTAATATTCTTTGGAGCCAAGTATTTTTTGTTTCGCACAACTAATTGGAAAGCAGACTCATCCAAATTGAAAATTTGCTGCGGCAATTGCAACAGATGTTCCATTGCCTCGCCTGTGAGTTGGTTAAGCACTTCTTGGAACCAGTTCCTTAGCTGATACTCAGTTACAGCTGCTCGGTGTTTTCCAAATACATTGGACTTCCTGACTGAAATTTGAGGGTGTCTTTTGACAAATAGAGACATCCATTTTTTCCGGGAATTCCATTTTTGAACGGAGTTTTTAGCTTCGTGAGCCGGACATACTGTCCCACACTGATCCGGAGCCTTTTGAATGTGATTGGAAGACCCAAACGAGCAGAATTCTCAATCCATTCCACGATATCACGTTCGGTTTCCGCCGATAACACCGATGATCCACCAGGTTTCGATCCAGCTGTATATTTGCGGTTTATTTTATCCCGAATAGTCTGCGCTGGAATATGGAATTCCCGGCTAACGAATCTCACTGGTAATCCACGCCGGACAGCATCGAGTGCTTTCTCTAAATCATCCCCAGAATAGCGTTGCTTCTGGAATTTCTTCTGGCTCATTCTGTATTAAATTAAAGGAATAGTTATTCATGTAATTCACAAACGGTGAATGGAGACTATTGATTTCAGAAGGATCCATTCACCGTGCATTTTTGTTTAGGTTGAAATGCAAATGAAACATATTGTTCAAATACACTTGTTGCGTATAACTAAAATACAAACCTCAACTTTCAATTTCGTGATGATTTTGAGAAAAAAGTCACCTGATATTTTATTTTTCAATCTAAAACGTTACAAACGTTGTACCCACAGTTTTACTTGAAACGCTGTCAGAGAGCTGATTGACTTAGAAAGTAAACAATCCTACACGTCAAAACATAACTAGAGACGTTTTGTCATCGCAAGTCTAACTTAATGACAACTCTTTTATTATAATTTAGTAGTGTACACGCAAAAATTTAGTAGTTTTGACCTATTTAAAAAAATAATTAAATTAACTTCGCAACTGCACGGTGAACGGAGCACGCACGGTGACTGGCGACTTGACGGTATTTCTGCCGGTTACAAGATTAAGTTCCTAGTGCCAACGTAGCCATTAGAAGCAAAAGTTAATATATAATAAATTAATTGACTGATGTGTGATTGAATAACAATCGGCATCCGTTTTATTCCTATTTCTTCATATCAGCGATTTTATTATTTTTGGCTTTCACCCTGGTTACTTTTATAGTTATTTTTACACAATTGGCCAGTTATTTAAGACGTATTTATTGTATGATTGTTAAAAATACCACGGTTTTTACAGGATATCTAATATCAACGCATCTCTCGTATACAAATGAAATGGTGTCAATGTAAATGGTTCGTAAAAAAAAGTTTGTGTGTATGAAGTTGAAGTTGCACACATTTTAATATATGCTTAACTAACTACTACTAATAAATAAAGGGGTATTTTAGGAATGGGGTTAACGATTAGATGACGGAAATCGATATCTTAGGACATTTTAAAGTCCAAGATGGCAACTTCCGGCTTAGGTAAATTATCTAGACCCTCAACGATGTGGATTTCAAAATACAAGATGGCAACTTCCAATTCAGAAAAATTGCGCATTATCAGGGTTTTAGAGAATTATTGGGGCTTTAGAGATTATTCTCAACGATAAGTTGCAATCTTCAATTTTAAAGTGGCTCTAGCCAAGCCCGCCCCAAGAATACCCATATTGTTAGGTTAATAGAGAATTATACTCGACCGAAAATCGCCATCTTAGATTTTGAAAAGGCACCAAACATCGATTTTCGTCATCTCCATGTCAATCCCGTTTCAATAATATCCATATTATTAGGTTCTCGAGTATTTTACACAACCGGAAGTCACCATTTTGGATTTAAAAATCATACCACTCATCGATTTCTTTCATCTACTTGTTAAACCCGTTCCAAAAAACCCGAATTGCCAAATTTATAGATAATTATCGTCAACCGGAAGTCGTCATCTTGAGTTTTTAAATGGCGTCAAACATCGATTTCTGTCATCTACTCATTAAATCCGTTCCAATAATAGCATATGGCTGCTACGTTAGGCTTATAAAAATTATGCTGGTGGCGGGCATCCCGAGCAAACGAAAAACCCATAATGCCCCCTTGATTATAATCCCCACTGCATGGTGTTTTAATAGTGTTTGGAATGTGTTTAACCTATGAAAACACCACCACCATGGTCCGGAAGATCCCATTTAAAAACCATATTCTGATGCATTTATGGGTTTTTGAGACCATTTCATGGTGTTTTAATGGTTGTAAAATTTGGCGCGGACCATGTTCATGGTATTTTTATGGGGCTGTATGGTGTTTGAACCCATAAGAATTTGCTCGGGATAGCGTAGTTGGTAACTCGATTGTCTTGTACGCAGCTCACCAGGGTTCGATTCCCCAACCACGCGTATAGCGTTAGAGATTTTTCTAGAGAGATTTGTCTAACACGAGAAAAAAGGCGTATGACCCTTGGGTTGAAACTTCCATCAACAAAAAAAAATCTTGCTCGACCGGAAGTCGTTTTAGAGTTTTACAGAATTTTGCTCAACCGGAAGTAGCCATCTTGGATTTCAAAATGACGTCACCCATCAATCTCCATTATCTAATTGTCCCTTTTCAAAAATACTCATATTATTAGGCTCATAAAGAATTATGCTCAACCGGAAGTCACCATGTTGAATTGTGTTTTGTTATTTTTGTAGTTTGTTATTTAAGTATTAAGACATTAACCTCGAGGGTAATACGCCTTTTTGAAAATAATATACATTTTAAAGATATGATTCAATTTACAATTCAAAGTTAAAAAAATAAATAAATAGCGTAGCATAGCATAGCACGGACACCTGCACAAATCGTAAATGGAGTTGCAGAATTGAGCATATCCATTGCCATATCAGACATCGCCACGATCTACAATGACGTAGACCCGCTCATTTCAACACATCTGGCCACGTCCTGACAAGCGTTTTTATTTCCTATCATCTACTTAAGAAAAACGCTCGAAACCGAAACAGTTTTCATAGATGACGTGATATCAAAAGGCGTAAAATGTGAGCTGAGGATTATATAAATTCCTACCACACAAATCTCTGGAATTGTTAGTGCTTAATACAGGCCATATTGCCATGATATTTGAAATATTTGGAAAAGGTAGATGAAACGGTCTCACCGGTATCCAGTATGCGAAGATCCTTTCTATTCCACGTTCCACGTCGCTTCCGGAAGTGTAGCCACGTCACTTTCCTTCTCTGCAACTCAATTTGATCACCGGAACGCACCTTTCACTTGACTTCGTGCTACGAAGCGAATCGTAGTAGGATGAACTTGGAATTGCAGGTTTTTAATCGGGACAGCCACAAATGGTCCAAAAAATTTCGAAAGTTCACAATTGAATTCTACAAGATGACGACTCGAATGAACTCATGATGAATGAAATTCATGTTTGACAATTCTCGGTGTTTTGTTTACTTTGTCTGTTGCGTGAGTTCGAGTGCAACGGGTGCTCATCTGTTACATTGGAACTCACGTAGCTCCTATGTAAACAAACCACCGAGAATTGTCAAACTAAGTTCATCCGGCTCATTTTGTGAGGTTATGTCGATTGGTGTAAAACCAAATTGAAAGACGATGACAACTAAATGTTTCACGGATAGCGAAAATTACTTGCGTCTGCAGTCGATGATTGCTGCGTTCTCCAAAGTTATATATATATATATATATATATATATATATATATATATATATATATATATATATATATATATATATATATATATATATATATATATATATATATATATATATATATATATATATATATATATATATATATATATATATATATATATATATATATATATATATATATATATATATATATATATATATATATATATATATATATATATATATATTCGAATATTATTTCCTGACCTTTTCATTGCATTTTGTGAAAGGTAAAAGTGTCTGCTGTAGGGGTGACCGGGGCTAGTTGGCGGTGTTTTCAGTTTTCATTTTTTACCGCTTTGATTTTGGTAGATCTTGCAAAATAGAACACGTTGCATGAAAGGGTAGACTGTTGGCAACATGTGACACAGAAAAGCCGCCAACTTACCCCAGCCTCGGGGTAAATTGGCGGTATGTATGGGGTAAGTTGGCGGACTGCCAGAAAATAAGCAATCTAATGAAAATACAATTACATAAGTGGTCCATATGAAATTTACCGATTGTCTTTTCAATAAAACTGTATAGTATTCGACACTTTTCATTATATTTCAGTCTCAATACCCCGTCATTTTAACTTCGACGCGTACTCCCTATTCAAAAGCAAATTTTCGAAATTCTTCAGGCAATTGGATGAAACAATTGTCCTCTGCATTGACGAGAGACGCAAGAAAAAGTTTCTTTTTAGAGTGAATTCCAGAAATAAAAATATATGATGACCATTTTTGCACTATAAAAAGTACCGCCAACTTGCCCCGTGTGCGTTACCGCCAACTTACCCCAACCGCATATTTTATAAAAAAGGATTTAAAAAATTAATTTTGGGTATGAATAGCTATAATATCTATACGGATGCTAAAAGCTCTTTTCACGCACTATCGAAAAATATAATCATTCGGGGAATAGATTTAAAACCACCTTAAATAACACAATGTTTAAATTAAGAAAATTTACAAAGTATGCACAAAAATACAATATCGCCCACAGCTTCTACAAAACACAATGTTTCGCAACAAAAACACATTGGATAATGCGTTTCACATTACTTGAGGTACACAACGAGAGACAGCGCTTTATGTCTAATAGAAACGGATAAAATGGGGTTCCGCCAACTAGACCCAGGCTCCCCTATTGTGTTAAACGGGTTTTTCGATCCGCGCATCAAAAAAGTTTCTACAGGTCATTGTTCGAAGCGACGTTCTGGCCGCCATGGGACACTCTCGGCTCGAGACGCGCGCTTTGGGTAGAAACCTTTTCATTACATTATGCACGTTCCCAGACTGCTTCCCGATACGCTGTACTGGTGTACAGGTCTCGAGAACGTATTTCACGGCTTTATCTGTAGAGGAATCGATGACTAATTGTGAGTTTTCAAATAACCACAGAAAACGGCGAAAAACGAAAAATTTTGGTCAAAATTTTTAGTCACCTTATTGAAATCACCATTTTTTAATTTTTTTATATTTTGATACATATAAACTCCAATTCGTGTTAATAAATCACAAAAGCTATTTTTTCGATGTTGGCTGAAATACCGCTTATTTTTTTACTGGGCGTCCGCCATATAGGAATGGCCCTTTTTAATATCGAAAAACTGACTTCAGATTCGTAATCAGCTATGTTCAAAACCCACAATTCTATATAATTAATACAAAATAGTGACATTATACCACGAATAATTAATCGAAAGTGTTCTCAAAACTTTGAACGCGATGATTTTTCAAAACTGCGTGCAATCTCATTTGAAAACGGTTCAATTTCAAGACTTCATCTTTTGACTTCTCGAAAAAAAAAAACCATTTTACGTGATTGTGATATAATTTATCTATAAAAGCTACAAATTCGTTGCATTTACTTTTTATTGAAACATTAAAGTCGACAAAGGGCTGAAAAATCGATCTCAAAGTTTGAGATCGCACCATTACGTCAAATTTGAAGTTTTTATCCCGTTCTCAGATAATTCCTTCAATAAATTTAGTTTATTTCATAACCTTATTATTAGTTTTATGTTTCACATCGATCCTGACGCAGCAGGCTGTGCACAGTTTTGAAATTTCATGCCAAGCTTACCTTAGACAGAACGTCTCCACGGGCGCCGTTTTGTATTCTCGTCTTGAAAAAAAAAATTATAAATGAAGGCGATAACATAATCATTTTCAATCCAAAAACATTTTCCTTCTATGATTTCCATAGGCCCACTTTTTGGTCATTTGAATGAGAATCTCCCGTTAATATTCTTTCTTGGTGGTGAGCAATGATCAGGATTACCATCTGCCGGTTGCTAATCGTCTGCCATTTACCTCATATGTGTTTGCGTCCATGTCGTCGTCGCTAGAGCTTTGATTTTCGCTGTTACATGTTTGTTACTTTTTGTGTTTTCAAGTGACTCTGGTATATCCGTCTTCTTTCTTGTTTATTGTATAGATTTACAGGTCGTTTAAATTTCTTTATTTTTTGGTGTGTAATTGCGATATGGTAATAAAACGATTCACGCCGGAGAAGTAAAATCCACTACGGAGAAAACATAGAGAAACTATAGTTCTCCGTAGTGAAGAAAAATTATGGCAAAAAAAAATCCCTCCATTAAGGATCCGACGCAAGCTTAGTCCTGTCACTAAGTCAGTGTCGGATTCTGATGAGCCGACGTCGAAACGCAAAAGCCATAGTTAATAGAGAAACTACTTACCAGGTATTTCCAATCGCGTTTTTTTTGGAGAGGATGCGGTTAAATCGTCTACTTAATCCTACTGCCTACGTGCTGCAATAATACAAAACACTATTATTACAAGGACGACGCCTTTCCTGAACCACAAACTGATAAAATTTATCGTCACCAAACATTTTTAAAGCAACAGTCAGCACTACAACCGATGAAACTAATAACAAAGACGGCGCGTTGAACTCGAGACGTGTAAGGACAACAAAATCATTTCATCGCAAACAAAGACAAATGTGATATGTATCACACCACAACTAAAGAGAGAGAAAAAGAGTCGTATTGCGTTATGGTTAGAACCTGATTCACTTTCGTCAAACATTATTCACACATTAGTCAAACCATGAAAAAATCCGCATCTTTCAATCAGTGCAATATCGTCACACAAACCGACCTTATGTATAAGAACTCAACACTCACCCTCAGTATTAGTATTGTTAGAAATGAACATTCCAAAATCGTTCCGGTAGAAAAAAAAATCAAGACTGATGTTCGGAAAAATACATGTTTAGTAAATGTTGTGAAACCTTTCCAATCTGATTGAAAAAATAACGAGTGTCGCGACAAATTAAAAAATAAACACAATTATGGTTAAGATTCAATTTTATTGTTCTATCACATGAGATTAAAGTATGCCTCCGAAGAGTATTCTCTCAGCCAACAGTAATATATGTCTATAATAGAAAAACTCAGAGCAAGAGAACAGCGGAAAGAAAAACTGCAGTTTTGGCAACGTATGCCCTGACATTCAGGATTAACGATGCTTTATGTCTGAATAAAGTTTCACCATCTCAATCGCTTGTTTACCATTTATCTGTCCTTCCAATCGGGCACGAAATCTGTCTTGCGAGAAGGATTTGATAGTGTTGATAGTGAAATCAATCATGGCGTCCGGTACCGCGAAACATAACATCAACAAAACCGGCCAATCGAAACGAAGTTAGCAAGTACATAGCGAAAATAAGTATGGCGGCCAGGACCGCGAAAGTTAAATATTTACATCACTAACCAACCAGAGGGAAGTAAGGAAGCACGTGCCTTTGTGTTCTCCTTATTATCTTCTTGTTCGCTCGAAAAAGTGACAGCCGCACACACACTTGGAAAAAGATGTTGACACCTGTACACCTCGGATTTGATCAATAGCATTCAATTGAGTTCTTGTCGGCCGGTCTCATGAACACCAATGCAGCTTATTGGTTGAAAACAATCTCATTTATTTTTGCCGTCTTTGTTCCACCAGCTAGTGAAGTAGTATTTGTGTCATGTGGCGTAGACGTACATGAGCCGTAGAAAAGTCTATACGAGGAAAATCTCTTGGAACCCTTCTCGAACAAGGGCCATGACAGGTTTCGTGCTCGATTGGAATGACACTCACACTTAATTTAAATTACTGGGTACAGTAAAATTTTACTGGATTTTTGAACAGCAAACCGTTCGGTAAACAATTCAGTAAAACAATTCGGTTACCGAACTCTCCGCAGTCCGTTCTATCCAAACGTCAAAAAATACTGGTCAGCCAGTAGCTTCCTCTGAAAATGGCGATTTGACAGATGATTTGTGTACCTGTTTACTGTTGTAGTCGTCAAAAGAAATTACCGAACAACTTTTGGCTGGCTTAGTGTGCTGATAGATAAATGGTAAACAAAAAATAGATGTCGAGTCTTTGTTAGTAGACTCTGCGCAATTAAATTGTTGTTCAATTGGATCCGATTAGACAGCTGAAAACGAGCCCAAACGATCAAAAATTGAGTCTCCGATGTTCTCTTTGTGATTTTTTCGACTCTTTATGTCTAGATTTTTGAAAACACGCTCTTAGGTAATTAAAGCATACCGCCATCGACTAGCTCCAGCACAATATCAGTCATTTTTCTCCGACAAAGTTCATTTGGCGGAACATTCAACTCCGGTGGGGTTGCTGCTGTGTCCGATCCACTCACATATAGATCGGGAGCTTCCTCCGACGAACAGGTACTAATCGGAAGCATATCCATGGCCGAGCCCAGTCCGAAACGGGCACAGTTTTTGAATTCCTCCTGAATCTGGCACAATAGGTCAGCTTCATCCGTACAGAGGTCCTGCAATGACCCGAGCAACTTCAGAGACTTTGCCAGCTGCTGATGATAGATCTGAAGCCAATTCTGGAGATTTGCCTTGCGCAATGATGCGTCCGTGCAGCAGTAAATTAGGTAAGCTAGGTCCAAAGCAAGAGATCCGTATCGGATCAACTGGAAGTCGACGAAGCAAGTCTACGGGAAAAAGTAATGAAATGAATTCATGTTAAGACATTTTCGAAAAAAAATTTCTGCATTCAAACTAACCTCGCTAATTGATCCATTTTCATCGTACTTGTACAGGATGTTGTTCGTCCAGCAGTCTCCATGACAAATTACGGCAAGTTTGCTTTCTCTGCTCACCAGTTCCTCCATATTGGCAAAACAGTTTTCCAAAAACCCCTCCAACTTAACCAAATACTCCACCTTTTCTGGGATCGTTTGCGACACCATCTGAATCGCATTTTTCGTCAAAATATCATAATAATGTTTGTACCAATCGGTGTTGGCTTTGGAGAAGATTCCTTCGGAAATTTTTGCAGTCAGTCTTTCAAACTCATTCGGACACTGTAGTTTATAGGCCAGACTAACTGCGTGAAACTTGGACAGCTCCTCCAGCGTTGCTTTCATTTGTTCCAATCCAAGCCCGGCCTGTCGATCTGGCATGGTAAAGCGACGAACTCGCAAATCTTCCAACATCACCAAATCATCTTGTGCCAAATAGCACTGCGGCACTGCCAGGAATATATCCGAGTTGTGATTGCTTTTGCGTTTCTGAAATGCAATCATCTCGGGCATAATAGTGTTATAAAAAGCAACCTCATTGCGGAATAAGGCCTCACTTTTGAACGCTTCACGTTTGATTCTGCAGTCCGGAAGTCGTTTGCAAATCACTGTTCTTTCCCAGCGCAGCTTTTTCTTCCCATCGTTGGCACGAAGGTGTCCTCGCAGCGACAGCCGGAAGAGGGCCGCCGTGTAGTTGTCTCCCCTTCCTGAGCCCTTTGCTTCCTGGAAAATAAGGAAGAAAGAACATCGATTACCATATTGAGTGTTGTTATGCACATGCACGTAACGCGGTAAGCATTAAAGGCTATTGGATTGAATAAATCATTAGAAATAGAAGTTGCGTGTTATTATTCAGTAGAGTAGTTTAAAAGAATTGTATGGAACATTGATATGTTTTATCTAAAAAGTTAATTAACTAACGAACCACATGAACAACTCTAATCTGAAGCCTGTTGAATGTTTCGCAAAGACATTATTGATCCAAAACTAATAATTTGGGCATAAATATTTTTGTCTACAGATATACGGCTTTGGGACCATAAATCGCTTTAGATATATAATAGCATTTATTCATTTTGTTGGGTCTAAGGTTTAATATCCGTGAAATTATGGTTCAAGTATTCAGAATACTATCTTTATATTTACATGAAATGAAAATGGAGCTTAGACTTACGGAAGTCGTTTTATTCTGGAACATTGCATGAGGTTCTCTGATCTCGTTCATTAGATTGAAATGTATGATGGTACTAGAATCAAAATTTCAATTTAATTTACAACTGACGCGAGTGCGATAACTGCGCGAATGATCTGAAGTTCAAGTTAAACATCGAGTGCCGGACCCTGTAGGTTCAATATGGCGATCATACTGAACAACCAAACTATGCAAAGGTACATTTCTAATGGATAATTTTTTTTTATTTTTTTATTTCATGTTTTTTTACTAAAGTATGTTTATAAATTCCCAACAATAAGAATCTAAGGTTGAAAAATTCAGAGGAGTATGCACAAGACATTATGGCTGTGGTCCACTAGGAGGTTGATAACAGTCTATTATCTTTCTCCGGACAAAACCAGCCTAGAGGCCGCGTGGCATCCGGCTGATTGAAGTATCTCAACCAAGAATTGATCCGCTGGATTCCTGTTACATGCCGTAAGAGACTGTAAACAGGAGTCCTCAAGTCAAGGTGTTTCTCCGTGCCGTGGACTGAATGGCTGTAAGGACTAAAACATGCCAGTCGCACACGGAGTGTCGTGGGTCTTACCCTTACTGTGTTACACGAATCTCTGACACAGTGGACGTTTGTTTCTTTGCAAATCGTTGGATTTAAATGATGGTCATTAGAGTGGCTCAAAATGACATTTTTCAGCACAGCACTTTTTGAGTTCCTTTTGTGGTCCCAAATGCCTGTGCAAAGTTTGGGAGAGTTCGGTTGCTTCTCGGGTTTGCGCATTGCCTTAAAAGTTTATATGGGATTTTATTTGGGGAAATTAATTATGTTGCATTTACGTTAATAAAGATCGCTATTTCACTGAATATGAAAAACCTGCTTTATAAAACGATAATTCAAACCTTGGTTAACAACTTTTTCGAAGACGGTAACTAGCTACAAGTTTTCAAAAAATAGTTATAACGATTTTAAAACTTATGGTTCAATCCAAATGCAGAAATTAAATATTTCTTCCAACACTGTCAGTATACCACGACACCGATACTTTAAACTTGAATGAATGACACTGAAGATAAAATTCTTAAGATTTTCATAAGTTACTACTTATAAACCCGTACAATTTTGATTCCATAGGACGCTTATGTACTTCATAAACCAGCGGCGTAGCCAAGGGGGGGTTTTGGAGGTTAAAACCCCCTCCAAACCAAAATATTTGAATCGAAGAAAAAAAAGTTTGATGCTGACTAGTTTATTAAATATTCAAATAATAGCTTTGGAAGTTTATTATCTGTTCATTACATTAAGAACCTAATGTTTTAAACGTTATGGGGACCTTTTGTAAATTGTGCCCATTCTCACAAACTTGTAACTAATATTTTAGTGAGGATCCTATAGTTGATAAATCATGTAAATATCAAGCAAAATAGCTCAATGAAAACGCCTACATAGAAACTGATGAAAAATGGCGGTTTACGCTTGTCTTTACCATGTCAGAATCGGTTTTTATGTACATTTGATTTTTTTGGGTTATCACTTATATAATGTACCACTAGCTAAGATTGGTAATAAAAAAATATTGAAATTTTTTCACGTTTTTCGCTATTTATGATGTACATTTGGGAATCCAATTGAATGGCGCCAAGATTCCATTATTTGGAAACCATCAGCTTTTGGAGGTTTAGTATTTAGCAGCATAACTTTGTTGATTAATTTTTCCAGTTGGATGCATTACTAATTCCAATCAAATTTTGTTGAGACTTAGTGTCTTCAGCAAAGTTTTCAAGAATGTTATGGCAAATAGCTTGGTTGAAGATATGAATGCAGCCCGTATTTGTGCATTATAGGCCATATTGCACTACGAATTCCCTTACTAACGGTTATAGGCGGCAACAAAGAATTTGGGAGAAAACCTTGTAGATGACGTTTACTATCCTAATATGCAAAAGTGACTTCAACGCCACTTTGGTCAAATTTAACTTATTCATATTTTTAAGTTCACTGCGAAAATTCGCATCTTTCAGTGCAAACGACTTCAAATAAAAATAAAAATTAACCTGTTGAAATGCAAAAAGCAAAGTGGCGAAAACATGCTTTTACCCGCACCATGCAAGATTTAAAAATTGATTTCCTGAAAAATATAGTCGATGGTATTTACGTCACCTTTGTATACAAGGGCAGTTCAGTAATGTTATTGATCGGTAATTAGTTGCAAAAATTTCGCTTGCGCCATTTTTATAGATGGGACATACTACTTCCTACGTCCTATACTTCGGTAAAATCTCCTCCTTCCAGATCTTCAAAAGCACTCAGTGGAGTGCTCTAGCCAATTTCTCTACTCTGTGTTTGAGTAGCTCACATGACAGTTGGTCATTGCCAGCGGTTCAATCGTCCTATTTTTCATGAATCGTAGGTAGATCCGGAAGCTGTCGTAGACTGCGCGCGTCTCCAAGCTGATTCTTGCAATACTCTTGTCGTCCACTGCTTCGTTATGTAGGTGTTCGTCATAATATACTTATAAATCCACAGTGGCTCAAAACAGCGTTTAGAGGTACTTAATTCATTGGAGTCAAAACTGTTCATATTAGCGATTTTACATATTCTACAATGTTTTTGTGTGTAAAAAGTGCATATTTTGGCAACATTGTTGTTTTAAAAAATTGATCATAGTAGGCTATAGAAAATTTAGCTTTTGAACCAAAAGAGATAGCGCTTGACTGTCTGCAACAAAGTTGTAGAGGAGAGTATTTTCATAAATTTTGCAGAAGACATGTTGTCTCTGTCACTCACAGTTATTGAATTATAAGATATTTTCTATGATGAAATCCTACAATTCTTATTTTTACTCATAACTTTTTTGTTTCTGATTTTTCGCGTTAACAATGTTCGAAGGTATTTTTTATCATTACAAAACACACAACTTTTTTGAAGAAACAAAATAGCTGTGAATGCTGTGTCAAGACTTATGGCTGATTTTGATTTCATTTTAACCTGTTTTCGAACCCGTGTAGCTTTCCTATCGGCAAAAACTGTAATTATACTATCAATTATTCTAATTGGACTGGGTTTCACCTACAAAACGAAGGTAGAACCGTTTGTCCATAATCACCCGTTCAGAAGTTATACCCTGTTGAAAGCTGTATGTCTGGACCTCTTGAAGTCGCGCGTATGGCTCACTGAACGAGTAGGCGCTGGTGTTCAAGGACGCTTTCGCTTGTTTTTCTGAGTGGCGCGCACTCTGTGATATTTCGCGCCACCAGATATTTTGCGATCTCGGCGAACTGAGTCGAATGTTATATGAGACTGGGCCCTCCGGGCCTCGGTTAGAAAGTCGGTTTTTGGAGCAATTGCATAACCTTTCTATATGAGAAAGGCAAAAGAATAATATTTAATTAGCTTAATCAGCATGAGTTCAATGTTATCTTCATGTGATTATATTTTGAAATGTTGGTGGAATGGGTTTGAAAGTGGAGGGAATGGGGGGTTAGTAGAGTGGGAGTAGAGGATGCGTCAGAAATCCTTCATCTTATTTCGGTATACGGGGTGGATGAAGGAAATGCGGGCGTGAGGGTGGTCCAAGGGGAGGGGAGTGATGAAGGGGGATGTGTAAGGGCAAGGCAAGGGGGAAGGGGCGGCGACGCAATACTCGACTGCATATTTTGCCTTCCATTTGAGACTTGGTTTGAGAAAATCGGTTCAGTCGTCACCGAAGAACCGATGTGACTTTAAATGTAGAATACGCCCGGAATTCCGGACTTCCGGAATCGTCGATAGTGGACAATATATTCAAAGAATGTTTGATTGGCAATCAGTTTACTAGATCTGCGATTAGAAGTAATTTGGTAACCATTTCAATAGTTTTTAGCCTCTGAAGTATTACGATTGTACCGATTTATATGGGAAATTCCAGTGTATGCTTACTAACACCCCTGTAACTCCGGAAGCAAGAGTCAGAACCGAATGAAATTCAGCAGCAGTCAATGATATTACTGTATCTTTCATTTGAAATCAAGTTTGTAAAAATCGGTAGAGAATTCGTTGGGGAATGGGTGTGATATTAGCTTAGGAACTTGGCGGGTTCCCCGGGGGCGTCATGAACCGTCATAGGTGGCCAATGTGGTCAAAGCTGCTTTGATTGATCATTGGTGATCTAGACCCGCAAACTAGAGTAATGTTACATCAATTTTAATATGTCTTACATCATTTGAACATCGTGGTGGTACCAGTTTATATGGGAATTTGCTGTGGGACCGCACTCTTCAACCCGTAACTCCAGAACCGGAAGTCGGATCAACTAAAAATTCAATACCAGCTTATGGGAGCGTTATACCTTTCAGATGAAACTAAGTTTGCGAAAATCGGTTCAGCCATCTCTGAGAAAATTGTGAGTTTAAATGACACACACATACATACACACAGACATTTGCCGATCTCGACGAACTGAATCGAATGGTGTATGACACTCGGCCCTCCGGGCCTCGGTTACAAAGCCAATTTTTACAGTGATTGCATAGCCTTTCTTTATATGAGAAAGGCAAAAATGTATATCCTTAGATTCCTTGAAGTCTCGGAATTGTTTCTATTGACATTTTGGTTTGAGAAACTAGGAACGAAACCAGGATAGTTATTTCAAACAAGCGTTATTTGATGAAATTGAGTTAGGTTCACGCAACATTTAGCAACTTCAATGTCCGAGATGGATTTGAATGTATCGAAATGCTCTTAAACGAGTTGAAAGGCGAAATTAAAACAACTGCAGCTAATCATAATAACGCGGTTGCACACATAGCCAAAACCTCGGAGTTGTGGAATGAGCTGGCTGCTTCCAACAAAACTGGCAAAACTGATGTCGTTGCCACAAAAAATCACTTAACATCATTATTCGACATATCGATGAAAGCTACGAAAAACAACATCGCAGCCTATGTCAATGAACTGACCACCGATATGACACGCGAGTTGAAACAAATTTGTTCAGAAATTGAAAAGGTCAGCAGCGTGATAACTGACATGGCTAACAACTGTTCGGCTCAGAATATGAGTTATGTAAACCCAATATTCACGGATGATATTATCGATGAGTTAAAGCAAATTTCTAGTGCAGTAAACTCACTGGAACAAAAGACTGCTGCTTCACCCGCAACAGATTCCTCCCCTAGTTTAGAGGCTGAGATGTCCGTCGAGGCAGCCAGTAACTCAGGCTGGCGTTTCCTTGGCAACTCTAAGGTATGGAAGGCTGATTGGTCCGAATACGACGCACGTAAATTGCGTCGTCTCAATCAACAAAAAGCGGAGGAGAAAGCAAGAATAAAGAAGAAACGGAATAAACAGAGGCCTGCTAATGCACTTGACACCACCCGTAACAGTAATAATAATACTAAGCGTCGCAAGAATCACGGTTACAAGCACCACACAAGTTTCGACAAAAATAACGGATGTAATTACAACCACAGCAGATTTGCGTACCACGATAACAAACGCCGCGACATCGACAATCTTCCGTTGGATAGAGAGCTACTGGCTGAGGCAAAGAAACGTTTTTCGAGGCCACCTTCAACTTCGTTCAGACCTACCATTGCATTCCAGAGAGGTGATGTTTTAAACCCGTGCCCTACCGACCAACCTAGCACCTCACATCGAACAGCTGCTGCCACACCTATGTACCCCTCCGGAATTGGCGCCTGTCAGTGTTTTTGCCGCTATCGACGCGCTCATTAGAGCAAGATAATAATGAATTGACAAATCATATTGCGATTCAAGATTTAGAAGAGGTAGAGCTAGGTCTAATTAATTCCCATTCAACTAACACTTCTCCTAGAGAATCTCAGTCAAGAACAGAAATCTTGGTCTATTGCCAAAACTTTAACCGCATGAAAAGTGCAGCTAAGATGAATGTGATTCAAAACAAAATATTAGGTTGTCATTATTCCGTAATTTTAGCAACTGAGACTAGTTGGGACGAAACAGTGAGAAGTGAAGAAGTTTTCGGGAGCAATTACAATGTATTTAGGGATGACCGTGATTGTCATGTATCTGGTAAGAAGTCAGGAGGGGGCGCTTTGATTGCGATTTCAGCAAAACTAAATGCAGAAGTTATCAAAACTATAAAATCAAAAGAATTCGAGCATGTGTGGGTGAAAGTACATGTTAAAGACGAAACTCACGTTTTCGCTTCGGTGTATTTTCCTCCAAATTTTGCTCGAAAAACGACTTACGAAAAGTTTTATCATGCTGCTGAATGCATTATTAATAGTCTTTCCCCGCACGTAAAAGTTCACATATATGGCGATTTCAATCAACGCGGTATTGATTTCATACCAGATGCTGATAATGAGAGCATCCTACTTCCTGTTGTAGGGGAAAATGAAACTTTGCAGTTCATTTGCGATAAATCTGCCAGTTTAGGACTTAATCAAATAAATCACATAAGAAATCAGCGACATTGCTATTTAGATTTATTAATGACGAATATAGACGAAGACTTCTGTGTAACGGAATCACTTACTCCCTTATGGAAGAATGAAGCATATCATACAGCCATTGAGTTTTCTATATTCTTGCATGTTAACGACAGACCTGGTGATAGTGAATTTGAGGAGGTATTTGATTACGAGTCCGCTAACTATGAAAGCTTGAGGCAAAAAATTAATGCAATAAACTGGCAAATGATTTTAAGAAATGAAGAAAATGTTGAAGCTGCCGTAGACATCTTCTACAAAATATTATTTGAAGTCATTCACGAAGATATACCTTTGAAAAGAAGAAGGCGTCACTATAACTCAAAACATCCCATCTGGTTTAATAGAGAAATCAAAAATTTAAAAAATCGTAAGCAGAAAGCACACAAAATCTACAAAAAATACAACAGCGAAGATAACTTAACAAACTATTTAAATCTATGCGATCAATTGAACCTTGCCATTGATATCGCGTTTGAAGAGTACAATGCAAGAACAGAACGCAATATAAAAACTTGCCCAAAAAACTTCTTTAATTACGTAAAAACTAAAATAAAATCGGATTATTTCCCAACAGAAATGCATCTTGATGGAAAGGTAGGCGATAACTCAGAGGAAATCTGCAATCTTTTTGCAACATTCTTCCAGGAAGTTTACACTACATTTTCAGAGAAGGATCGAGAGCGTGAATACTTTTCATTCCTCCCAGAACTTTCAAGAGATATTAACATTAAACAGATAAAAGTACATACAATCATGGATGCCTTAAAAAACTTGGATAGCTCTAAAAGCCCTGGACCTGATGGCGTTCCACCGGTGTTTTTAAAAACTTTGTCAATAGAACTAACCGCTCCTTTATTTTGGCTTTTTAACATGTCTCTAGAATCAGGTTGTTTTCCAAAAACATGGAAAAGCTCTTTCCTAGTTCCAATTTTTAAAAATGGTAAAAAATCCGATGTGCGTAACTATCGTGGAATAGCTATCATCTCGTGCATTCCCAAGATTTTCGAGGCGATTGTTAATGAAAATTTATTCCACCAAATCAAGAACAGAATTACCCATGTGCAACATGGTTTTTTCAAAGGGCGTTCTACAAGTACAAACCTGCTCGAATTCATTAACTACACATTAACAGCAATGGATAACGGAAACCACGTTGAAGCTCTTTATACAGATTTTAGCAAAGCATTTGATCGCATCGACATACCCATGCTACTTTTTAAATTAGAAAAAATGGGGTTTGAGCCAGGACTTCTTACATGGGTACAATCATATCTTACAAATCGTGAACAAGCTGTTAGATTTAAAGGGATAAAATCAATCCCAATTCAAGTTACATCAGGAGTCCCTCAAGGGTCTCATTTGGGCCCGCTATTCTTTATTTTATTTGTTAACGACATTTCCTTCATTCTAAAAAATGTAAAAGTTCTTATATATGCTGATGATATGAAACTGTTTCTAGAAATAAGAAATGGTGAAGACTTTCAGACATTTCAAAACGAAGTAAATATATTTTATACATGGTGTAATAAAAGCCTGCTGAAACTGAATGTAAAAAAATGTAATTCCATAACATTGAGTAGAAAGAATAATATACAGAACAATAGAATCTTATTGGGAAATCAACAAGTAGAAAAGTGTGACAGAATAAGAGATCTAGGAGTTATTATAGATTCTAAAATAACATTCATAGATCATTATAACACAATAATTAACAAAGCAAACAGCACACTAGGTTTTATTAAACGCTTCAGCTATAATTTCCAAGATCCCTACACAATAAAAACATTATATGTAGCCTATGTGCGTTCAACACTAGAATATTGTAGCATAGTTTGGTCGCCTTTTTCAGCAACGCATGCAAACCGGATAGAATCAGTACAAAAGCAGTTTTTGATGTTCGCTCTTCGTAAACTAGGTTGGACTGGACTACATTTGCCATCTTATGAAGCACGGTGCATGCTAATTGACATTCAAACCTTGAAAGATCGTCGTGAATTTTCTATGGTATCATTTGTAAACGACATTGTATCACATCGTATTGATTCAATCGAACTTTTATCGAAACTAAATTTTTATGCTCCTTCTCGACAACTACGTAACCGCAGCATCTTTTGTACAATTCGCCATCGCACTAATTATGCCAAGTTTGGCCCTTTAAACCAAATGATGAATATTTACAACAAACATTGCGAAAGCATTGACTTCACTATGTCGAAAACAAAACTTAAGCAGCAGTTTAAAGTAAACCAAAATTTCAACTAGTGTTAAGTTAGTTTAATAATTATTGTAAGAAACCGGTCTACATCTGATTGACGACTTGAAATAAATAAATAAATAAATAAATAAATAAAACAGAGGTGATGTTGGCGAACCAGAAATATACTTAAGGTTAGGACCCAACGCGATTTCCAGACCTGAGTTAGTTTTTGCCACAAGCAAAAACAACACATAAATTTGTAGGTGTAAATTCTAAATATTGTAAATGTTATTTCCCACAACAAAGATTGTAGTATGATTCATATTTGGGTCTATCAAAATATTAAGAAAGTTCAGTCGTTGACATTTACAAGGACGTAAAGATTCATTGTCTTATAAAAACAATCTAAACAGGGACTGGGGCGTACACATTAGGGTGTCCAAAACGACATCATGTTAAAAAAAGTCATCGGGCTCATTTCTTAAATGAAAGGTTAGGGTATCAGGACCACTTTCTTCTTCGGAGTGAATTTGCTAAAACGCTCCCTACTGATGGCGAATTTAGATTTTTCGAAAAATGGGCCGATTTTGGGTAAAATTTCAAATTCATGGTTGTTGAAGTGCTTCTGAACTGTCTTAGATTTTTTCAGCATTTTTTTACTTTTCTGGAGATCAAAGTGGAGAAGTTTGGTTAGTTAGTTAGTACAAATTTTGAAGTATAAGAGCGGCTGGGCCATTAAAACTTGTAAACATTAAAAGTGTAATTTTTGGTTTTTTTCATTAGTTTTTCTTCAAAACTGGGTATCTACAAATCTTTAAAAGTATAGAGAGCACTTCAAAAAGATGAGCCGAATAAAGGGGCGGAAGTTTGTTGAAGAAAGTGTATAGCCATGGTATAAGGGTTGAGTTATATAAGTTTTTGTTATATAACCTTCGACATTTTTAGCAATTCATCAAAAATAATAATGTTGCAAAAAATAAAACAATTCAAATGTGCTTAGACCACATATTGTTTGTTGGAAAAAAGAAGGAAAATGATTTAAAACAGCGTTTTCTGTTTGTCTTTAGTTCGTCAGGATCGGGATTAATGAGAATTTGATGATTTTTTGTACCATCAATTATAAAAATAATGATAACTTTACTAATGATGCCAAGTCTCTAATTATTTTTAGAAAAGTTTATTCTCTATAATTACTTCTTGGAGGCTTGTTCACCAAAATTATTGTACTAGAAGATGCGTTGTATTCTGTCGCAAAACTTTTTCGAAAATACAAAGCCTTCAAAATTGACTATTTCGGAAATGTGTGATCGTAACGTAAGGATCAGTTTTTCAACATTCACCCCACCCTTCTTAATTTTTCTTCACTCTAAGGTACCTAACATGGGAATGAAACTTTATATACAAAATCTGCATACATACAAATATACGCCATAACTTGCCACTAACTCGACATATTTGTTTAATTTTCATGATTTTCAACCCCACTAGGTGGTTAATATAATACTAAATTATAAAAAATCGTCAAATGCTCATAAAAACTGATTCTGATGTACTAGAGACAAGAAGAAAACGCCATTTTCCATCATTTTCCTCCTATTTTACGAAAAACAAAATGCGGACTAAGCACACTGCAATTGTTTTATTTTGTAGAACAGTGTTATTTTTTATGAATAGCATAAAATGTCAAAAGGTTATCTAGCAAAAACTTAAATACCGTAAACCGGGGTGACATTGATCAATTTTCGGATTTTCAGGCGCAACACATTTTTTTCAAGTTCAATATTTTTAAACCATGTACTGATGTATGGAGAACATGATTGGATGGTTTGACCTAAAATTGTCCGCTTACAGCCATTTTTTCAAAAATGATTTCAAGTTGAAGTCCGTTTTCGTATTCCGGGGTTACTTTGATAACTTACATGTTCACCCACATTAAGTTATTGATGTCAATATTTTTCATTCAAATATTTGTTTAAACTAATTCTGGAAAGATACTCATTGTTAAATAGATGTTAATTGGTAGTATTTCAATGTACTGTAAAAGTCGAGTAACCAAAATTCGTATAATTTGTGTCCAACTAGAATAAAAGATTCTGGAAACCTTTAAATCTGATAAAATTGTTTTATTTCAGTGCTTTATCAATGTACAAAAAGTTTCAGCTATTTTAACACGTTGGAATATTGAACCATAAAAAACGTTTCGAATTTTAGCTTAAAATAATTTGCCAACTAGTTTCACAAAAAATGTGTTTAAAATAAACAAAGTCCTAAAACTAAATTTGACACATCCCAATCCAAAGGAAAATAAAAACGCGCTTGTAATTTATTACTCTTGCTCAAATCGGAGATTTATTTGTTTTATAAAAAATAAACACTTTACGAAGCTTCGTAAAAATAAGGTAAAGTCAAATTTCGGTTTTTCGTAGTTTTTGTACCCAAAAACCGAACAATATACTCAAAAAGTATAACAAATCAGTATTTTATAAGTTTAGAGTAAAAATCATTTCAAATTAAAATGATTCGGTAGACTATTCTGGTTTAATAAGCGATCTACGAAAAATGTTTCAAGTGATCAAAGTCACCCCAGTGATCAAAGTCACCCCGGTTTACGGTAACTCATACCCCACTAGCCGTAGCTATACACTTTCTTCAATCAAAATTCGCCACCAGTAGGGAGGGTTTTAGCAAATTCACTCATAGGGGGTGGGCGTATAGTAGTTGGTAAATCGATTGCCTTATACGCAGCGCACCTGGGTTCGAGTCCCGACCCCGCACATAGGGTTAGAAATTTTTCATAAGAGATTTTTCTAACCCGAAGAGGCGAATGACCTTAACGTTAAAACCTCTATAATCGAAATAAAAAAAAAAACATCACTCATAAGAAGAAAGTGGTCCTGATACCCTAACCACAGATAACAGACGTTTAGGCTCGATTTAAATCGTGTGTAAATACCCGCTACTAAAATTCCGAATAAATCAGACGTCTGAAACACGTTTGGCAAACGTTTGCAGATGGCGCAGTGATCAGTACAATGCAGTTAGAGTGCAACTGTCAAACACGTGTAGCAAACAGTTACGCAGATGGCAATAGTTAAACACGGATTTTCAACGTTTATTAATTTGAAAGTTTACACAGGTTTTTGAAGAAATTTTGTTCTAGCCTAAACGTCTGTTATCTGTGCCCTAACCTTTCATTTCAGAAGTGAGCTCGATGACTTTTTTAACATGTTTTAATTTTGGGACACCCTAATCATGACACACGTCACAAGAACAACATGACAGCATCGGAGAGCCAATAATCATCCGAAATATCGACCCTCCCCTCGCCCCTGCGATTACAGGATGGAAACCACTACAATAAAGTGTGCATATCCCCCACAATCATCAACCAGCCAACGAGAATGTCCATTTTACAAAATTTTACAATATGTATCCCACTTCCTACCTTTTTCCTTTACTAACATAAGAGGGGAGCAAGCCGCCCCTAAATACGGCTTTCTCTTCCCCCACTAACACGTGCGATGTACCTTAAAAAAATGAATTATTGGCCTCGTTAAGCTACCGCATTTGGGCCTAAATAAACTTAGTTATATGAAAAAACGAATATAAAGTCTTTTTTACCTGATTATCATTATCCCTTCCTTAATAGCGAATATCCAAATCGAATAAACAATAGGAATGAAATTCGAAAAAAGATTATTCCCAACAATAATAAATAAGTTTAGTTTGGTAATAAAAATGTATCATGCTGAAATCATCGAACCTCAGAAGAGGCCTCATCTAGTCTGGTAATGAATCGATAACATTTCCGGTCAGAGATACATATGAAAATGTGATTGTTTGCACTAGATTCTGCTTAAATCAGACTAGGTTGAGAGCATCAATAGTATTTATCACGTTTCAATGCGATTTGAATTTAGGTGATGTATTGTTGGTCCAGTGTTTTGCAATGGTAGAATTTTCAACTCTTTTATTCGGTGGCCCATGTAAACACGAAATTTCACACTGCAACTAGGTTATAAAACATTCGAAAGCACAACAGCAGTTCTCACCACCCACTTACTTCATACGAATCGATTATCAAATCAGGATCGGTTTTCACGAAAATTTTCTGTAGCATTTGCAGATTCATCTTGGATGTCGATGATGTAAGCTCATCATTGTCGCTATCATTCACTCCCATTTTGAAGAGCGGCTGACTTTCAAAGGCAAAAACTTTTTTTTCAAAATCTTCTCTACTTCTCCACTTATTCGGTCAGCACAGTTTCAATCAAATTCACAAACTGTTCAGACGAGACGAGGCTGATTCACGAAAATTACTCCTGTAGCACAAAGTTCGTTCGTGCGAGTGCAAAAGACCTGCCGAACGACACCACTTCCTCTCTCTGAATGAATCAGATGTTTCCGATGTTTCCTGTAATCACAGAGGCTGCACGTGCTGAATCCAACTCTGCCGACGAACGATTTTTCGCAAAAGCTCACGCAAGACTCATAAATGCGTGGGCCGCTGCAGCAAGCCTGATGATATCGATTTTCATTCGGTTGCTTCCCGCAATGCGTATCTCCCCGTTCGCTGCGTTTTTCAGTTTCAACCGTCCTGAACGCGGGCTGTAGTGCTACTGAAATCTGGGAGCAGATTTTTCAGATGACTATCACAGTCCAAACACACGGCCCGGACAGAACAATTTAAATTGTTCCCTTTGAATCAAGTTCATTACAGCATACAGAACTATATCATATGAGATGCAGTTAGCGATTGCGGCCAGGGTTTCCAGAGTTGGCATTTGACTTTTTCACACCTGCCAAAGAGAGTTTACATATATTTTCAAAATATATGTTGTATTACAAATTGAATGGATTTAAGATCCTAGCTATTGGGCTTGTTTATCGCACCTTGAAGGACCACTTGTGTGATTTAATGTGCAGTTGTCAATATCTATGTATTACATTCAATCATGCATATGAAATCATAAAAAAATGCATTGATGCAAAGATTCTCATAGTACACAAATATTTACAATTTTTGAATACAAACGATAAAACATATCAAAACAAAACAAAATTTCATTAGTTCCTGTAATAATTCATGATTTCACAAAAATGATCCCCCCCTGTCCGGTGACTTTACTTTACGGAACTTCGACCATAGCTTTCGAAAAGAAAGATGTTGGCACATTCTTCAACTCTCCGGTCGTCATATTGATGAGTTTCTTCTCGGGTTTCACCACGAAATTGTCCAAATCAGTAGCGTAGTAGCGGGTATGCCTAATATTTTAAATGGAATTCTCTAAGTTTTTTTTGCAAAAGTTATCTTGTAGAGAAAATTGACGACAGATCTCGGCCCCTACCAGTTGGCTCGTTGTGGGGGCTAGGTCTACCGCCGAGGATTACATCGAGTTGATCGCGACGAAGCGGAGAATTAAATAGCTCACTTGTTTCGTTCCAAAACTGGGAGAAAATTGGTTCACGAACCGGACATCGGTATCGAGACAACAAATTTCGCCACCGGGAACCGCAGTAGGGTTGTTTCACCCCCTGGGAGCTAAATGGCTCAAGGAAACGGGTGTCAGTTTCAGGAGAAATTCCGCTGCCGGGGAACTCTCAGTCGGATTAAGGTGAGTTTAACGCCTAACGGACTATCCGAGTAGGTCTCGACAAAGCAGGGAACTAAATGGCTCACGGAAACCTCAGCTAAATGGTTTATGATATCAGGAGTTAAATGGATCACTGAGACGAAAGCTAAATAGCTCACGGAAGCGGGAGCTAGACGGTTTAACGCTGAGTAATATCCGAGTGGAGTTGGTAGCTAAATGGCTCAAGTACGCACAGGATCTGTACAACGATATAGATGGAGAGAATGGCGGAAAGCAAGAGGAATGTCGGAAGTTAAATGGATGAAAGGTCGAGTCATTTCATGGATCTAGCGAGGGTCGGAGTTAATTTCAGAAAACTCGTGAACAAAAGGCTTCGTGAGCGCTAAATTCAACGGTGTTATGCATTTACAAAGGTGAATAGTGGTGCAGTTCAGGTTAATGTTGGAACAGTTAATCGAGCAGTTGATCGGCCGAAAGCCGTAAGTCATTAGTGGTTATTTGAATGCCTTGGTTGTGAAGTGGGCAGTATAGTAATCAACATAAGAGGATGTATCCTGCAGGACGCTCTAGGGAAAGTAGACCTGCGATTTTGCAATGAAAGTTCCCGTTAGTACATTTCGCAGAGACGGTAGAGAGTCTATCATCGACGTCACATTCTGTAGGTTTTCACTGACGGCAAACATGGACTAGAGAGTGTGAGGGAAATATACCCTTAGCAACCACCAGATGATTCGTTACCCCAACATGCTTCAGCGCGGAAAAGAACGACCGGTGAGCGAAAGTGGAAGACCTCTTCATTGGGGCACTTCGGTCGGACAGCGAGACAGAGAACGTTAATACGGCTGATTTAACATGAAGGATTGTAGCAACGCAGTACACGGCGTCCTACCCCCAATTCGGATAGAATACGTGGCGCTGAAAGCTGTGATCCTGGTATATCCGGAAATATTCAGGATGATGCTGCAGAAGTGTTCAGATGACGGCAACTTCTCTCATCGATACTGTGATATGGGA
This sequence comes from Topomyia yanbarensis, assembly GCF_030247195.1. Lineage (NCBI taxonomy): Eukaryota > Metazoa > Arthropoda > Insecta > Diptera > Culicidae > Topomyia > Topomyia yanbarensis. The sequence continues at coordinate 398,263,389 of NC_080671.1, read as the reverse complement.
TTCCGGCTTGGGTTGCAGAGCTGAAAACCAATTGGAACCACGAAAAGCTGTACAAGACGTTCCGGCTGATAGTTACACGAGTCACGAGCGCGTACAGAAAAATTTCGTTGGAGGCGGTATGCGATATCGCCGGGATGATCCCCATCTGCATCCCCCTGGCGGAGGATATCGAGTGCTACAACCGGAGAAACACCAGAAACGCGAGGAAAATGGTGAGAATCGATTTGATGGCAGCTTGGCAGCAGGAATGGAACAATACTGAGAAAGGAAGGTGGACCCACCGGCTCATCCCAAACATGTCGGCGTGCGTCAATAGCAAGAAAAGTGAAGAGGAAACACCGGTGTATGTGATCTTCAAATATCCGAGAGGATCGAACTGGCGTGCAGAGAGCTAGACGAAACGGGAGAACCGGACATCAACCCGGATAATGTCGCCTACAGAATGACAAGCGACGCAAACACGTGGAACGCTGTCAACAGAGTGATGATTCCTTACAGCGGAAATGGCGTGATGAACAGCGACCAACGATTCTGGGAGAGCATTCACCACCGGGAAACTTTCCGCAGGAGTAGGCTAGATTCACCGCCGAGCTCTAGTCTAGTAGACTACGACAGAGTTCGAGTCGTCGGGAGGCCACGCTCCATTCGGAATCGCCGGACAGACTACAGCACCGGTTGGACCGATAGAAATATAGCGAAAATCGAAAAGAATCGGTATCGGGAGAACTCCTTTTGCCGGGGAGCTCTCCATCAGCGTAAGTTAAAGTCTGTGCCGGACACTAGACTGAGTAGATCGCGACGAGACGCCACCAGTCCCGGGGCGTTGGAGCACCGACCAATTGGAGTCTCTGCTCCACCGGAATCGCCGAACTGACTCGGCACCTGGCTGGTTGGCTCGGTTTCGGCACTTCGCTGGAGAATTCTCCGTCGGAGTAGGTCAGGTCCATCGTCGGGACTTGACCGAGACCCATCCTGTGCCTTGGTTGTAGTTCTCTCTTTCTGTTTGGTGGCTGTGTCAGGCCATGGGCAATCTCTCCAGCAGAGCGAGGGAGGGTGTGGCAGAGGGCCCATTGCTGATTCTATTTGGTGCAGGTGGGAAGTTAGGTTGCGGGCGGCCTGTTGGTCCTTTGGGTCATGGGTGACCTCTGCAGCCCGGGAGAGTGTGGCAGAGGGCCCATTGATAGTGCGGTCTTGGTGTGTTCTTGTTTGGTTACCTTCGAAGGCTCCGACTTTGGATGATCTGGGTCGTGAGGAGCCACTGCAGCACCCTGTAGGGGTTCTGGCAGAGAGACCCCAGATGGTTGAGTTTTCACTGATGGTGGAGTTGATTGCTGTTGGCTGATCTGGGCCGTGGGCAAACTCTCCATCACCCGGTGAAGATGCGGCAGAGGGCCCACAATTGGTTGAGTTGCCTTAAATACGGCCGTACACACCAGCGTCCTTTAGAAATCGGAGCAGTACCTCTTCTCGAACCGGGTCGTTGGCGAGCGCAGCTCGTATTGATTCCGCCAGGTTCATATTGCCGCCAGAGGTCCTCGAACTCCCGGCAGTTGCCGAAGTTGGTATTCGACGAAGATTCGAGTGTTACAACGTACGCAATTCGGTATTAGTTCCCTGGAGATGTTGTGGACGTGGGACACTCTAGTGTGCTCCACCCGGAGTCAAGAGAGTATCCCTTGCTCCTTCAGGCTTACTCGGTCGGTCCAGCTGTCGGCTGATCCCTTGACGTTCTGTGTGTGGCCTCGGAATCACCACCCTGAAGCCGTCGGTGTATACTTTGAGATGTTGCTGGTACTTACGGTTGACGAGTTCCCTGTAGTTTGATATAATGCTTCAACCTTTATTGTGCGGGTGAGGCTATCGTCAATGTTCGGTCCAGAGTCGTGCCTTTTTCATCATCTGGCCGGTCACATCGACCTACCGGCTCAAGGCACGTTAATATTTCATCACCTTGCCCTTCGTCTTCCGCTTCAGCACTTGCTGCACCTTCTGGTCACGTTGCGTTAGAAACTCTCACCAGTATTTTGTATATGAGTACTCGACTGTTTTCGACCGACACAAAGTGCACCACCATGACGTTTTTTCGCCAATGGTACTTACAAATGTACAACCCGTTAGTGGCCAACCACAGTTCACAAAAGAAGAAACTTTCTTCTTTTGTTTACTACCAACATCTGTGATTATAGGGAGTGACGGTTTGTCCAAAAGAGTTTATAACTACTAGAGGTATGTCGTTGTTAACACTGAAAATTTATCATCTCGCTCTTACATATGCTAGGCCCATTAGTTTGACACATATTTCCCCGTGTACAGACATGTCAAAGTAATGAGATACAATATGCTAGAGCGAGACCCCATGTTTCAGTCCGTGAATACATGGAGACTGTAGCGCTTTGCTCCCTCTAGTAGTTATAATCTCTTTTGTTTGTCCACTCAAATTGAATTTTGACTGGCTTATCCGCCCTAATCACAGGTTTGTCGAGAAATGACCAACGTATTGGATTTCTGCGACAGATAGTTGGCTGACACCATTTCAATCATATGGCAGTAATACTGGCAACACTTGAAACAGCGTGCTAGAACGCAGATGATAAATGAATATCTCTTTAGCATTGTCGCCAACCGAGTATCGTCGGTTACCCTTTGATCGGACCAATTTATTATTATGTACTATGAAGGTAGTGGCTAAAGCTGAAATAGCTGTCGTAACCGTTGCGTAGCGGGAACGAAACATTGTGAGGAACTAATAAGAAACGAGACGTTGGATGTTTTGTATGAATGATCAGATTCGACCCAGTCATTCAAAATTATCCCGATCATTCAATGGAGGAGAGTGCTCGATAAACAACAACAAATCTAGTTACAAAACTCTACTCTCTGCAATCATTATTTGTTCAGATTCACGCGGTGTGTGGTAGACACGTATGGAAATTTCAAATGCAATTACGCCTAGTTAGCGACACAGTAGTAAACAAGAGCAGATAAATTGATTCAATTTATTTTACAGCTCGGTTGTGCTATGTTTCTTCGTTAACGAGAACTATTTGTCAATCTGAATTAAGTTGAACAAATGCATTTTAACTTAAAAGCAGCTGTAAGCAGTTTATTTAAACGTGATACACGAGAATTTTCCGCGGTGATGAGGTTCACCGTTTTTATGGGTAGGAGTATCACAGATAACAGACGATAAATGTGTGAAGTCTTTCGAAAATGCTCCTAAATATCTCTTAACTGTAGTAGCTTTTTTCTATAAAACACACGAAATGGTACATGAGATGCAACTTCACTGCGTAATGATAAAAAAATTTCATATTGTAACAAGAAACAATCTAAAATTAATAGGTTTGATCCAGAACTACTCCGGTTTACTATCAGAAGAAGTTGAAAGAGATAAAGCGAAAACAGACTCGTGACCTGTGTCACTTCCAGTTTCCCCTCGTTCTGGAACAAATCTAATATATACCGCCTAAAAGTGTAGAAATGTCAGCGCCAATATTTTAAATACGTGAACGCCATAGATTTCGGAGCTTCCTCGGTAATGCTTTGTTCGCAGTTGCATTATTTTTACTTGAAATAACCAGATTGGACCAAACCAACAATCAACACACTGCATCTCGGAGTAGAAAAACGATCAACAACAAAATGCTGATAAACACTGTGCCACCGGTTGTGATTAATGACTTGGAACTGAAATCTGTTGACAACACAATACAAGCCAGACGAGATGAGCTTTTTGAGAGGTTATTGCTACATATATAATGCGAGAATGTATATGAACCAGACACGATAAGTCTACTTATCATTTTGTTGCAAAAACATTTATCAATGCCAAACCGCTGTGTGTTCCTCAGATAACATGTTCTGCGTATGTGGTAAATCGATTACCTGGGATCGATCCCCATAGCAGCACTAGAGATTTTTTCAGAGAGTTTTTCTCTGACCCTTAACGGGTTGTAAAATAGCCCCATAGGTTAAAACCTCTATAATCCAATAAATAAAAATGTGTTGCACACCGCCAAGAAACGGGATCATTTGTTCGTTGGTTCAGCTGTATGCGAGTTAACCCATTATAACCCAGCTATGTTAAAACTGTTGGTAATTTATAAAATACTTCGTCAGCTCTCATATTATGCCGAATTAAGTATGGGAAAAATAAAATAACCACTTTGGACGGTTTTGTTGCGAAAAAAACTAACGTATGAAATTTCATACGCTGGGCTGATAGGGTATCAAAAATCATTACAGAGAAAATTCGGCTAAAATCTTTATACTCAGCATAAAATCGAATAATATCTTCAACCTTGCGAGATCATTCATTTAGCAGCTTTTTTGAATGATTTTAACACTACTCTCCTCTCTCGTGCCATTTCGTCTCATGATTGGTTCATTGCATCAAACCATCTTTCTCAAATTTAGTAATTATTTTAAGAAAAAGAACATTTTCTTACGAGAATTTACATAAAAAATATTCCGGGTGGAACCAGGTATGATTTGCTACGTATTAAACATTTGTTAGCCTTGAATGTACTGATTCAACTTTAAAATCAGCGAGAAAGTTGTAAATCTCCTCCTGGTCCTAAAGAGGAAATAATTTTGCCTTGGGAAAAAAGATATCGGATCAGCCTAGCGTATGAAATGAATGTTCGCAATTGTTTCACCAATTTCTTCCATTTTGTCGCACTGAGCCACATCTTTCACATCTCTTATGGCCATTCGTTCACAATCCGAAACAAGAATTAGTGATTTAGAAGAGAAAATTAATAATATGTATTGTTCATATTTTGGTTTAAATTTTATCCAACTTTGACATTCGAAAACACAATGGAATTTAATAAAAATGATTATTGAGCATACACATTATAAACTATAGGGTATTAGTTAACATTCACAGAAGACCAGAAGTTTGAAAACGGGTTTATTGTATAACAAGTATGATCCAGAAATGAGTTGTTTTTGCGTATGAAATTTCATACGCTAGGACATAATGGGTTAATCCATAGTACAGAGTTACCAAAAATACAGAATAATCTGTATTTGCGCAGATTTTTCAGGCACTTTCAGACCAAGAATCAGATATACAAATTTGGATTTGGCTACATTGGTTGACATTACATATCATTACATAACATTACGTATCAACAAAATCTCCATTAAATGAAGAATAAAATTGTTACTATGTTTAATTGCCGCAAGGTTCTACTGTATCGATTTTGTTGGCTATTTTCGGCAAATTTGAGACTAAGAGAAACGAATGCAATGAAATTGGAAGACGGATAGGCCGGCGTCGGCGGTAAAACATGATGATGAGTTTTGTTCTGTCAATGACCATGCGGGAGACTTGGGTGCAACGTGCAATACCCAACTGCTGCTTAGCAGAAGGCAAAGGATTATTCACATTTCCTTTCGATCATGTCCATGTGGGCCTGCCTAGTCCTAGTTTTCCGCTCTGAGTTTATAACTGATTCACTCTAGAATACCTATCCGTCTTTCAATTCCATTGCTTTCGTTTCTCTTAGTCCCAGATTTACCGCAAATAGCCAACAAAATCGACACAGAAGAATAAAATTATTTTTTTATTATTCATATCGATTCGACACAGCAAGTTCTAGTTTTTAAATTTTCAGTTTTAGAGCATGTTTAGGAGCGTTTTATTTTATATGGCAGTCTCAAAGTAGAACTGGAACTGAAACATTCACATCCCCAGCAGTGCGTTTTGTTTTATAACTTCGAACAGTTTTGTTTTAAAATTTAAAACTGTTATACGACGCCGTTTTATTTGTTGCTGATTTTAAAACACGTTTAGAACTGTGTTTTAAATACATGCAAAGACTTCAGCACAGACGCTTAGACCCGATAGACTGGGGAAAAATGAATTTGAATGCAGTAACACTGAAGGCATAGCGAGACATGAATTTTAAACTGAATAGAACATCCGCTGAAACTGCTGCTGGGGACAGCGAGTTCTAGTTTTAAAATTTTCAGTTTTATTTTATAGAACTGTCAAAATTATGAATCTAGCACTAAAACACTCCTGAACATGCTCTAACAGTTTTAAATTTTAAAACAAAACTGTTCGAAATTATAAAACAAAACGCTCTGCTGGGGATGTGAATGTTTCAGTTTCAATTCTACTTTGAAACTCCTATACAAAATAAAACGCTTCTGAACATGCCCTTATACGACGCCGTTCTATTAGTTGATGATTTTAAAACACGTTTAGAACTGTGTTTTAAATACATAAATAGTATTCAGCACAGACACTTAGACACGATACACTGGGAAAAATTAAATTTGAATGCAGTAATGTTGAAGGCATGGCGAGACATGAATTTTAAACTGAATGGAACACCCGCTAAAACTGCTGCTGGGGACAGCAAATTCCAGTTTTAAGTTTTTTAAAATTTAAAACTGTTATACGACGCCGTTCTATTTGTTGCTGATTTTAAAACACGTTTAGAACTGTGTTTAAAATACGTGCAAAGTTTTCAGCACAGACACTTAGACCCGATAGACTGAGGAAAAATAAATTTGAATGCAGTGACGCTGAAAGCACGGCGTGACATGAATTTTAAACTAAATAGAACATCAGCTAAAACTGCTGCTAGGGACAGCAAGTTCTAGTTTTAAAATTTTCAGTTTTATATAATAGAACTGTCAAAATTATGAATCTAAAACTGAAACACTCCTGAACATGCTCTGAATCTATATAACTGAAACACTTCTGAATATGTCCTAAACGTGTTTTAATTCAGCAACAAATAGAGCGGCGGCGTATAACAATTTCAAATTTTAAACGAAACTCCTCGAAATTATAAAACAAAACCAGCCCCCTACAAAGGGACACTGTCATGAAAATCAAAACAATAATTTTGCATCAAATCATTAAAAACTGTCTTTGGTTACTATGTGTTCATTTTCTGAATGATATGGTATCTAATCATCTCGCAAGATGCAAAACTTCGTGTGGAATGCTTGAATATTGTGCATAGTGCCGAACATAATTCAATATTAATTGGTCAAAAAGGCGACAGTGTTTTTTGTAAACAAACTTGTTTCGCTCATTAGTCTGCTGCAGAGTGGAATTTCATGAAAAATATGCGTTAATATAAATTTTTACCCTTCGTAGAAGTAATTTCAACTGTTTTCTGCTTTGAAATTATAGTAAATTAAGAGAAACCATCAAAATAAAAGTTTGTTTACAAATCTTATTCGACCTTTTGCAAATTTAGTATGGAATTCTTTATTTGGGGCTTTATAGCTATAACAACCCATATATTGACTTATTTGACGTCTAAGACACCACTGATAGGCGATACGACATTGACGGTGGAAAGATTTCTACGAATTTCAGAAGTGATGATAGCTCGTTTTTTATTGGAGAGGGAGAAAAACAGTCCAGTATCATTGTGTGCGTTATTTATATTGCAATACAAAAATTACTACCTAATCTCTTAAGACTAAATGAAGGCTCTCTAACTAGTATAACTAGTTTAAGTATGATTCCAAAAAATCATGAATCTTTTAAAAATAATCCATCGGAATATAGATGCATTATTTTTATAACAAACAACCCAAACCCGCAAAAAGTCTTCAAAAATGAATTACCGAAAGTATAAAACGAGAACGAGAAAATGTTCACAATGAACAAGTTTACGCTTTTTTTTAGAAATTATTCTTGAATAAAGATTGATCCGGCATTTTAGACCCCCAGACCCAAAACAAGTGGTTTCAGCGATTTGTATAGGAGCTGTCAAGTTGTTACCCCTTCAGTCGCTGTCCAACTCTATATGTTGAAATAGAATTGCCAAGAGGCTAAACAAAACGTTCTGCTGGGGATGTGATTGTTTCAGTTTCTATAGAGCTCTATGCAAATGATTTCACTAACACTACTTGAGGGTTTGTTTTCTTCCAGCTGTCATATGTAAAACTGTCAGTCAATTTAAACGTTTGAAATCGTTTGCCTAAAGTATTTATAATGGTGTTTAAATGCTCTGTGTCACTGTGAAACTTATTCCAGAGACTACAATACCGGATGGGTTGGATCCACCATGCAAATAATCCGACTGAAAAGCTTTTTTTTCGATTTGTTTTCCTCCACCTATCAAAAATTATGACAGGTGGAGGACAACAAATCGTTGAACACACCAATACAGTTACAGATTGTCAAGTATTTTATTTTATCAAATACAAATTACATATTTCCCGAATACTTTGTCAAATAGACGTAAGTCGCAAAATGTAAAGCGTTTTTATTGCATGGGAATTCAAATATCGCGAATTTCCTAATAATTTAAGATAAATATGATAATGCATTATTTAAAGTGTTTTAAGTTATTTTTCTAAAACGACGAAACTTCCCAATTCACAGTTTTTATAATTCGAGTGGATAGACCATATTGCAAACGAAGCGACGCATCTGTCAAATTGATAAGCTGTACGGAAAGCACACATACGCGCTCATGAAAACGACGTAAGTTACTGAATCCAGTCGACATATGTCACTAAAATTTCGCGAGTGTTTTGTTTGGCTTTCTCACTTCTGTGGTTCTCGTAAGAGTGTATTGCTTTTGGCACTAAAAACTTGATTCGATCAGCGCTGTGCACTTAACATTCTTCTAATGAATTCTTCTCATAGACTGGTTAGTTCGACTGGTCTGTCTATGAGAGAACCATCTCTATCACTTAAAATACATGTATTTTGACAGCTCATAGTTTTACGTAGCAGTTTGATACCTCGCACTTTGAAAGTGCGGAGTGCAGTTTGGTGGGAATCGCGCAATATATGAAGCGAACCTTCGGTGTATAGTTGCCTTCTGGACATGCTCTCGAGAACACATCGAGCTTACATCGTGCAATATCTGAACTTTGAACTAAACTGACCTATTCTTCGCGTCCCGTGCCAGGGATTCAAATGGTTATCGCCGAACTGAAATACCAGATTAACTTCTACGAGAAAGAAACGGGTGTGATCGAGGGAAACGACACTCTGTGATTTGTTGAAGAAATGAGCTTATAATTTAAAATTGTGAGCACACCAAAATTTTGAATGAAAAGATTCAAAGATGAAAACTCAGCAAATGAAAGTGCTGAAAACTCAGCAATTTAATTTCAACCATTTGACAGATACTTTTTGCTGAAAATTCTGCAATTTGATTGTCAAATTGACAGCACAATCACCAATTTTTCAGTAATCCAGCCCAGATTACTGAAAATTCGGTCCCTGTGCTGTCATTCTGACAACCCAATCGCCGAATTTTCAGCAAAAAGAATCTGTCAAATAGTTGAAATTAAATTGCTGAGCTTTCAGCACTTTCATTTGCTGAGTTTTCATCCAAAAATTTGGTGCGAACGGATTGATAAAGATTGGCATTAGTTAGCTCGGAATGATTTCGAATTTCCAACATTACTTCCATATCAAATTTTTAATAGGGCTTATAAGATATGTAAATAGACATTTGTTTTGCTGATTTCTCTTAATTTGTTATAATTTCAACACAGAAAACATTTTAAATTGATTCTACCAAGGGTAAATAAGTTGATTCATGTATATTTTTCATGAAATTCAAATCGGCTGCGGACTAATAAGCGAAATAAGTTCGTTTGCAAAAATCTCATTAGCCCCTCGGAAGAATTAATATTGACTTAATCATGGTTTGGAATGGATGGTTTGAAATGCATTATGAAAAAAAATGAATTGCCCAAAATTCACGTTCTGACACAGAATGCTCGATGGAATCAAAACAAAACATTTTCAGCAGTATATTTTTCTTTTGTTTTTTTTAACAGCCCGCCTCTTACCACCACACCAAAAAGCTCACAAACGGAGCCCCGTGGTAGTGGACACATCAGTTCTCAGCGTACAAAAAAAGGTCAGCACAAAAAAACAAATGAATCGCGGAAACGCTGAGAACAAAAAAAAACAATGCGAGACCGACAAAACACAAAATTTGACAAGAAGCTACGGCGAGTACCCAGCGGAAAAAAATCCTTTTAAGGGTCCCATCGTAACTTTGCAGGAAGCTTGTAATAATTTAATTTTATTTATTACTTATTGCTAGAAAAAAATGCATTTATCAATTGTTTTTATTAAAAAAATGTTAACCAATTATAACTAAAGGAATAAGCTCGATTAAAATAAAATTTTGTTTTATTATTTCGACCAGTTTTGTTTCAAAATTTAAAATTGTGATACGACGCCGTTCTATTTGTTGCTGATTTTAAAACACGTTTAGAACTGTGTTTTAAATACATGCAAAGTTTTCAGCGGACACTTAGAACCGATAGACTGGGGAAAAATAAATTTGAATGCAGTAACGCTGAAGGCATGGCGAGACATGAATTTTAAACTGAATAGAACAACCGCTAAAACTCCTGCTGGGGACAGAAAGTTCCAGTTTTAAAATTTTCCGTTTTATTTTATAGAACTGTCAAAATTATAAATCTAGAACTGAAACTCTCCTGAACATGCTCTAAGGTTGGACAGAGAATGCGCAAAATTCGCAAACGAAAAAAGCAGTTTTTTTTCCACACCGTATGTCAGATCTTCATAAAAATCATGTAGAATGTTGTTGCAGTACTGCTGATTGATTTTTATGAAGAACTGACATACGGTGTGGATAAAAACTGTTTTTTTCGTTTGCGAATTTTACCATTTCTCTGTCCAACCTTAAAGCTAAAACTCAAAATAATAAAAAATAAACATATTTGGGACCCCTCGTTTTTGACGCTGCTCCGTAGTGGCTGGATGTTGTTGGCTCGAATCAAAACTTGTCGAAAGTAAACAAAGTTCATTTCATATCGTCAACCTGGCGCCCAGGTGGTGAAATCAACGGGGTACTGGAGCGTTGCCAAAAAAAAATTATTTCCAGATTAAATTTTACTAAACTTCCCAGTTTAACTCAGCCGAAATGCTGGCTGGATCTAATTCGTATTCCGGCTCCTGTGACACAACCGATTCAAGTTAGAATGTTTAAGGGGTACCATTTCGATGCGGCTTAGCCGCATAACCGAGGCCCGGGCGAGGTGGCCACCGACCCGCCGTCGGAAGCAAGCGAACCTGTGATCCACTCGTTTGCCCGGCTTACTCAAACATAGGGGCTATCCCTAGTTTAAGTCCGACTGAGCGGTAGCGAAGTCGGACAGCACGCGCAAAAGCGATGTGGCGTATCCACATTGGGTGCTGGACACAAAATAAAATTGGCAACGCTAGCAAAAGGTAAACACAAATGAACACTCCGGATGAACCTATCGTCAATTGACATTTCGACGAGTTTTGATTCGAGCCAATAATATGGGCCCCTCCGTAGTCTGTCAATTGACAGATTGAGAACTGACTTTTCACCAGCTGTCATCCGTGAAAAGGCGAAAAAATCTTTGAACGGGTGTTCGATATCAATCGCGTTGGAAACCAGCCATTATTTTGCGCTGCGAGTGTTATTGTTCGTGAAATTAATTTAAGTGCGTCTTTAACTTCTTCCCAGTGCGATATCTAATTGCGAGTACATTTTACGGGCATTATTTTCGGCGACCAGCTTGTTTAAAAATTGAACATCAGGTCAGCTCTGAACATACGAATTACCAGCAGATAATAGAATCATTCTACTGCTGATAATGGATTCTAACCGGAGCTAGTGAATACTGTACGTTCCCTGGACGCGGATCTAGTTTGAGTGTTGTGCGTAGCTTTAGTTTTCGGGCATTAGATGGTGTTTCCGGTACGGGACAACATCTGCCGGAGCAAATAGCGAAATTCCGATGACAGACGAACCGCTAGTCATTTTGGATTTCGAAGAAACCAACACGAAACCAAATTCATCTGCCACTACGACACCAGTAACAGCTGCTGCTGTGCAACGAGATAGGGTAAATTCTGCCCAACCGTATCAGATCAGTTCACAAAGGTCACTGTCGAACGGAGTTTTGCTCGGTGGAACGGCAAGAGCTGCACCAACTCAATCTCGTTCTAATAACGCTGCAGAGAAAAGCAAGACCAGACAACATGAAATAAAAATCGATCTGTCATCGGAAATCGGAAAGCACAGTGTGATTTCATTGTCGACCCCTTCCACCGCGGAGGAACAAGCGGAGGCGGGTTCTGTGTTTATTCTTCCGGAAGTGCACTTTGAAGGCATTACACTGGATTCCGGAATTGACCGCGAGTCACAGCCGTTGCTGGGCGGTCGAGAACATGAGATTACGTACAACCAATTCCCAGGTGAGTGAATGTTTATGATGGACTGTGAAATCGAAACTACTTATTTAGTCATTCGAAATGCGTAATATGACTCATTGCGACTGACAGTGCTATACATAATATTGAACTCGGATGGAAGTGTTCAGTCTAATGGAATGCATCGTACAGTTCGCGGGTTGTGACTTGTTATCTGCGTACTACAGATTGAGTTTCATTTTTTTTATTTCACTGGAAATACAATTCGAATGTTCTCCCGTCAACAGAGGCGTCTTGAATAAAAAAGTACACAGACAACGGGAAGTGACCTTCAAGCTTTTGTGGTTTTTTGCTTTCAGCCGCTGTTCTTTCGCTCGACCAAAGATAGTGGGTTTCCACGGTATAGATCGGTTGGTAATTAGGTTGTTTATTTATTCATTCATGCAGCAGTTATGGATGACTTTTTGTTAGCACATGAATCCGTACAAGTTGGCTGACTTCGACGTCTTATCGCAGAAGCCGAGTGAAGCATTATGGAATGTGTAAATTGTTGTGAGCGAAGCGTGGTGAGTTGCTACCCTCGTTTTACTACTGATCGCGAAATAGAACATATGCAGACAACAGGCAAATATTTGGTTTGTTCCATCCAACATTTACTTCTTGCTTCTTACATCCTAAAGCGAGAAAAAAAGCTGTTGACTTCGGGCTATTACCCGGATGCAAAGAAAAGATAAGAGTAATAGAACTTTCTCCTGGCTTGCTTCCGAATATGTATAGATATCAAAATATATAGAATATATTAATTGGATGATATAAATGAAATTAAGAGTAAGTGTAAAGAGGTAAAAATGAATAAACTAAAAGGAATAGCATCAATTTCGTAAATAAGGAAAATGAAACGAATGAAATTATTAATTCAAGTAAATTATATATAGACTGAATAATAATTTAAATAAAAACAAAGAAAAGAAATTAAAGCAATGATTAGAAAATGATGGATTCAGTAAATTGAACGGTCTAGTTTAACGACTTAAAATAATGAAAGAAGACTGAAAATATGATTTGTTACTCAAGTTTCTTAATAATGTTCCAAAACTTTTTAATATAATTATCACTTATCTTCACTTTTTAAATATAATTCGTTTATTTGATATGATTCATTGCTAACGGTGTCATAGATCTTTTATATATTTACATGCAAAAAATAGATGACGTTTTTTTATGTCTCCATCGGATTCCGTGCATTTGCACCTTTCTTTTACATTCCTCGCACCTACGATTCACAAGTGGAAAAATCCACCATCAATGGTGTTAGTTTCTTTGCTGTCAGGGCGGGCTGTTGATTTGGGGATACTTGGCGCTGCTTTTAGAGCTGCCATTATGGCCTGAATAGGAGCCACAAATTTGGTAGCCGTTTGTAGTTCAGGTGATGGCATTTGTAGAGATGATTTTCCAGTGGCGGTCCAAATCGAGAGAGCTGACTGTTTTGTAATCGTCAGCTTCAAGCTGTAAATAGGAAGGAACAGGCCTTTCGACCCGCATCCTCACTACAAAAACACCGTTTGGTGTACCCGGAAGGATTCTACTTCTCCGTATTACGATATGCATTTTGCAATTGGCTCAAAAGAGGTCACGTTCACTTTCAACTACGTGTTTTAAGTTGTTCTGCCAAATGAAACATTCGGCTTGGGCTAACGTGTTTAATGGTATTAACACTGCGTTGCGAAGATGATGATACTGAAGGTACGCGACTTCCGTAAGTCTAAGCTGCAATTCTGCTCGGCCTTGGTGAGTGTTCTCGAAGCGTGTGGACTACCTTGATGGTGCCGTCGGGAAATCGATGAGAAATATCGGCCTCTAATTCGATAGAAGCATTGGCCGCTACGATTATTTCAAGCTTCGGATCGTAATGTGTGAGCAGAAGATTAGTTGTTTGAAACGCTCAAATGTCTGCTGGCACTCGTGGGTTCATTCGAACTAGGAATCTACCTTCAGCAGTTTGTCGAGCTGGTACTGATGTGGCTGCACAGCAGAGTTGAGGCCTGTCGAATAATCTCCGCAGATTCTGATGGCACCACTTACGTTGCGGACAACCAAGATTGGCGCCGCCCACTCCGAAAGATTGATTGGATTAATAATATTAAACGGCGTACATAGCGTATGCTACCGGCCACTTAAACCAAAAAACTGTATTACACTACTATTTTTATTTACCTGCACTTTGTACACCGACCTAGCTGCTGGCGGAAAACTCCGGGAAAAAAGCTTCTTAGTGCAGTAAGTGACGCTGGCAAGCTGACGCGACAACGTGACAGCAAAATTTTTCCATGAGTAAGGACCACAAGCTAAAGCTGTCCACAAGATCAGATCCGAGGAGCTGCAATGGTCGCACGGAGGCACAGATCAGCTCTCGACGAATGCGATCGTCAATGGTGACGTCACAGACAAACTCGCCTACGCACGGAAAAAATCCGTTCAAAATTTCATGAAAAAAAGATGACGTTTTCGCGCCCTGAACGATTTACGAAAAGCGTGATCAAGTTCCTGAAATTATGAATAAAAAACCTCGTATTCATGAAACTATTTGTGTTTCCAACACTCTAGTTCGACTCGAATATATAAAAATAAAATTTCATATGAATGTCGAAAGGCTATATAACCCAACCTTCTCGTATTCGGGCAAAGGTCGTAAAGGTTCGTTCGATTTCTGAGATTTTTCCACCATAGAAAAACTGCAAAATATGCATGATTTACATCAAAAAGCAGAAAAATTGTTAAAAAATAGAAGATTTTGGGGATAAAATGACCCAGTACCCACCTTTCCCCCCTCCCCAAGGTTGAGGGGTTTGACGATATTGCAAACATCATCAAGCATATTGCGTGCATCATTGCTACAGAACCTCTGACAGGCAATTGCTTTAAGACGGCTATTGCATTACGCCTCGATAGTGGTGCATCGAGGAGACCGAAAGGGCTTATGCGACTTCTATGTTTCTTCATACTCTGCACCTGCTTTGGTCTGTGCGCGGTGACGTGGTCGACTGTCGGGTCGACGTAGATTGACTTTTGCTGTGTACTGTGTTTGCAAACATGGTTCCACAATTTAATGACGGTATTCGTGGATGGGGCTCACAGTGGGAGTCATTTATCGGTCGACGTCGTCATCGTGCATTGACTAATTAAATTAATTTAATTTAATAATTAAATTAATTTAATAAATACATAAGTAGAGACCTACTAGTTGTCGTTTTGTAATAATCGTAGTTTTTTGTACTAGTGTACAATTGTTATGTGCTAGTCGTATGTCTATCTGTGTATATGTTCGTCTGAGTATTTGTGACAGTTGGGTTAGGGAATGGATGCAGAACTAGCGTGTATGATAGAATAGTGGCTAATACTTACGGTGTTCAATTTGTGCATTTGGGGTTTTATTCATTCGGGTAGGTCGGATTGGATAAATTAGGGTGCAATGAATTTACGTGAATCATCAATTCCCGGCCAGCATAGCGTGATGAAAGTCTAACAGAATGTAATTTTCGTAATGGTAAATATACAACATTTGCTGCATTTAGACGAATTTGATTGCATGTTACATGTGTTTTCTATTCTACTTCATTAGTCTGTTTCATTTATACATCTATTAGTTTGCTTTTCCATTACTGATGTATACCAAAATAGTACCGGTCAATTTATATACACTTCTGATCAAGCTGTTTGCATCTTTTTTTCTTTATTCGGCATGTTATGATTTCTTTTATTAGTATATCTCTACTATACGCTATCTATACTCATATAAGTACAATTGCTCGTGGCCTTTGCGATAACACAAACTTGGACACAAACACGACCATGCAATTGCAATAATCCACACATACCTACGTCCGTGATTTCGCCAATTCGAAAACACCCTGGTAGTTAAGTAAACGTAGCACATAGAAACTTCCAAACGCGGTTTCAGGCATTAACCCAACACTCGCGCGATCATGCAACGGTCACGTCTGGAAGTCTAACCCCGGTCCTAGTAGCCTAGACCCATCCCTTCAGTTGGACCAATAAAAAATACGCTCATATTCACTAGACAACATGTTCCATAGCGGGAACTCTAGTGATATGGAGAAACGGACTCTCTTCTACCATCTGCACCATACACTAAAAATTAAGCATGATTCTAAAATCGAAATTATACACGCGAAGTCACATACACGTGACAAAAACGTTAATATACAAATACTTGATCCCGCGATCTCGTAAACATGATAACATCCCGGTGATAAAGTGAATGTCTCAGCTCCTATAAATTTTCAAACGCTGTCTCAAGCGTGAACCTTAAAACTCCTGAACTCGCACGATCATGATTCGGTCAATTCCGTAACTTTCTATCCTTGGTATCGGCAGACTAGCTCCATGCCTTCAATTGTACCAATTAAAAAAAGAAAGCTCTCATATCCACTGAACAACACGTTCCATGGCGACATGACCGGAGACTCTAATGATATGGGGTAACCTACTCCCTGTCAGAATGTGAATTGTACACCAAAACTATCAGCATAAAGGTCCGCGTGAGCATCCAAAAACGCACGCGAATATAGGAATGGCCACACGGCTACAAAATCCAGTTTTGTACACGCAAAGTCACATGCACGTGACAAATACGTTAACATACGAACGCTTAAGCCCTTCGCGATTAACAACGCATATCTACGATCGCGAAAACTTGATAACACCCCGGTAATAAGGTGAACGTTTTAGCACTTACGAAGTTTCAAACGCGAACCTACAAACGTCCGTTTTCGCGTGATCACGTCCGGAAACCATTACCCTCTGTCCTAATAACTTACGTTCATATATTTAGTAGGACCAATCAAAAAAAGCTCCCCGATCAGAACGTCATAACAGAAAGTTATCAAATGTATATCTCAAGTTGATATTTATTTCTCACTGTGTTATCTTTATGATATCCCAATCAGCAAGACAAGCAAACTTATATCAAGATTATATCTTCTGGAGATATCATTGGATTATTAATATGAAACTAATCCACGCGTATAACGATGATGTAATAGTAAGTCATATATTCTTTCACAATTATCTTTGAACGCTAACGGTAAACTTTTAATGATAGTTACATTACACAAATAACTGTCTATTTGCTAAAACACTGAAGTCTCTTTTTATGCCTCGTTAGTTTTAAAGCGAATTTTGTTTTTCTGATTTCCTAATATTTGCGTTTTCCACATGGATATGCAAAGTTCCGTGGTTTTGAGTATAGACAAGGTATTGATGCCAGTGATGGAAGAACTTATCAGTAATGTGTTTATTTGACTTACCATACTTGGTTGTAGAGGTGTGCGCCACGCCGCGGCCGCCGCCGCGATTGCATGTAAAAATAGTAAGCACATCGGCGTGACGCCGGCGCACCGCCGATTTTTATCTGAAATCGGCGGCGCGGCGAGGGTCTGCCCCAAAGGGAAGAAGAGCTTGTCAGGATAAGAATAAGAAGAGTGGCAGATTTGACAAACGCAAAACAGATTCAAGATAATTTGCATAAGGTGTATGCATGTGTGTACAATAATATTATTGCTGGCAAATGCCTTGAGAACCTCATAAAGGCTGAAAGCACTAGTTTCTATATTCAAAACATTGTTTTAATTAATTTCTATTTTGATAACCTCTTTTTTATGGGAAGTAAAGCAGTATTTACGCAATGTAGATGTTGCCAATTGTAAAAATAAAACTCTCGCTTTACGTATGCCTATACCTTATCTGGTATCATCTTGGGTTTTCACGTCATTTGCAGTTTGACAAGACCAAAACTTGACAAGACCATAATTTGATGTTGGAACGGTCTATCCCTGAGAATCATCATAGGAAGGGCAATCCCTCGTGGCGCGGCGCACCCCTCTACTTGGTTGCAGTTTGATTAAGAGATGACACCTAGTCCGACACACAACTTCGAATATGGGTCGTATGATTTCAATGTTGAAACCGTTATTCTTAAAAAGTTTTAGAATCGTAAAGTTATCAAAAAGCTTTTATAAAGATTGTTTTCCTATAAAAAATATGTCGAAGGAGATGCACGAAGCATCAAGCACTCCAGCTGAAATAAAGAAACGCGAATTGAAATAAAAAAGCATTTTTACACTATTTTTTATGGTTTAGTCAAATGAATATACAGGGTGTTTGGTTCATGGTTAAGAATCTCTCGGGGGGTGATAGACTGCTATATTTGAAGAAAAAAATTGTTCTACACATACCATCAAATCTCAACCATTACAGAGTTATTGAACTTTTTGTGTAAAAAACTTATTTGTCTTAAAATACCTCTAACTTTAAAAGTATACTTTGTATTTTAAATATTTCAGTTCAATTTGAAAGGTGAGAAAATTTCCTATTGAATAGTGTTCTCATATATTTTAAGTAATTAGTTCTAATTACGTTTTAGCTGTAAAGTAGTTAAAAGTTAGTGTTCTTGAGGAGGTTTTTGCTAATTTTCTCGAAATAATGAAGTATGATTATAGCAATATCCATTATCCAAAAGTTGGGTTTTAGGACGATTCATAATTTGTTCTTGGACGTCATATTTCTATCTCTTCTCATTTCTTTGTAATTTCATTACTATACTTTTCCTGTAACCGACTTGCAAGTGCTTAAAAGACTCTAATCTAAAAAATATGCTTTATATCGTTATTTACAAGATTTCATTGGAAAGCTGAGAAAATGTCCTATCAGTGTATGTACAAATATCTTTTAGTTAAGTGTACTAAATTATTTTTTACTAAAGAAATAACTCAAAATTTGTGTTTTTTGGAGAGTTTTTTAATTATTCTAATTATTTATCAACAAAATTTATCGTTACTATTGTTCATTTGATGCCCCTTAATGTTCTCTATAACTTTTTATTTGACATTTTGTCTATATCTCTTTTTATTTTGCTGCTATTTAATAGTTAACGCAGCAAGAGCACGCCACAAATGTAGTGGGTTCGAAATCGATATTTTTGCATATGAAATGATGTGATAAAAACGATTTTGCGTCGAAACCAAAAGGGATAATTGAATGGAGTCAAAGAAAGAACTGTAGAACTTGCTGAGATGCATTATTTCCATGATAATAATGGTGATGTTTATTATTTACTATTTTAAGAAAATTAACGAAAATGCTAATAATAGCACTAACTTTAAACTAATTTACTTTTAAAACAATACTAAATTAACTTAACTGAAAGGTATTAATACATTTTTCACTGTAAAATTTTCCTGGCTTTCGAATAAAAAGAAAAAAAGTACAATAAGTGCCATAATTTTTCAATTAGAGCTGGTATTAGTGAAAATGAGATAAAAATATCCAAGTTGAATAACCCAAAATCATGAAAATAAGAAAAGGTAAGTGTATCATGTCAAAGAACGAATTAAGCAGCTCATCAAGGCTAACAATCTGCATTATTAAAATGATGAGGTTAACTATTAGGATTTTCAAGAAATGAACGAAAAATCGTTTAAAATTGTTTAATTTTCAATAAATTACTTTGTAAATGCTACTTAAACTCATTAGCTGAAACATGTGAGGGCATCACTCAATGCGAAATTTTCTCATCTTTCGAATGGAACTTAAACATTTAAAATACAAAGTATACTTTTAAAGTTAGAGGTATTTTAAGACAAATAAGTTTTTTACACAAAAAGTTCAATAACTCTGTAACGGTTGAGATTTGATGGTATGTGTAGAACAATTTTTTTCTCCAAATATGGCAGTCTATCACCCCCCGAGAGATTCTTAACCATGAACCAAACACCCTGTATAATAAATTTGCATATTGCAAAAACGAATTATCAGAGCATAACAAACTGTCTGATATATATATATATATATATATATATATATATATATATATATATATATATATATATATATATATATATATATATATATATATATATATATATATATATATATATATATATATATATATATATATATATATATATATATATATATATATATATATATATATATATATATATATATATATATATATATATATATATATATATATATATATATATATATATATATATATATATATATATATATATATATATATATATATATATATATATATATATATATATATATATATATATATTGATTTCAAGGATTCTCGTAATGTATTTTGAGGATATTCGAGGATTTTCAGTTCGATTTCTCCAACTTATGCGGATTTTTCTTAAACAATCAAAAATTGTTTTTCATGAATTACCAAAGTATTGCAGTTTTTTATTTAATCCCTCGCAAGTGCTTTGAATGCACATATGTTCTGATGTTTTCGCTGTGTGTGATGGTGCTTCGTTCCTCTCAAAAAATTGTCGAGCTGACAAATTCTCGTGATAATCAAGATACTTGATTCATTTTGTACAAAAATTTAAAAACGTATTATGGCGACCTGTTCGAATTGTTGAAAGATTAATATTTGGGAGTATTCTGCATAAAGCTATCAATATTTCAAAATGGCCTAAACATCTGAAACCTTTCAAGTGGGAAAAAAATCAGAGGCAAATGGAAATCTCAGAATATACACATGTACAAGCTGTCATTATTGTTCGCTGTTACAATTTAGATATGTGTTTTAAATAATGCTTGAAACAACTAAAACTGTAATGCAACGCAATATTAATTAATTTCCTCCTTAAAATTAAATTAACCCTTTATAAGGCCCAGAGTTTGGGGCTAATAATGAATGTTATATTAATAGAAACACGATTCTCTCACTTAGTTTAGAATATATTTACATTTATTTTGCAATAAAAACTGTTTTGAAAATATACTGCTACCGTCCATTAGAAAACGTCGGTCTTTGTAATGTTTGATGTTTTTCCAACGAGATTGGTGCAAATATAAAGACATATCGAACTGGATCAGAAATTTAAAAATAACTTAAGGTGGGTTACTGGGTTTTACTTGATTAATAGTAAATAACCTCTGAATTCTGAGGATAAGTTGAAAAATGAGACCACAGATTACAGACGCTTATTTATTCATTTCATTTTTTCTTTGAAATTTTTACCACTCATAAACCAAATTTTCGGATTAAAAATAGTTGTGTTAGAAATTAGTATGCCATGAGAATTCAAAAAAAAATTATGATTATAGCTAAGATTTTGCTTTATAGCAGACTTGATCGCAGGAGGAGTTTTCCGAAAAATGTAAGAAAATTTTCATTAAACATTGTACACGTGGTCGAAATAGAAGCAAATATAGTTTATGCGCCGAACCAGTCTTTTTTTCTCATTTGCCAAGTGCCCCGTACTAAGCAGAGCTGTCTCTGTTGCTGTCGCCAGCATTGGCCTTTCGTACCCTCCAGGTGAGCCGTACAAACCGGACATAGTCCCTGTTGCTGTCGCTAACAAGTTGTTTTTACAAATTTGCATCGCCATCTTAGGGTCTAGAGTATTTTGTTCAAAATCGAGCTAATTGTATTGATCAAAAGAAAATCGTCGCATTCATTTATTTATTTATTTTCCAAGAAACTCTACCAATCTGACACTTTTTGTTGTATCTCAATAAAAAGTAATAAGAAGAGTTGCCAGACTCCTAACAAGTAGATTTCATACGATTGGAACTCTTCTCATTTCATATTCCTGCGTTTTGAACGAAACGAAAAGGGGGTAATATAGTTGCCACTGTCTTATAAACGGTTAAATTTAGAAAAAATGTGTTTTAGAAAAACATTAAATATTCTAGGATTCGTCACATCGAAGAATCTTCAACAATTTTCCGAATTTCTTGATTATCTGTTATAATATTCGCAGTTGATAGATTAAACTACTGTGAAAGATTTCTATTTCTGGGTGTTTGTTAGATGTGAGATACCAGATACATAATTCTACTGGTTTGCTTAGTCTTCCCCATATAAAAATTGCCAATAACAGAACCCTAAAACGACTTTACTTGAAATCCCAAAATGCAAACCTCAAAACTATTCGTTTTTTTGCGTCTATTCGGAATCGTAAGTAACATTTGTCGTATTCTACGTAAAACAATGTACGTGATATATCCGCTCAATGTTACAATATCGGATCGATAGTATTTCTAGAAATCGTGTAAAACATGTTAACGTACGATTTCGAATCGACATATGACGCAATCGATCGAGATCAGCTATGGCAGATAATGCACGAGTACGGTTTTTCGGACAAGCTAACACGATTAGTCAAAACGACGATATATCGGGTGATGTGCGTTGTTCGAGTATCAGGAACACTCTCGAGTCGTTTTGAATCTCAAAGAGGGTTACGGCAAGGTGATAATGTATCGTGCCTGCTGTTCAACGTTGCGTTACAGGGTGTAATAAAAAGAGCGGGGATAGACACGATCTTCAGGAAGTCCGTCCAGCTTCTTGGCTTCGCCGACAACATTGACATAATGGCACGGAACTTTGAGGCGCTTTCGGAAACGTACATCAGATTGAAAGCTGGAGCCAGCAGGATTGGACTTGCCATCAACGTTTCGAAGACAAAATACATGAGAGGAAGAGGTTCTGTGAACCTCCCATCCCGAGTTCGGATTGACGGTGACGAAATCGAGATGGTCGACGAATTCGTGTATTTGGGCTCACTGGTAACCGCCGACAATGATACCAGCAGAGAAATTCAGAGACGGATCTTGGCGGGAAATCGTGCCTACTTTGGACTCCGAAGAACGCTCCGGTCGAAAAAAAAAATTCGCCTCCGCGCGAAGTTGATTATCTACAAGACGCTAATTAGACCGATGATCCTCTACGGCCACGAGACCTGGACTATGCTCGTGGAGGACCAACGCGCCCTTGGAGTTTTCGAACGAAAGGTATTGCGTACCATCTATGGTGGCGTGCAGATGAAAGAGGGAACGTGGCGCAGGCGAATGAATCATGAGTTGCATCAGCTGCTGGAAGAACCATCCATCGCGCATACCGCAAAAATAGGACGGTGGGCTGGACACGTCGTAAGAATGTCGTACGACGACCCGGTGAAGATGGTTCGTGAAGGCGACCCTACAGGAACAAGAAGACGGGGCGCACAGCGAGCACGGTGGATCGACCAAATAGAGGACGACATATGGACCCTTCGAAGACTGCGAGGCTGGCGACAAGCAGCAATGGACCGAGTGGAGTGGAGACGGCTTCTGCATACAGCAAGAGACAACAAGGCTCTAGTCTGAACGGTAAGGTAAGTATGTTAACGTACAAGAGAAGCGCCGCAGCGCACTTTTCAGAATCTAAAAATAGCCCCACTTTCCTAATCAGAAAGAATATTATAAAGCTATTCAGTCTATCGTAATATAGGCAGCTGTAATAGTGAGTAAAACTGTATGAAAACAAAGCGCATGACAAAAGGAGAACAGACAGTCCTTAGGCTTTGGCAAAATTAAATGTGTGCGTTCTGGAAACATCTTCTGCATCTAGAATCGTTTTGCCCTTGACGGATGCGTGTAATATTATGCTAACATTAAACATCAGTCGAAAACAACGTGGTTAGTTCAAGCAGGAAACGTCCCCATAAAACTCAGAATACCCAGGTTCAAATCGCCTTTATCCATAAATAACAATCAGCGTGTCATATATTCATAATATCGATCAGCTAGCATGTATGTACAATTTGACCAAACTATATAAAAGCATTTGCTGCATGAAACTTTTTGCTTCCAAACGAAAAGCGCCTTAATGTATGCTATATTTTTCTATTCTATTCTATTTTTAGACCTGCACGCTAAATTTGTTGATACTATATAATAGGTAATACAAGCTATATTGGCCGTGTGAGAACCTAACAAAATTTGTTATAATTCTGATAGAAGCCTATCACAGGTTGTCAGATTTTTGATATATACTAGAAGAATTTCTGTTACGTTTTCTGCTATTTTACCAGCTAACGAGACCAGTTATAACACAACTTGTTATCATAACAAAGTAGTCTGTAATAATTTTGTTATTTTTTTCTAATCGGGTCATATCCACAAGACAACACGACGTGACCGGGAACTCACGGCGATATGACCGGGAACTCTAGTGCTATGAAACATCTCATTTTTTTTAGCATCTGAGCCGTACACCCAAAATAATGTATTAGATTCACGGTCCGCGCGTGATCATCCAAGAACACACGTGAATATGCGAAAGGTACACGGTTATAAACTAGAATTTATTAACGCGATGTTACATACACGTTAGCACACGCGACATACAAACGCACACGCGATCGAACACGTTAACGTACAAATGTTCGAGTCCTTCTCGATGACACACGCGATCGCCCGCACATACCTGAACCGTACAATGAATATCACATTCAGAATCATGGCCCGCTGCAATTGGCCTAAAGCAGTGTTTTAATGGGCGCCACTGCCTGTCTCGTCTGCAATTGTAGTGTGTGATTCTGACGGGGAGCCCTTCCGAGCACCTAGCTCTAGAGCTCCAGTAGGACAACTCTCGAAAAAAAATATTCAACTTGCTACATTAGCTAATCTTGCTAACTGATAGACTTGGTTTGGTAGCTGAATTAAATTATATCAATCAAACAAAATTTAGTAATTTGGTTGCTGCACTTGCATTGGCGTGCTAAGCTAAATCAAAGTTTCGATACCATTAAGAGCTCTCAGAATCAGAACCTCTGCTCTAACGGGACGACAATTGTTTGCAGTCGTTTCATGCGATCATAAGTAATGTTTGCTTTGTTGGACTTAACGTCTGCATGGCGGTCGCAACGGCTGTCATGTGCTGAAGAGCGGAACGCAAAACAATAAAACTCATGAAAATGTTGATAAAAGCCGTTTTTTATTAACTAAGGACATGTATTTTAAAGAATTTTAAAGCATTTAATTTTTTCATTCCCCGGCTGCGTTCCGGTAGTGGAATCAGGAATCAGAATATATTGGCTCAAATGGCACGTTCCCCGTACATAGTCGGGGATTTGTGCCTTGCCGTGTGTTTTCATCATTTCCTGAGCGGAAGGAAAGGACAAGGAGGTGTGGGGAAGTAGACTTGGAAGGGTGGGAAAAATAACAGCACAAAACAAAAAATAAACAACAGGTAAGTTAAACTCACAAGTAGTTCAACTTGCCTGCGAATAAGCCTAAAGCTCTTTACCACATTGGATAAGAAACGTTAGTATGTCTCTGAGTTTCAGTCGACCAAACATGGTTTCGTCTATATAAGGACGGCTGAAGACTCGTAATCGCAATTGCGCTAGCGCTTGGCAGTTGCATATCAGATGATATGAAGTTCCGTAGTCGGATTCACAAAGATCACATGAAAAAGACTCAGCGCGCTGAATAGTTGCCATGTGATAATTGAGTTTGCAGTGGCCGGTTAAAGCCCTGGTCAGCATGCCGCAGTGGAGCTTCGAAAAATGTAAGAGATTTTTCGAAACCACTGGGCATGGTTGTTCTAGAAACGCCTTTGTTTGGCGACACGTTTGTAGATTTCTCCAATAATTGCGCTGCTCGGACGAAGCCCAGGACCGTATTTTTTCCCTTATCCAATTTGTCGAAATTGGCAGCGCGGGCTCAGGACCAACGAAGTCAATCGCTGAACCTGCCCTGGCCAATTCGTCAGCCCATTCATTTCCAGTAATACCGCAATGTCCGGGCACCCAGACAAGGTAGATAGTGTTGACAATGCTTAGTTCTTCGATTTGGGTTCGGCACGCGATCACTAGCTTGGACCGGGATTTGTCTGAGCTAAGGGCCTTGATTGCAGCCTGACTATCGGAGCAGAAGTTTATAACTCTGCCGGACAAACTCAGTTGAAGGGCCGATTGCACCCCGCACATAATCGCAAAGATTTCTGCTTGGAATACAGTACAGTATCTACCTAGTGAGTGAGATTGTTCCAATCTCATTTCACGACAGTAGACACCAGCACCAGCACGTCCCTCCATCAGAGAACCGTCAGTGTAACAGACTACTTGCGTTTGTTATTGTCTTTCCATAAAGCCAGACAACCACTCCTCTCGAGAGGGAATCTTAACATGGAATGTCCTGTAAGGAAAACTACAAGTGAGTGTAATATCGCTGGGAGCAAGAATATCTTCACCCCATGTAACCATTTGTGACCACAATCGTGTATGACTGGTAGCAAGATCAACATGATTACTGTTCCAAAGCCCAGTAACCTGCAGTCTGTATGCACATGATAGTGCTTCTTGTTTTAAGTGTATCTGTAATGGTTTGATATTTAAAAGTGCCTCAAGAGCAGCAGTCGGAGTCGTGGTGAAAGCACCAGTCAACGCCATGAGCGCCATTCTTTGCAGATGGTTTAGCTTTGACTGGACCGTCACCACCTCTCCCCTCTGCCACCACAGAAGGCATCCGTATGACAGTATTGGACGTACAATTGTCGTGTAAATCCAATAGATGTATTTAGGTTTGAGACCCCAGGTCTTTCCAAAAGTTCGTCTGCACTGCCCGAAGGCCATGCACGCTTTCTTGACTCTGAACTCAATGTGAGCAGACCAATTCAGTTTGGAATCCAATATGACTCCAACGTATTTGACTTGATCTGCACACAGCAGCTCAGAATCAAAGAACTGCAAGGGACGAACCCCGGTTGTCATTCGCTTCTTCGTGAAAAGAACCATTGAAGTTTTGCTTGGGTTAACTGATAGTTTAACTTGTCGACACCACTGTTCGACAGCTCTTAATGCCTGTTGCATCAAGTCAAAGATTGTTCCGATGCAAAATCCAGTAATTAGTATTTGGTAATCGTCAGCAAACCCGTAGGTTGGAAATCCAAGCTCATTGAGTTTCTTCAACAAGCCGTCAGCTACTAAGTTCCATAACAAAGGTGACAGAACGCCGCCCTGAGGACAACCGCATATACTCAACTTCCGTATCTCAGCCTGTCGCAGTGACGAGCAAAGTATGCGGTTACTAAGCATTGCGTTTATCCAACCTGAGATACATGCAGGTATCCCATGACCGCGCGTCGCTTCCAGAATAGACTGGAAGGACACATTGTCAAAAGCACCCTCAATATCTAGGAATACACCCAAGCTAGATTGCTTGAGCGAGAAGGCTTTCTCAATGTTGTAAACAACATCGTGAAGCAGAGTGATCGTGGATTTCCCACACTGATATGCATGTTGCATTTTGTGCAGTGGATATTCAACTAAACTAACGTTCCTGATGTGATGATCGATTATCCGTTCCAAAGCTTTCAGAAGAAAAGAACTTAAGCTGATAGGCCTAAAACTCTTGGCTTCTTCATAGCTTGAACGCCCCCCTTTGGGAATAAATCTAACAGTTATTTCTCGCCATGCTTTCGGGATATACCCGGTAGCAAGACTGGAAAGCAAAATCTTTTTCAAGACATGTTTAAGAATATCAAATCCCTTTTGCAGTAGCACGGAAAGTATTCCATCTTTTCCGGGTGATTTGTATGGAGCAAAGCTGTCAACTGCCCACTTGACCGATTCAGTGGAAACCAATGTGCGTGCTAACGCCCACGAGTCCGAATCACCAGAATGAGATCTGTGAACATTGATCAACTCCGAATCGATACAACCTGGAAAGTGTGTGTCGAAGAGACAATTAAGAACATCTTTTTCGTCTGTCACATAAACACCATCTCTGGTTTTCAAGGAGTTCATCTGAAAATCATTCGATTTGGAGAGAATTTTATTTAATCTGCTAGCCTCGTTCAGACTAGAGACATTAGTGCATAGGCTTTGCCAGCCAGCCCGTTCTGCAGATCTAAGACACTTCTTATATGCACTACGAGCTGACCTGAAAGCCCTGGAGTCATCACGCTGACGCCGGTTCCAAGCTCTTCTCATAACTTTCTTCATTCTATCAAGCTCAGCCCTCCACCAAGGGGTTCCCCTAGTCGATTTAACAGTACGAAGTGGACAAGCTTCTTCGTAGGATGCTAATATGAATGAGTTTGTCGTATCCACGACGTCATCTAAGTCGTCTAATTGACTAATTGTTGGAAAATATCCATGAAATTTAGTCGCCAAGTTTTCCAAAAAGAGGTCCCAGTTTGTAGATTTAGGATTACGATATGTCACCACATTGAAGGTGACATCAAAATGCTCGAAAAATATATATTTATGATCGGATAGAGACGGTTCAGTTTCATTTGGAACCTGCCAATTTCCCAGTTCATGCAAAATTCTATCAGAGCAAAGTGTTATGTCTAACACCTCCTCCCTCCTAGACCTCGCAAAAGTTGGTCGGTTTCCCACATTCAGAATATGGAGATTTGTACTACTTATGTACTCCATCAGTTCAGAGCCTCTCAGATTGATGTCTGAGCTGCCCCAAATGATGTGATGAGCATTCGCATCACTGCCGATAATGAGCGGAAGCCCATTTCTGCTACAATATGATACAACGCTTTTGAAATCATCAGAAGGAGATGATTCGTTATGCGGTAGGTATGCTGAACAATATATATATATTTTTTGTCTACGTTTCCGACAGTCAATGTAACTGTGACAACACAGATATCGCGAGTTGTGAGCTCCGATATGAGACACGCGTCAATAGCCTTATTTGCAAGAATGCAAGCACGAGGCATTTCACGTTGGTTAGTCATGCCTGTCTTGTTGTAAGCAATGAAGGCAGTGTTAAGTAACTTTCCAAAATAGAAGTTTCCTTTATGGAAATACGGTTCTTGAACCAATGCTATGGAAGCTTTACCTTCCTGCATGAGTCGAGATAAATTCATAGTTGCTGTACGTTTATGTTGGAGATTGACTTGTGCTATTCTAACCATTGTTGATTAGAGAACTGTACATTTCATCTCCAACACAAATTGCACAACAACTAGAGGACACCAAGCGAGTTGGGATGTTAACGCATTTAGCGAGCCATATCAGGTTTAAATGGGACATGATCATTTGATTCCCACGATTTGCGAAGAAAATAATGGTCCACTGTGTCAGAGATTCGCATAACACAGTAAAGGCAAAACCCAAAATGCTCCGTGCGCGACTGGCATATTTTAGACCCTCCAGTCATTAAGTCCTCGGCACGGAACTACACCTTGACTTAGGGTCTCCTACTTTCAGTCGCCTCCTACGACATGGCAGCAGGACTCCAGTGGCTCAATTCTAGGCCGGATACCACACGGCCTCTGGGCAGGTTCATCTGTACACATCGAAATTTGATAATCGAGACTCAACAAAACTTCACCGAACTACCATCAGCCGAGAGTCTCTGCAAACCCCCAGCCAACAAAAATTCGGCAAAATTAAGTGGATCATCGGTGAAAAAAATCGGTGTGTAGAGTGAACGTTCCGCTGCGTAATGCAGCATACTGGGGAGTTCGCCTGACTCTTCCCAGGCTCCGTTCGCCATTGAGAATGTTTTAAACCCCCTCAACAATTTTACCCATAGCACGGGTCGCATGACACTATGGAATTGGGGTTCCCTGTTTGGTAGATTTTTACCACTGAAACAGGTAGTCCGTAGTGTAATTCTTAGCCGGTTGAAACAACCACTACCGACACTACACGGCTTATCTAGGCTGTTCGGTGAAAGAAGCTGACATTGAAGAACAGCTTCCATATTTAGATGGGCGAACAGCCGCAGAAGGAAGGAAGGAAGGAAGGATAACGGGAGGAGAGGGATTTGGGCTAAGCGCTTATTTAAAGGCGGCACTGGCTCGCCTTGTCAGGGCTGCTTTAGGGCATGTGGTATTTAGGCCTAGGACGTATAGGGTCCACTACCTCGTCCTACCACACCCGCAGTCAGCCCCCGCTGCTGGTTCGGGTCGCGAATCACAACTAGTTGCTATCGCGATTAAGCATTATCCACCACCTATGACCCGCCCGGTTGCTTGCAGCTCAGCTTCCCACGTAGCGTTCCTCCACCACCACGGGGCCCGGGTGGTGTTTCGATACCATTAAGAGCTCTCAGAATCAGAACCTCTGCTCTAACGGGACGACAATTGTTTGCAGTCGTTTCATGCGATCATAAGTAATGTTTGCTTTGTTGGACTTAACGTCTGCATGACGGTCGCAACGGCTGTCATGTGCTGAAGAGCGGAACGCAAAACAATAAAACTCATGAAAATGTTGATAAAAGCCGTTTTTTATTAACTAAGGACATGTATTTTAAAGAATTTTAAAACATTTAATTTTTTCATTCCCCGGCTGCGTTCCGGTAGTGAAGGAGGGGTGGAATTTGGGAAATACTACGTTATTTTCAAGGGGGTGGTTTGAATTTTATGACAAAATGATACGAAGGCGGAGGGAGGGGTCGAAAATCCCCCAAATAAAAGCTACGTCATATTGTGTAAGTCCCCTAAATACGGCTTTGGGACTATAGTTCATAACGTTCTAGCTTACTCCCCCTCCCCCATATGTCACAACATGTCATGATTTGTCGTACCACCTCCCCCTAAAAATGTCACGTCATTTATTAATGATCCCTTATTACAACAAAATATGTATTGCACCATTTTAAAATGAATTACTATGTACAACAACAATGTTGCCAAAAACGGAACGTGCCGAAACGGAACGCTGTTGTATTTATTGTATATGAAAGGTAAAAAGCCTTAATTATGTGGAGTTCGGATTTTCGAAATCCGTTTGAGGCTTAATTGATCAATTCTTTTCGTTCCACTTTATAATCTTAAAATATCATATTGACTTATATTTACGAGAAAGCTCCTTGTGCAGATATTCGAGTTCTACTTATTCGTTGTGCTATTGGACTAGACGTCATTAAATTTACGCCAGGTGCAATAATCATAATCATTGTTTAGCACCTTTTTAAAAATTTCATTAATAACAGTAATATGACGCGGCGACATAAATTATGTGTGATTTCAAACACAATTGCTATTTCCATAAATAGCACCATCTCATTAGGTCTTCCATCGTGTTTCCATAATGTTCACTTATCCTTCCTCTAGACGGTACACCATGTCATACGGTATAGACATTCTCACGTTCTCCTACCACCTACAGCGATAGCAGCACTCAAAGTAGGGCATGTACTAAGGTACTTGTCTTGCCTTCCACGTGGCACACCCTTCCACCATGGTTTGTCTTTATATATGCAAAATAGTCCACATAAGCAATTTGGTTCCCGTATGTTCTGATAAAAAGTGTGCATTTGCTTGATTAGCTGTCGGTACTCCAGATTGGGATATCTATATGTATAGTTGTAATTATGATTCGTTTACATATCATTGGCACAGTACAGGTATCACAATAAATCAGAAATAATACGCGTTCCTCGTGAGAAAGGATATTTCGGTTCGTTATTTATCGATTTAAGGATTTGACATTTGCGATAGTCGGTAGTGCTGGGTTAATTATTTTTTTGTTTTACTTCACAGATGAATTGGCAGCTTCTATAGCATATAAGAGCGGCAAAATCTTTATATTGATTTTTGTTTACCTTGCCTGGTAGTTGGCGTTGTATTGCTTTAGAAGAAACAAGTGATTATATGGGATCGATGAACTTCGTGTTGCGTGTTTATTTTTATTCGTTGATGATCGAAAGTTATCTAAAGTGACTAACTAGTGCAACCATTTATCAAAAAAAAAAAATGGAAAGATGAGGTGAGAGCTGAATCCAAATTTGCAGATTGAACTTTTTTCTTAAATTGGGCTATTTTTCCTTTGTATAGCATATAAACAATGAGCTCTGAAAAATGGTACAACCCCGATCTAGCCAAACATTACATACTCCCCAACACAAACACTAATTGCCTATAACTAGTTTTAACTGTACATCAATCGTCGCCTGAAACAGCCGGTGGTACATTTTCCATTCACCCCATATTTAAGCGTGTACATCGCAACTACCACCCACAAACACTGCTATCACTCGTGAAAATCTAAGTGTACCCGAGCAAGTCAAAATTTTCGCCCGCTCGCCAGCACAACAAAAGCTTTTTCGGAGCTCTTCGACGTTCGTGCCGACCTCGCTCGGTTCAGTAAGAATTTTCACTTTCGTGCGATAGCTTTAGTTAGTTCCCATCGTAAGCCGTTCGTGTAGGCCTGCAGGTCCGTCAGAAGCAGTTGCAGGCTGTGTTGGCAAATATTGATGAACAATATGATACTGCGCTGCTGTTTTCCTCATATGTGATACCTAGTCACCTAGTCGGTTTTGTTTCGCTCCACCGGTGTGCTGTATGTGTATACCAAAAAAGAAAAATATGTGTGGTTGAGTCTGAGCAAAAATTAGTCATATTGGTGTTTGAGTCATACGCTGCAGTCTATATCGACGATCAAGTTCAAGGATCAAGCTGACCGTCACGCTCCGTCGAATGTGTTCTGTTTAAATAACTGCTGTTCATCGTTCCAAATTCTGGGCTTTACTAACCCATTTCCTACGTAATTATCCATGGCTGACGGTAATTGCTAGTGCCACGTACGCCCAAAACGAATGGAAAAGCTAAAAGAAGATTTAAACATTTTCATCCTAGACGATAGCAATGTGCAACGAACGACCCCCGCTGCAGTCAACAACGGGTGGGTGCCTGGCGAAAGCGACGGATCCTTACTTCGCATCTCGTTTACACCCTCGCCAATTCATCATCGGGTAAAGCCATACCAAACGCCCGCAATAGTGGGAAGCGATGGATGCAACGATGGCAAATCGAAACGGCAGACTAGTCAAGTGAAAACTGTCAACGTATACTCCAATGATACCATACAGATGAACCCCCTTGCCACCATCGGGGATGACCCGATGGAAGATATGCGTATAGGAAATTGCTGCAGGGGACAAGACAATCCAAACATAGAGTCCTTGGTATCCGATGAGGACTGTTTTCCGCAGAATGAAATTCTAGGTATGTACCTAAGGCATAAAGTATAATTGTTTCGAGCAAGTCCTAGTATTTATATAATGTCTCGGATCTTTGCTTTCGCTCCCATTTCACTTGTCAACAACTCAGAATGAAAGAACAACAGATCTGATAAACTACCGAAACTGAGTCCGGTGTGTATAGTAGTAATTCATCGCACGCCTAAAGGTCTCATGTTTTCCTACATTTCATCATCCCGTTGACAATGGTTTGCCTATACTCCTGCTCTCCGCACAACAGTTTTATTTCACTGCCTCGTGAACAACGCCAGTATAACGCAGTGAAGAGTGCAGCGTATAAAAGCACGTGGTTATTAGAAATGGTTGGGTGCGGATTTTTTAAATCTGGAAATCGGACCCGAAACGAACCCGATCTGTTTCCGGTCGGGTTCAATTTTGTTGTTAAATTCACGATGTTCGGATTTTTTTTGCATCTTAAATTGGCGGGATTGGGTTCTCCAAACTAAAAAAATGCGGATTCAAGTCGTGTCCGATTTTTAGAGCTTTGACAATTTTATGTCAGGTTCAATTACGAATAGAATGAATTTTTCTTCTATTACCAATTTCAACTCAATCGATTTCGGAACCGATTGTTCTATATGGGGTTGTAATCCATACAGAAATAATTCAGAATTTCGAACCGATTTCTCAAAGGTTTCGGCTCTACTTTGTTTTTTTTTCCACCCATAAATAATATAAATTCATCATAATTTCTAGCACATATTTATTTTATTTACAATATAAGGGTGATCAGCACATATAAAGGCTATCAGCACCTGTTACTTATCATCTATGTACTTCAAATAACAATCAATATTTAACCTACTTAGTTTATATCCTTGTGAAAATATTTCCTTCTTTCAGAAATTTAATTAAACTGTTTACTTCCGATACCTGTCTGTCTCCTAAACTTTGAAAAGTAATTTTGTATTTGTTTCGTAAATGTTGATATTCTTGACAATTAGTTACCACATGTTTTACAGTTAACTGCTCATTGCATCCTTCACATATTCGGGGGTTTTCACGTTTGAAAATGTATTCATGGGTTAAAATTGTGTGTCCGATTCTCAGTCGTGTTAGAACCACCGATTCCCTTCTCGAACGGCGATGTGAAGACTTCCATTCTTTTATTGTGTCTTTCAGTTCCCTTAATTTATTATCAGTTGAGTTCCACCATTCTGCTTGCCAATTATTTGAAACCACCTTTTTAATCATTGAGATTTGGTCGTACGTCGTCGTTTGCGTAGTATACATTTGCTCATGGATTGCGCTTTTTGCTAGTTCATCCGCTACGTCATTGCCTGGTATTCCTCGATGGCTAGGGACCCATAGAAATATAAATTCCTTTCCATTTGCAGTTTTTGTATTATCTTGAATTTGCTGGATTAACAAGTTATCAGAAAATGGGTTCTCCAACGGGTACGCTTATGATCAAGATTTGTCTGCCGTACTCATTACGTACGAAGACGTTTTGGACGGTAGATGCTTCTGCGATATGTATCCTTGGTCGTGTGCTGCTCATCCAACATGGTTTTCCGATTTCGATCTATCTGTGTAAATTATGTAGTACGTGTTGTATCGGTCTAATCTTTCTAGGAAGCCTTTCTGGTATATTATGCTTGTTGTGGAATTTTTGGGTAGCTTTGCTAAGGAACAGTCAATTTTCAGAGGCTGATCAATCCATGGTGGTCTGAAATGATAAGAACATTTCATGGCGATCTCATACTCCATTTGATATTTCTCGAAACATTCGATGTTCCTATAAACGAACGATTTTGGAAGTTGTGATTGGTTTCGATATCTGGTCACGTCCACTTCAGATGCCGTGGTGTCAAATAATGGATGTAGTGGTATAGCCAGCTGCTTTAGGAGCGTAGCTCATCATTTGGATATCTCGTCGGTATTTTAGTGGCATCATTCCTGATTCAACCATTAGGCTATTTACTGGACTAGTTCTCAGCGCTCATGTTGCTAGTCGTATCCCATGATTGTGGACCGAATCTAATTTTTGAAGAGTTATTTTTTGTGCGGTGCAGTAAATAAACGACCCATAGTATATTTTTGATAACACGAGTACTTTATACAGTATTAGTAATGTTCGACTATCGGAACCCCAGTGGGTATTCGCCAGTGTTCTGATTAAATGCATGGTACCCAACGCTTTGTTTTTCAACGTTTTTATATGTTGGTTCCAATTTAATTTTTTGTCGAAAATAAGTCCAAGTAACTTACGAGTGATTACAACTTCGATCTTATGCCCATCCAATGTCAATATGGGGTCGACCGAGCCACTTGTCTTCGGACAGAAATGGAAATGTATTACCTACTACTACCTTAAACGTTGACGTAGGAAAATGTTTATAAAATGTAGCATATTGCCATATTGTATCCCATCACTGGATAAGATTTTAATAATGTTCGTCCGCCATGTCATGTCATAGGCTTTTTCTAGGTCGAAAAAATGGCAACAACACATTCTTTATTGGAGAAAGTATTTTGGATAATCGACTCAAGTGATGATAGATTATCCATGGTTTTTTCTGTATTTTCGAAATCCTGATTGACTAGCATATTATTAGTTTACAAATACCACGAGAGTCTTTTATTTACTAAGCCGTGTGGTATCCGGCGGGCTGAAATCTTTTTGCACTATTTCAGCCAAGAATAGAACCTCTGGGAACTGCTAAAAGGCGACTTACAACATGCTAGGAGTTCCTAGGTCGAGGTATTGCTCCGTACCGAAGACTTAACCTGGACGGACCTTAAGGTTTTCGATATTACCCTCTTTCCATTCTGTATTTAGTGAATCACTGACATATACTCACCTTTTCTGATTCGCCATTCTCGATTGTGTACCAACGTTTTAAGTTTCTTCTGGCGGTTGTATATTAGCCGTAAAGGACGAAATCTAATTCTACACTAAGTAACAGAATACATTAATATACCGGCATTCCCACGCCAATGTTTAACTTCCAAAACTTTGGTTTAAAAACCGTTTTTAAAAAAAGGAAACTTTCATGCAGGAAATTTATTGAATTGGCGTAAGACGGAGCTGTCGAATTGCACAAAAAGTTTTTTATGTTGCAAGCGATCTGTAGATGTGTTAAATTAGGTTTTTTTTATTAAATCTGGAACCGTCTACCGACAAATCTACATTTACGAATAACTCTAAAAGTGACTTCTTGGGGTCTCATAAAGACCTGACACTAGCTTTATGATACTTTTGCTTTCCTAAGCAGTGATAAAAATCTCAACATTCTAGAACTTCACTTTGTCAGAAAATGTAGGGCCATCGGAAGCTAAAACTTCGTAAAATCGCACTCTTGGTCCTTTTTTCAAAATCATCCAGCGCAGTACTCTACGTCACTCGTTCGGATTTGCACCGCTCATATGGTAGTCGGTATTTGCTAGTATTGCTTTTCTCCCATCCATTCTTCTTCTGGATCACCGAGGGATCCCCTGTCGTAGAGTTTATTATATTTGTTACGCATAATAAACATGTCGTTTGCAATTGGTATTTAACTTAATTATGGGAACGTGTCTGATAGGAAGAGTGGAGATACCAACTTGTCATTAATATTTCGCAGTGAATTTTTTCACATTCATTTGTGATATCTTTTATACATTTGTACGCTTTCTTTGTACTGCAAACTTTGAAAATGATTATTGAAGTGTTAATAAGAATCATATTGTCTATAGATGAATAGACCTCATATTCCACGCGGCTTTATCCTTTCATTACGCCCCACAGAAGAATAATTTTTAAAAGGCCTATTTGAATGGATTCATATTTCTACTGGAGGTCGAAATGAAAAGACAAAGCGCGTGGGTACTTAGCTAAATCACAATATCTACCAAGATATATCCTGTTTCATCTCCCTACCTACTAACACCAATCCTATCCTGTGACACTTGTGGATGATGCAGAGAATTTCTCGGTCATAATAGTCACAAGTGTTGAACTAACATTCCTTCCCATCCCAAAATTGACCTGCATGGGCATATTGATCATACTATAATCTTAGTCTCTTTAGGTTGAAATACTCCCAAGTATCATACAATTGGTTCAACATAAAATTTCAACAGGCTTTGATTAATCACGGGAAACTCACGGGCGGTCAACTAAGCTAAGCTAAGCTACCACGAGAGTCTTTTATTTACCATTTTTTCCATCAGTTTACAAGGGCAGCAGGTTGGGGAGATTGGGCGATAATTTAATGGTTCAAAGAGGTTCTTATTTTGTTTCTGTATCGGTACAATAATGGATTCATTCCATTGCTCAGGAAAAACTCGGTTTGTCCAAATTCCGTTGAATATTTCCAAGAGGTAATACAATGCATCCATCGGAAGGTTTTTGAGCATATGGTGTACGTCATCTGGGCCTGTTGATGATCCTTTGCAGATAGCGAGAGCTGTCTGAAGTTCTATCAGACGAAACGGCGCATTCAGGTCACAGGTCTTTTTTAAACTGAATAGGTTCAGTTTCCGCAATTTTTTTGAAAGTAGTGAACTGTTGTGT
This sequence comes from Topomyia yanbarensis, assembly GCF_030247195.1. Taxonomy (NCBI): domain Eukaryota; kingdom Metazoa; phylum Arthropoda; class Insecta; order Diptera; family Culicidae; genus Topomyia; species Topomyia yanbarensis. The sequence continues at coordinate 398,225,896 of NC_080671.1, read as the reverse complement.
GTAATTAGCTGTGCTGGACACTGATGCAAAACATCTTCCTAGATGTTCGGCTATCCGCTTTGATGATGAAGTTAACAATCCGTCTATTTTAAGTGAAGTGATAAATTGTGATTTGGTTCTACCAGATAGTTTCTTTACTTTAGTCCAAACTTCCTACGTTGAGGTATTCAATGCGACTTTTCCCACGATTCGTGTTGCTGCTTACGGATCGTTCTCCTAGCTTTTGCCTTAGCCATTTTGTACACCATTTCTGTTTCTTTCGACATTTGTCGAATATACCTGCGCAATGCTTTTTTCCTCTCTTTATTGCACTCTTCGATCTCAGAGTTCCACCAAGGATGTTTAAACTTTTTCAGTTTGATAGATGTTTTAGGAATTGTCTCGGATGCAGCAGTGACCAATGAATAAGAAAAGGCTTCGACTTGTTCCAAGATGTCTGTAGGTCTGTTATCATTGATTTTATTTGTCAATAGATTTTGGAAGCTTAGCCAGTCTGCCGAGGTAGTTATCCATCGTGGGCGCCTCTCTACGTTTAAGGATTGATGAAATGGTTTCAAAATGATAGGGAAGTGGTCACTGGAGCAAAGATCGTCGTGTACTTTCCAGTCGAACTGTGCTTGTAGTGATGGAGAACCGAAAGTCAAATCAATCGCAGAATAGGAGTTAAATGTCTGACTGTAGTGAGTCATTGAGCCGTCATTGTATGTATTCAGACCTTGTTCGAATAATAATCCATCGATCATTCTCCCGTGCATTATCACTACTGCAACCCCAACTCGAGTTGTGAGCATTACTGTCTGTAGTTATTATGAAAGGAGGTGGCAACTGACAGAGAAGTTATTGTCGGTCTGTTTTGGCAACTGTTTCACCAGGAGGGAGATACAGGTTGCACATGGCGAATTTCAAAGGATAGTTTATTTCTACCGCTACTGATTGTAAATTTGTGCGTAATTCAAGCTCTTTAGCGTGGAAATTCTCATGAACACATATCGCTACTCTCCCAGAAGCACGTAGGTGAAAGTTATCTAATTTATGAAATATTCTAAAATTCTCCAAAGTTGGCATTTTTGAATGCACAAAATGTGTCCCTAGGATGCATATCAAAAATGGATTAAAATCACTTATTAATATCTTCAACTCATTGAAATGGTGGTAAAATCCATTGCAGTTCCATTGTATAATGCAAGTATCCATTTAAATAAAATAAGTTTACAAAAAGGGATCCAAGAGCATCCTATCTAATCTATCTCACTCATATTTCATCTTTTTCCTCTACAAATATTGATGTTTTATGGTTTCAGGCATAAAACTAAAATCTTCGTTTTCTTGTGTTTGTTTTCCTTCTAAATTATCCTTGCTTACTTGCTTCATTGTATTTGTTGTTATTGTCTTCTTCATACCTGTGTAATCTGTTTGCTGGTTTTTCTTTTGCAAGACGTCCCCTGTCGTTGTTGAGTTTGGTCCATTGAGCTCGTTGAAGCGATGCTGATTTTCATGTTCCAGCAGCTTCATACAGTCGTTCTACTTTTCGCGTCCATTATGCTCTCTACAGCGTTCGTTCTGGTCTCCGGATTCATTCAGCTAATTCTTCATTCAGTTTGGTCTCTCGTGTAAGTTAGTGCTTTGATGTGCTCCTGTTGGGTCTGCCTCTCTTTGTTGTATTAATGTCTGCTGTTGCTTAGTTATTTGGTGTGTATTTGGGGTGGTAGGTTGCTGCGTGCTTATTGCTTCTCTGGGGGCTTCTCTATCCGCTGTGCTGTTCCTTGTACGTGCTACCTCTTGCGTTACAGCCGCAAAGCTTGTGCTCGGAAGTGTTCTGTTGAAGACCGGAGATGGTATTTGCGCTCTTCTATTTCGTTTTGCCTCTCTCATTGTGATCTTCCTCAAAGGCCCGAATGCGCTGGATCTCCGTTTCGTCGATATAGATCGGGCACTGTCGCACGCGGCATGGGTAAAAACCTACGTCGATTGATGTTGGTAGATGGCTCAAATTAAAGGTTAGGATGAATGTCCTCGAAATCGCCATTTTTCGTTTTGCGCTGGATTCGTTTTGCTTCTGTAACTCTTGCTTCTGCCTTCCACTATTTCCTGATCTGTTAGCATTTTCAAATCTGGGCAATAAATTGTTCCGCGTGATGTGTTGAGTGTAGGGTGTTCAATGACGCGGATTCCAATAGAGCCTCCGCTCCGTGGCTTGCTTTTTGAGCTTCTCTGCTTGCTGGCGATCTACAGTTTTTAACAGTAATGTTCCGTCTCTGATTCTGTTGATTTGTACTTGTGGTGTTGTCGCGTCCATCGCCTTTTTAATAAAAAAGGGGGATTTGGCATTGTTTGTCCGTCAGTTCGAGATAAAATGAGGTATATCGTCCACCATTTTCTTTTGTATCCAAACGAATTTGTTTTAGATATTCCGTTTCTCGGTTAGTGTCCCTTGTCGCTGAGCGTTGTTGTTGTTTCTTAGTCGACGTTTTGTAGCCTTTAATGAAGTATCTATCACAATCTGATTGCTCTGTTAGGCCGTCAAATCTTGACCCGAAAGCCCTAGGTGGCCCTCAGCCACCCGAGTCGTCCATACCATCCCGCACTCTCAATTCGGTGATTTACGAAATCGCACTACTACTAAAGAAAAGAAAACTACTACTATTTAAGAACGTGTATGATTTGTTAACTCAGTAAGAGCGGACGATTAGAGATGCTTGTATCTCGCACGAATGCTAACACCAAACTGGCCAAAATATTGACTTAATGCTTTTCGTTATTATTCAGATATACACATACTGGTAAAATAATATATGATACTTATTTCAAACGAACGTTCACAAGACATCCAGCATGAAGGAGTGCTTATTTCACATCTAACCTTTGACCTGCAAGATTAGACACTTTTGTTAAACATAAGATAATGGATAATGTGCTTATTGTAGCAGTAGACCCTATTGTGACCCTATTTCGTTTCGTTCTTCTGGCTTCGAACCAAGCATATGGCATAATGACAATATCTATTTGGCTACACATTATCGCCATGTTTTTTTGCGATACATTATGACAATCAAAACAAAATTTTTGCATCCTGTACACAGGAAAGAATCACCAATGCGTGCAAACTAAAATATAAACTTGAAAATATATTGTAATGCTTTTTCAGGCATAAGTTATCAATTTTTTCAAGTTACTTAACTGATTGCATATTGCAGGGATTTTATTTTCTTATAGACATAAATTGCGGCTCCAGACAATGCAATGTTTGATGTGAAACTAGTCATTATCAATTATTAGCCTTTGCACGACTATTTACCGTGAGTGCAACACTGGGCGCTCTTCTTCTAACAGCTGATGAGGTGTTTTCATGTGCGTAATATTTACGTTTGCTTTGATCGGCTAAAAAAAGCAGAATGTTTCGTTTCACAAATCACGCGTTGTCATCCATGATCTGGATACGTAGTAAGAATCGACGCAAATGTAATAAAAGCCATTGCGTTGCTACCAGATAGTTTTTCGATAGGGCGAAATTTGGCACACCCAGGAGGTGATAACACTATATCACACAGGATTGGGGAGCAAAACAAAAACAAAATGGCGAAACTTTGAGGTACCAGAAAACTTCTGGTGAGGAAATTTTTGGAAAAAAAATTGAGCGTGGCTTCACAGTTTAAAGCCAAAGTTTGTATGGAGGGAACGTATCAATACAAACAATCATCCTAAATTTTCGCATATAAAATACTTATTACATTACATATTATCTTATATAAAATACTTATTAAATGGAAAAAGGAATCTATGCCATTTTATAGCTCAATCGCACATCATTAAGGGGTGCAGTATTCGAATATTGGTTTTTTAATGTTCGAAAAAATCCAAAGGGAAAAAAATTCTTTTCGTCATAATATATCTAAAAATAGCATGAAACATCAACATCTAGTTTCAAAACACATGAAAACCGCTAAAAACAAATTTGAAAAATTTTTAGTGCCAAGGATTTAGATATTTTTGAAAAAAGATTCGGAGATCAAAAATTTTATTGAGATGCCAAATAATTTTAAAATGCATGAACCGTCGAGATCTGATGTCAAAGCAAAAAAGTAAGATCTGAAAAGGAAAAAAGAAAAGAAGTGGTAAAAAAGCGTAAAAAAGATTTTTTTGGGATATTCTAGTTGTAAAAAAGTCTTTCTTTGGAGTTGGAACTTTTGACCATCAAATTTTCTTTAGGCACTGGGCTTATGAACAGAACAGATCTAAATGATGGCCGGGGCTTAGGGTTCCAACTAATTCATTAAGAATTATTATAATTGGATCTTTTTGGTAAGAATAGATGTACAGAAAAGAAAATTTATTTTCATTTATACTGATACATTTAATAGAGACATTTCTGCTAAATAACCATCATATAGGTGTTTCAGAAACTGATACGTTATTTTGAGAAAAAATAATGGTCCTCTTCCTTAGGGCGCCGAAATCGGCCCATTACCCTACCCACTCACAATTAATGCGTTTCGTCAGAGGCTGTTATAAGAAGGAAGTGGAAGCAATCCAAATCTTTTATTATCATTTTATAACCGATTTCAAATATCTAAACTGCTTAGAAAAGAACATACTTTTTGACACTGTGTACTATGTATATGTTTGCGTTGAGTGCTGATAAATATAAGTATTTTTTTTATTACAGTTGGTACATTTTCATATATTCATGAACAAAAAATCACTTTCATAAACTGAAGAATATACGAAAACCATTACCAAAATCCTGATACTATGACTAATAAACCTCGTATTCATGAAACTCTGGGGTAACTGTACCCTAATTCATTTTAGCTCCTGTGTTCATTCCACCCATTTGAATACACTAGTTAGAGCAGTGTCTGCTAACTCTATTCAACGCATTAGGTCAAACGGTAGGATGAATAAGGGTGCGTTGTGCTCGAATTTTTATTTCGCTTAAACGCGAGTATTTTATATTTATCAAACCAGATTTTTTAGGCTACTGCTTCTTAGGAACGAAGCAAGGATGCAGATACCTATTTAGGCGCAATTTAATAACTGTAAGCTGAGTTACAATCGAAATAGTGTGATATCCTGACTAATGAGATTAATAAGGGATCATCTACCGTATGTGTTTTCCAAAAAACTAGTTCGCGCAAAAAATATGAATGGCGTTACATGTTTGGTTAGGTCACAGCGGTTATTCCCTGAAACTGTTTAGCTTTTGTTATGACTCTTGTTCCTAATATGGGGACGTCCCTCGGTATGATACTGTACCTTGATGTGGTCCGGGGGCTTTTCCACCAAAGCAGTATAACAGTGATTATATCACAGAAACTTGGGATACGATTATTTTCTTTTTAGTTAATCTACATTGTGATCAATTTTAGTACTTAACTTGGCGACACTGTCATGATCAAATAATATACAATGTGGGTTTAGTTTGTGCTTTTATTGCTATATTTTAAATTAGATCCATGCTAACACAAATTACTTATTCTCTGATATACACTCACAATCTCAAACGGTTTTAATATAGGATTTTGTACACACGAAGTTACATACACGTTAGCACACGAGACATACAAACGCACACACGATCGAACACGTTAACGCACAAATGCTCGAGCCCTTCGCGATGATACACGTGATCGCGAAGTCCCTAGGCCCGCAATAAATATCCCATTCAGAATCACTGCCCGCTACAATTGGCCTAAAGCAGTGTTTTAATGGCGCCATCGCGTATTTCGTATTCAATTAAAGTGTGTGATTCTGACAAGGAGCCCTTCCGAAAACCTAGCTCTACAGCTCCAGTAGGACAACTCTCGAAAAAACTCTTGTTCCTAGGGGATGCACTGATTTGTATAAAGTATATCGACGAAAAGAACCGACATTTAAACGATGTTCATGATTTCTGGAGTTTTGTCACGATTTTCGTGATTTCCCAACACGGTACGGTGATGTTTCATTCATGAGTTTACTATCGGATTTCTGGCAGAGTAACGCCATGTTTGTTCATGACTTCAGGGCATTAGTCATTTTAGTAATTTATAGTCACAAGTTTCGTATCGGACTTGTGGAGCTAAGAGGTGGGACCATCATCAATCATTGGGAAAAAAAACCATATGATATTTCATGAAAATACCTAAATTTTGTGAAAAAGTTCTAATGAAAATTTCATGACCATGTGCGGAGTTGAATGAAAATGATTAGAGGGATATCTTCTAAATATCATAAGCACCAAAGAAAGATCCTACTAGGAATCATGAACCAGCTCACGAATCCAGGAATAATACTTTATGAACTATTTTACGAGCACGATTGGTCTGTCGGGAATATTGTGATTCCTGAACCAGTTCACGAATACATGAATGAGCAATATTTTATGATTTTGTAAACTATTTCACGGCCATGCATGGTTAGGCGTAATTAATATACTAGGAATTATGTGCCAGTACACGTTTCTATAAATAAGTTCTCAAGATTTTATGAACTATTTCATAAGCACAAAAACTGAATAGAAGTATTCATTATATTTTACTAGTTTCTAGAAATGGTTCACGAGAAAATGTTTTGATTTTATGAACTAATTCACAACCCCAAAAACTTGGTCATGTTCAAGATGTAATAAATCATGCATCGGGTCACGTTGCATGGACGGACTCTAAATAATGTTCCTAAACCTTTGGTTTTATGAATAATGCTCATAAAGTTGTAAACTAGTTCTCGTACAGAAAACCCATTTGGTAATATCATTACGGAAACCATGACTGAAGCTTAAAAAACAAAAACAAATAATAAAAGCGTTATATAAGCGCAAGTGAAGGGAAATTGAAAACATAATGATAAAACGCATAATTTTTGTGCATGGTCCTTCTTTCGTAATGTTAAAATGTGATTGTTCCAAACTTCAGGGCACTTTATTCACGATTTTGGGAATATTTTTTCCGTGCGTGTTTTAACTTTCCGGAAGTCGCGCTTATGGCCCATTGCACGAGCAGCCGCTTGTTCCCCTTTAGACGATTTCGCTAGATTTTCAGAGCAGCGTGCACTCAGTGCCCTAGCGCGACTGCCGGAAGGTTAACCGAGTTTTCTCCCGAAAAATTGATGCTTTCATTCTATAGAATTTATTGAGTTCATGAATAATGTTTTATGATTTTGTGAACTATTTCATGAGCACAATGGGACAGTCGTGAATATTCTGATTCCGGAACTAGTTCACGAATATATGAACAATATTTTATGATTTTGCGAACTATTTTACTGGCATGCATGGTTAGGCTTAACTATTATACTAGAAATCATGAACCAATAACGTTTCTATGAATTCATTTCATTTGAAAATCACGTTTATTTTTGAGCTACTGATGATTAAAAGTCGCAAGGATAAAACATGCTTTGGAAAAATCGCTTTATATAATCCGATATAAACACCAGGCATAAAAATCGGACAAACATCCTTCAGCATAAGAATGGCTCAGAAACTTCTCACCCGAGAAAATGGACAAGGACGGACCTCCAGTATAAATAATTCGCTCGGTGGACGATCCATTTAACGTTACATTATATGATGGAAGTCGAATTAAAAAAAGTCCTTCATATTTTTTACGGTTTCACAAACAACTCTTACATCGAAAAGCTCCTGTGCGATTTTTTGCTTGATATTACACACGATTGTCGATATTTAAAACAAGTTTCACGAAGCAAATCTATCCCATGTTCTATGAGATTCCCTATCTACATGAGACAGACTTGCGATTATAGGTAGTTCTGTCCTTGCCATTTTTATTTTCATATCCACGCGCGATCATCCAAGAACACATGCGAATATGCGAATGTGGTTATAAAATCGAATTTATACATTTGAAGTTACATACACGCTAGCACATGCGACATACGAATGCCCACGCGATCGAACACGTTAACGTACAAACGCTCGAACCCTTTGCGATAATACACGCGATCGTGAAGTCAATACGCCCTCACATATCTGCACTGTACCATGAATATCACATTCAGAATCTGCTGCATTTGGCCTTAAGTGGTGTTTTCGTGAGTGACATTTCATCGCTGTTGTGCTATCTTATGACAAACGCCATTTTGGGGTAAACTGAGTTAGATATGCCACATCACTTTCTAAGAAATCGCTACAAAATGGCGTTTACAGAATTTTGACATTCTGCTTGGTTACTGAGATATAGTGAGAAACGTGCTGAGAAATTTTTAATTTTTTGCCTTAAATGGAATTTTCCATGCACGATTATGACAAGCCATACAAATTTTGTCATCAATACCTATGACACGTGTGAGTGCGACTTTTGTTTACATTTATAGTAAAAACTCGCAACATAGTCAACTGATCTTCGTAATATTTGAGAGATTAATACAGAATAGATAGAAGCATCAATTTCTTCTTTGAATTGTTTATGCCATTTATAAGTTTCAAGATATTCAATCTCAAACTTTAAAAATCGTTTTTCCCGAAATGTGCAAAATGGCGCTTGTCATAAGATAGCACAACAGCGACGATTTACCGTCTCGTTTGCAATTGTACTGAGAGATTTCGATAACCTAGCTCTACAGCTCCAGTAGGACAACTTCCGAAAAAAAGTTTATATTCAACTTAAAGTTTCATCAAAACTGGAGCATATCAATACGTGCAGTGACACATTTGTAAAAAATAACTTTTTATACTAATTGTGTAATTCCTCTAATACAAAAATGCTCAACAAGTCAACGTTATATGTTTTGTTTTTCTTCCAGATGACCCCCATTTCAGTGACCTGGTGTACTCAGCAGAGATCGCCATCGATGCCGGTATCTATCCGGAGCGAATCTACCAGGGAAGCAGTGGTTCCTACTTTGTCAAAAATCCCGCAAACGTAAGTTTTATTCACGATCATTTTACAACTCATTCAAACGCTCTATTCAACGGGAAAAGACCTGTTGTTTTGGTCTTGTTTGTTTCCTGCTACAGTGAGCGAATAACAAACCAAGCAATGCGTGATTGCGATTCAATTTGCTATGTTAAACGAATGCCTACAAACTGAATTCCACCCTAAGCATCACCGAGTAGACAATTTCGTACCCACCTATTGTGAATTTACCGATTTCGGTGTTCCTGATAGATGGACCGGTTTTGCTACAGATGTTCCGATGTGTGAATGTGGTTTCAGGATATCGCTTTGCATAGCAAGTTGAACAAACGGGGAGTCGGCTCTGTTGAAGTGATTAGAGAGCTGACCTTGGTATCAATCGTACACTCTCCAACTGCCAAAGGCTGACATAGTTTGGAAATGGAATAAAAATAATTGTTTTAAATAATTCTTTCAACCGGATTACAGAAAGTAGTGGCTGTTTTCAAACCGAAGGATGAAGAACCGTACGGAAGGCTGAACCCAAAATGGACGAAATGGATGCACAAGCTGTGCTGTCCGTGCTGCTTCGGGCGGGCGTGTCTTATACCTAATCAAGGGTATGTACTGGAATCAACCAACTCAAGCACAAGCAATTTCATAAACTTTCTTTTTCCATTTGCAGCTATTTGTCTGAAGCAGGAGCGAGCTTAGTAGATCAAAAGCTGAATCTAAACATTGTGCCGAAAACTCGCGTTGTTCGGTTAGTGTCGGAAACGTTCAACTACCCTCGCCTCGACCGCCAAAAGGCACGAATAAAGAAAACGATCAAAGAACGAATACCGGCGGCCCGTTTCAATCGGATGAGCCTGCCTCCAAAAACCGGCTCCTTCCAACTATTCGTGGACGGTTACAAAGACGCCGATTACTGGTTGCGAAGGTTTGAGCAAGAACCACTCCCGACGCGGTTGGCACAGAAATTCCAACTCCAGTTCGAACGACTGGTGGTATTGGATTACATCATTCGGAACACGGACCGAGGCAATGATAATTGGCTTATCAAATACGAACAACCCACGATAGTGTCACCCAGTAATGGTAGTACGCCGAATGGAATACCACGCAGTAACAGTCGGTTGGAAATGCACGAAAACACTGATTGGAATCTGGTACAACTGCCGGAGATAAGGATCGCAGCGATTGATAACGGGCTGGCGTTCCCCTTCAAGCATCCCGATTCGTGGCGTGCTTATCCATATCATTGGGCATGGCTTCCTCAGGCCAAGGTTCCCTTCAGTCAGGACATCAAGGATCTTATACTGCCTTCACTATCCGATCTGAACTTTGTCGAGGAACTGTGCAACGAGCTGTTCGAGCTGTTCAAGCAGGACAAGGGCTTCGACCGGGGTCTTTTCGAGCGGCAAATGTCTGTGATGCGCGGTCAGATTCTGAATCTGACGCAAGCTTTGAAGGATGGCAAGAGTCCGGTGCAGCTGGTACAGATGCCCGCTGTTATTGTTGAAAGGTAAGTTCTAGTTTATTGCTGGGCCGTAGTCAATCAGTTGGGAATGTGTCGATTATCTGACTTGCAGTGTCAGAAATAGCTTCATGTGTGTTATCTGATTTGCAGTATCAACATTAGCTGCGCACAAATCTTCACTGGTCAGTGGTCGCCTAAGGGAACATGGGTAGACTTGGCCAAGCTTTCAGTTAAACCTACGTAAATCTCTAAAAAAGTTTTGAATCCTCCAAAACTCGTTGACATGACATGTAAAAGTGTTGTGCGTATTCATGATTTTTTGCAGAATTGTTAATTTATTTTTCAAAAGTTTTAAAAGTCAGGTCTTCAGGGAAATTGGTTTTAAATGAAAGCATCGTTGGCATTCATGCACGATGGGTCTTGTTACACTTCAATCTTCTAATGGTTAAAACTTGAGCCTGACTACTCCTAATAATAACTGCGGGCTAGCGTAGAGTAATCGCTCATGGAAGTATCGTAAAATCAGCCGAATAAACTAATGAGGAGCGAGCAAAGCGATTGGTTGCTTGGCGTCCTCCGATTCAAGAAAATGTTGCTATCGTCCTCCTAGTCTGTTTAGCTGATCGTTCGAAGTAAATGGATTGTAGCAACGTAATGAGGATGAAACTGCAGAGTCCTTGGACAGCGCCTTCCACTCATCGGAAAAGAACTTCTTCTGCACTCGTCGGATCAGACGGATGTTCTTCGCCTGCCTCAATTCTTCCGTGGTAAGAAACTCTGCTCAATTTCGATCCCTTGCTGTACCATCATTAGAAGATTCATCATTGCAACCTGTATGCAGTGCGGCAAATGATGAAAATTTTCCTATATATTGTTGGTCTAACTTCTCGTCAACGGAAATAGTTCCAGCAACTACCGTGCACCTTCTCTTTTCATCGTCTACCGGTTGGTCCAGGACAAGCCGTTTGTGTAGCTCCTTCTCCTACCCTCATGGACCTTATCATCAGTAGGTGTTTTGAAGAATATCTTCCAGACTGATTCTTCTAGAGATGAGATCTACCGAATTTTGAACCCCTGGGACGTGTCCCCAATAGCAGCCCTCCGTAATAGTTTGATCTTTATCCGCTCGATTGGCGACATATGTAGCCCAGGGGCTAACCTATTTGGCATAACGTCGTTTGGCATAAAGTCGTTTGGCATAATGCCCGTTTGGCATAAGAAAAAAATGATAGTAGATCATTTGGCATAATAGCCATTTGGCATAATGGTTGTTTGGCATAAAATGTACAGGATATTGAATGCTATTGCGGTCGTTTGGCATAATGGTCTTTTGGCATAAAAGTCGTTTGGCATAACGGCCGTTTGGCATAAGAGCCATGTGGCATAAAGTATGAAAATACCCGTTCAAATGTTTATGGCGTTTTGATTCACTGAAATAAGTACGATTCCAAGAACTGCTCATGTTTGAAAGAAGGAATAAACTTCAGTGAGACGGAAAATATTTTTGTGTCAGATTGATTACATAGAAAACTAAAGTAAGTATGGAATTTGTGCATTGAGAATATTTGCATTTAGAACTATGTTGGTCAATTGTGAAATGTCATGCAACAAAAAATCTGTAATTGTAATCTGCTAATGATAGGCTATTTTAAAACTACAGATCTCATGTCAAATCAATTAGAGGGAACGAGCGAAGAAGAACCATTGTATTAACCATTCAATTTACGAATATTTGGATTGCCACAATTTTTTAACCTAACTATTTTTTATACAATATGAAATCTAATTCGAGATATATAGTATCTTGCTTTCCGAATGTTTTTCTTCTGACGTTTACTTTTGTTTGCTGTCTAAATTGAAAAGAGGAAAAAATCTCGACTAGTTCATATTCACAAGAAGAAAAAAGCTCAAAGCAATAAAATTAAAAGTTAAAAGCAATTTACTACATATATGTAAAAGAAGACAAAATCTCAGACGCTTTAAGTTATTATCGAAATCAAAAACATTCGAAGAATTGACAATATTCAGAATAATGTAAACTCTTAGAAATTCATAGTTTCATTTAAAATGAATAAAATTCAAGCAAATTTCATGTTAGAAAGTAGAAAGCTAAAGTGCAGTTGACTGCCTAGCAGGTCTTTTAGGACAAATTCAGTGTTGACTGTAGTTTTATTGTATTTCCGGAAAATTCAGGCAATTTGTGGACAGTCGTCCAACCAACGAATTTGATTCGGTAGTTGGACCGAAAATGCATCTGGTCAAATCTCTAATTATTGTCAGTTTGATTGGCAAAATGAATTTGACATGAGATTTTGAAATTCAGATCCAACTATCGGAGCTCCAAATAAAAAGTGATCCAGTCAAAAATTGACTAACCAGTGAATCACGACTGTAGTCCATATCGTGCAATGGTAATTCGGGAAACTGCATGCCAGAAAATTACCAATTTTGTATCCTATTATTTCGGTTACATGTTAATCAAATAGACCTGAGAAATAAGGTTTAATGTCTATTATGCCAAATGGGCATTATGCGAAATGGTCCTTATGCCAAATGGCAATCTATCTTCAATTTTGTTTTAATCGATTATGCTAAATGACTTTATGCCAAATGGGCTTCCCCCGAAGGAGGATTCCCTTTGAGCAGCAGATAATCTTCCCAACACACTGGTTGGATGTGGCGGAGGCACTCATCTTGTTCGCAAAGGACGCTGACTTCTTCGACGCCATTCAGTAAACGCTAAACCCTACCCAGAGTTACCCAACCGCAACTCAACGCAGCGTTAAATTGCGGTTGGGCAGGCGGTCCTAGTTCGTATAGCCACTGATATCGTTATGCCCAGGAACCCAGCAGATGGCGATTAACAGTTATCGAAGATTTTCTATAGCCTGCACGCAAGGGTGTCTTGACTTGCCGAACAAGGACAACGCTTAACGAGTCGGAGAAGATGGCCCTCGTTGTGTCCGTTGGGTCTTTGTACATGGCAACTGCGATAGCAGCTGCCTCAGCCAAGAACAGTAAGTAGTGAGAGGGTAGACGGAGGGAGAGATCCCCTCCTATGCCGCTAACCCCCGCTCCTTATACCTCATTCAGAGTCGAGCCGTCGATGAATATTTTTGTGTGATTAGGATAGCTCGTTTGCAAGCTTGTGGGGTCTCCAACCTTCGCGAGTTTGGCCGGAGTCGTTCCAGGCACGAGTGGTCAGGCGGTGGAGACGTGCAATGGTAGGAAGAGGTCCATCGTCGAAAGTCGAAAATAGGGATTCGGCCTTTAGCGAGCAATCGGCATTCGGATCCGGAGATTCCAAGTGCCCTTCTCAGGATAACTGAGACCAGCGACAGAGGAGAATCCCGGTTTCCACGCATGCCGCTTCTGCTGGAGTGCTGGGTAGAAGTCCTGCCGCCAGACGAACGGTTCTGTGATAGAGTGGGGGCTAGAATGTTTACCGGTTCAGTCCAGTTACGGCTTGACAGCTGGAAAATGTGACTGTGTATCAGTACCTGGTTCATTCTAGGAGCCATCGTTCGATTGCATTTAGGGTAATGTGAGCAATTACGAAGCGACCATCGCTACTCCCATAGAAATCGTCCAACTGATCGGAGCACACTTCGAGTCCTTTTTGGCCGACAAGGCGCTCCGCCTGGACTTTGCGAAGCGCAGAGCCGCCCTGGAGGCATCATCAACCCTCATTTCCCACAACTCCAATCAGAAATACAACAAACCGATCTCGCCGGCAAAACTCACGGCTACCCTCAGTGTCGGGCGCGGTGGTTCAGTAGGACCGAATCGGGTCGGCTGCCCTACTATCTACCACCCGAGGGCAAAGGAGCGTTTCTCGACAGCTTTATTGCGGTTTGGGCAGGTGGAATATTCTCCCAAGAGTGGAGAAAAGCCAACATCGTTCCCATCCCGAAAACAAACCACAACCACCAAGTAACTTCCGACCGATCTACTCTCGTGCATATCCTAAACAACGGAGAGGATGGTAAACAGGAGATGCTGCTGCTCGAAGAGGGTAAGCGCCTCGTACGCCGCCAGTTTGCTTTCATCAAAGGGCTCGGAACAGGCGCACACTTGGTCCCCTTGGAGAAATTATAGAGAAACCTCCACGCCGATATTACCATTTTGTACGCGATCAGGGCCTACAAGGCGTCTGGCGCGAGGGATGCTTCAGGCAACTGCACGGATGAGATGTCAGAGGATTTAGGGGCAACTTAGGGCACTTTATCAGCAAATTCCTGAATGACCCTGGAATCAGGGTATATATTACGGGTGAGACATTCGATGTATTCCGTAAGGTCAACAGAGTCCCTCAAGTGTCTGTCCTCGCTGACACTCTGCCTCATCCGAATGAACTGTCTCTGGATTTAACATCGCGGTACCAAAGTGTGCCATAAACCACTTCTGCAGCACACACCCCCAAGCCAACACCAAGCTGGTCTGCTACGCTGGCACCCAGACCCCCTTCAAGAAGGAACCGAAGATTCTCGGAATGATAACCGATCGTAAGATGTCGATGTTTTCCCCCTTCCGATGGATCAAAAAAGAATGCGAGAGTTGAGAGCGGCTAATTCGAGTATACCCGTACTGCCTTCGCGCGTTTAGCCGTCTCCACAGCTCGGATGTTGGGGAGTCCGGCCCGATCGTATCGAGGAACTTGGCCTAGCTAACCTCTTTTGATTCCTGGGTGTTTCGTCTCGCTTGGTTTCGGGTTTTTTAAAAGTTGTCAGCGCGTTCGTCTAGCAGAGAGTGATCAGAAGAGATTCTTTTTAGAAGGCGTGGGGCTCCACGGGGTGCCCTGGTTGCCAACGCTACGTCTTGGCTCCACCAGTGTACCGCACGGTGGGGTGGGGCGTCACTCACTTAGGAGATGCTAGGTTCGGCGGATCCGATGATGAGATTTGAGAGTTCTGCTGGAGAGTAGTAGAGATGTTAGGCGGGCCCGATGGAAGGATATTACTATTGGGAAATGGTCGCTTCTAGCAGTATCCCTGGCTATGGTCCAGCCGCAGTTTCCGACGATGGACCTTGATACAATCGTGAGGTCGATGGCCGAGTAGGATCTCATTCACCCTGCGACCGCATTTGAGCGACACCCCAGGCGGTTTGGTTGGCATTCAGGTCCCCTATTATTGTTAAAAGGGTCTTAATCTAGGATATCAGACCTCCGATCTTATTTCTAACACCGGTTACAGCCTGAGGAATGTACAACGAGACGACGCTGCATGTTAGGGGATAGTTGTTTCTCTTGCCGAGACAATTAATTCAGTTATCAACTGTACGGGTGTTGAGACGATGTCGGCACTGGCTGCGATACTAATTGTTTAGTATAGGTTTGTACCTCTGGTCGTTTTCCAAACAGCGGTTGCTGAGCCAGAGCGTGCCAGGCTGCTAGGGTCGGAGTCTGAGATCATATGTTCCAGGTCTCCGAGGTTGACTGCCAGTGCATTTATATTATACTGTATAGCCAGGGTCGTCTGGGTGACTGGGGTGAACGCTATCTGATGATGGTGCGAAGTGAGCGCTGGCAGGACCATGTGGTGTGCTGTCTGAAAGCAGCTGGGGGACGAGTATCTGGTCTTGGTTCGGAGGTAATATGGTTCGACTTAGCCGGGAGCCAACCGAGACCCCTGGACCATCAGTCGCCGGAGGCTCGTCGTCTACGGTTGATACTACCCCGGATAGTGCCAGTGTAGGGGAGAAGGATTTCTTCCAGACACTACCGCTAGCAGTTTCGGATGATGTGGGCGCTATATGCCCGTACGATATGCCGTCGGGTCTAAGAAGGTTACGTTTAGGGCCGCTATGTTTTTGCTGGTAGAGATAAAGGGGGTTGACGGACTGCCCTTCCAGTGATTGTAGTTGGTGTGGCAAAGGGTCCGCGAAGGTGGGATTGGCGGAGTCCCATCGGATGCCAGAAGCAATCGGTGATCTGACTTGGTGAACTTGGAATCGGACTTTTAGTGTCATGCCGGTCATTCGTTGTTTGCTTTATGCCGATGTTTAAAAGGACGGGTCGGTTTTCCTGCGTTCCTTGCCCTGTGGGCTGGCTGGAGGATCGATACCTGAAAACGGTTCGGGAGCGTACATCTACTCATGGTTAGGTGTGAAGGAATCATGATTTACCAGGGGGATGCTGGATCCCTCGCACAAGCTGCCGCCGGAGGGTCGTTGACATCTGACGACGCCAGGCCTCTTACAGTTTCGGATGGGTGATTTGAGGGTTCTTCTCTTGGTAGGGTTTGGTGTGGACCGGCGGACTGCCCTTCCAGTGACCACTGGAGGTATGGCACGGGGTTCGCGAACGTTCATTTGTCCGACGCTTCTTGTTGTAACATATACGGGGGCATTTGGTGTTGAGACTGTTCAGCTATCGGGTTTGATGGTCGCCGGGTCGATCTTCTGGCGCGGCAGGTATTGTCTATTAGTTGCTTTGAGTTGATGTTCGCAGAGGTGTCCAGCTGAAGTCGTAGCTTTAGTGCTGTATCGACTTCGTCTGCGCCAATGATCACATCAGCCAATATACGTGTCGTGGATGACCGCCCTTGCAGCAAGTGGAAAGTGTTCTTCCTTATTCAAAGCCAGTTGTTGAATCGTCCTGGTAGCCAAAATTGGTGCTGGTTTGGCACCACATGTAACTTCGTAACTGTTCAGGTCGAAAGTGTCAAGGTTGTCTGTTGGCGTGGCACGCCTAAGAATACAACGGAGTGGTTGATCTTGTAGGCTGAAATTGATCTGCCGAAACATTTTCTCCAAGTCGGACACGAGCATGATCACGCCCGACTCCGTACGATTCTTGATCGGAGATCCGCCTATATCACTGGCCCAACCAGCAACACATCGTTGAGCGATACTCCCGATGATTTCTTACAAGAAGCCTCAAATACCACCCGAACCTTGGCAGTAAGTGCTTAATTCTTGGACCACCGGGTGGTGCGGTAGGTAACACCGCTTGACTGATTCCCCAGAAACATCGTCGATCTTGCTCATGTGCTAGCTTCATGAAAGCAGCGTACTGATCCCGTAGTGACCCTCACTACTTTCCCGTCTCTTGCCAGCCTACGTTCCGTTCCCTGAAGTCGTCGGTTTGCGAAGTTCCTTGACTCACTCAACCGTAAAAGTACGTCTTCATTCTTGGGTAAAGCCGCGATGTACCGACCGCCTGGATTGCTTTGAACCGTACGAAGAAACAAATCCACGCAACGCTTCTCCTCCAGTGAGTGAGCTGTACCAGACTCTACCTTCTGACGAGAGCAAAAGCGAGACAAGACTTGGGTTGAAACAGAAACGCCGCCGCCTAAACCTATCTGAACACAGACTCATGAAGAATCGCTAGGCCTTCCCCAATGGTAATTCTTCGACCGACATCGGAAAAGTTGAACGATTCGATGCCGACCACGAAGTTCACTACGCTAAAAATCACAAGAAATCTTTACCCGCTGATTCAACCAATTATCTTTGTCGCCCTCAAGTAGCACTAGACACCAGGACATCAGTAGCAGCAACGTTAGCCACTTGGGTTGGAGTAGAAGTAGTTGGTTTCTTGGAAATTAATGGTTTGCCGCTCACAGCAGCTGCCGCAAACTTCGCATCCGTATTTCTCTCCGGCTTAAGGCAGACATGTGGGTGGTGACGACCTTTACAATTTCGACTTTGAATTTCGATTGACAATCCCTTGCCTGCTGTGCTTCACGTCAGCAATTCCGACTGAGCGCAGGGACCTTCAACAGTGCGTCTCTGTCTGTCACTGCCATCCCTTGAAAATCGCTACACTGGTACAGTAGGTCATCCGCTGACCACGATACACAGCGCCCCCCAGACGCTTGCGGTCTTCACTAGTTGCTGTTTCGGCTTCAGTGATTGCCCTGCCTGTTGAACACCCATAGTGTCAACCGCTCTCGACGGTAAGCAATCCAAAACCTGGATTCCACGCCGCAGAAAATCCGACAAATCTGCTAGCGTATCATTTTCCGTTGAAGCGGACCCTATTCCCATCCACGTCGAGTAACTGGATCCAGTTTAGCAGTGAGAATATTTTTCGAAGTATTCGACGAGTACGTGGTGATTAATGACTCATTTCGTGAAAAGTGTAAGTTGATTGAAAAGCGACTGCACCTACCGCTTCTTCAACTGCTTGCTTTTGTTGTATCGCTTCAACAGCATTTCTCATGCCACCTGATAATTGACTTTGGTGATTTGAAGCGGGTCGATCAGCTTTTTGGGCTACTCTTCAAATAGTGGAACTTCTCCATCTCTGGTAGGTCTAACTTCCAATGTATAAGCGAAATTAACAATTCCCAGAAGCTCAACCATTTTGTCACAATTCTCTTAAACGTTTGAAGCTTCATTTGTGTAAGATGGAGGTAATCTGGGGTACCATGCGTCGAACTATCTCCTACTCGAAGAGACTGCTCCACTGCTGGGGTTCCTGAAGCTCCCTGACTTAGGCCATCAAGAAGGTCTTGACTTCGTAATAGTTGCCACTGCATTCCATTCGCTCTTTCTCGTACGCAAACCTTTCGGCATTGTAGTCATAGTGCGATAGGGTTTCAACAAAGGTATCACTGAAGCTTTCCCACAATTCTTCCAACTTACGAAGCCGTACTTCGATATCAGAAAGCATGTTGGACTCCTTGAAGGAGTCCAACATGTCCCGGACGTTATGACGCACTTTGGTTTTCAGATCATATGTCATCGTCGATATCCTGGACAGTGTAATGCGCTTATAGTTTCGAATATTGTAACGTAAAAGAACTCCGGGATATTGTGACACACCAGAAGATACGAAAATAAATATGTGTCTTATTCGTTTTCGGATCTCATGTCGCAGTAGATATCCTGAACTACATGACGCACTCACTGTGTTAGATATTATAAAGCACAGGTACGGCGTCATAACGCCCATTATCAAAAAAAAAGTCGGCGCCAAATTATGATGCCGTGTGCGTCAAAAGATTCTAAGACAAAAAATTAGTCTAAAGTCCGATATAATTTTTTTGTCATTATGTCCAAAAATAGTACTGCATCATAATGTTAGGGATCTTATGACACATTCCCTTGGGATCAGGGATATTTTGACGTAGTTCATATGCTGCCCGACGCTATGTTATGAAATGCCTTAGTTCCCGGACTTTGTGTCGAACCACCTTTCGGGCGTTATGACACGGCACCCCTCAGTATCACCCGAACAGGGAACAATTTACCTATTCATAAGTTTAACCTAATTTCTTCTCTTTCCATTTTATCGCAGATCAAAAGTAAATCCTGGCTCGGCTAGGTTTTTCTCATTCCAACAGCGCTTCCAAAACAAAAGTCCTTTCTTTTCCTGGTGTTAAAAGTTGGCATCATTCGCGCAGCAACGACTCTGGAAACATAGGAATGGACTGATGTATGCGTAAGTACCAAATGCACCGACAGTAAAGTTGTTGACCGTAAACGGAATTGTGTACTGTGGATGTAGGGAGCGTTTAAGTTGATGCTAACATATTCTAGTGACTCGACCTGTTTGTATGTAATCGAGGAAAGAATTGTTATGAAATTCACAGTGTATGTATTTATCAATAAAGAATAATTATAGTGTTAAATAATGTAAAATGAGACATCCGGAAAAGAAATACAGTCGTGGTTTTGTAAGAGCCATACATCACAATGTTTGTTTTAATTGTTCAAATTAATCAAACCAGTATGTTTATTAAATATATCAAATTAGTTTCCTGTGAGAGTACGCAACAATCTTATGAGTAGGACGTTGTCCGTTTTGGTTCTGTTCAGCGGTTGGATGTACCAAATGCGTTGAAAATTTCCCTATTCCTATTTTTGTATATAGTAAGAACAACTAAAATGGTTTTTGGTTATCAAAATAACAACAAACCTCGTTAGCGGAACTCAATTTGGTTATGCATCACAATCTTTCTGCAAAACTCATATAAGTAGCGAATCTAAAAAATACAATGCTAGTCTATAATATAGAAAGAAACGAGTCTTCAGGTTTTTCCAATCTGAAAAATAAGTGCTCAGATATCGTCAACAGCACTCGCGAACATACTAGATTAAACTGGTAGGTCCAAAACATTTTAGAGAAGTTGATCAAAGTTTTCACAGAATTGCAAAAAAAACTATAAAAAAGAGACATCTTTTAGATAGGATTCATAACCGAAAGGCAAACAAATGTTATGGAATGAGTTCTTGAGTAAATATGACCATATGTGAATGAATGAAACAAGAAAATTATATACATAATCCGAAACCTGGTTAAACATTATATACCTACTTACATACATAGATGGTTTAAGTTTAATCAATCATCACTCACAGTGCAGTCCTCAATAAGCCAACTACATTATACAACCTACAATCAGTTAGTTTCGGTGAACACTTTAATATGATAGTCCATCAAATACATTATAGAGGATTTATTGATGTAATTATTATTTATGGTGACATGCCCTGTCCTTATGTTTACACGGGGAATGTGCGCGTTGTGTCCGGTTGGTGCCTTAAGCCGATCGCAAACACTGTCAATGATCAATCGAAGATTTTGATACGAAAACATGCACGACTGTAAAACAAGGTTAGTCAATTTTTATCAAATCTTGAGCGTTTTTTCAAAAAGACATATCCACAATGAATGACTCTCTTTGTTTACTTTCTCATTCGATTTTTACGGCGTCACTATAGCACTTTTCACATATTTTACAGTACAGATCGAAAGACGGTGGTTTTGACTAGCATATTGTGCAAAGAGTTGAGGGATAAATGTTAAAGCGACCGAATTATTAACAGAAGAGAAAGTAAACAAAGAGAGTCACTCATTGTAGATATGTTGTTTGGAATAAAAGGGCTAGAAATATATTTTGTTAACTGCTTTGAATTCTAATTAGCTTAACGAGACCGATTGCTCTTTTTTAAATACACTGAAGTCTTTTTTATGCGGATTTTTTTATGCGACTTTTTTATGCGGATTTTCAAAGTTATGCGGTTTTTTTATGCGGATTTTCAAAGTTATGCGGTTTTTTTTATGCGGATTTTCAAAGTTATGCGGTTTTTTTAATGCGGATTTTCAAAGTTATGCGATTCTTTTTATGCAGCTTCCTTTTAATTTCTAGGGCATCACCTGAAGCGACTTTTATCGAAAGATAGATCCTCGTGAATGCACATGCTTAAACAAAAGACATAAAATGTTCATATTTTTATTTTAGGTTATAAATTACTAGTCTTTGGGTTAAGGATATGAGAAGTATTCTTGATGCAGTGAAAATAAAAACAGAAAATGACTGAATACCTTTTTACCATTCTCATAATAAAACTTATGCAATCGGTCGGAATGTCAACTTTTTAACCGAGGCCCGCAGAGCCGAATCTCTTATACCATTCGACTCAGTTCGGCGAGATCGGAAAAAAAGTCTCTGAGCGTGTATTTTTTTTTACTTGGTGATAAAGCTTTTACGCCGACCCGGCACACGTTCAGTAGTTAGACCATACTACCGATTTCGTCCATCATGTGCCAGAGTGAGGGACTCTGAACAGAGAAGATAACTCTCTATTCCTCTAAACTCCACCAAGAAGTCCGACATTTGCCTGATCCCCCGGATTCCATTTGAAATGACTACTTAGGGGGGAGGCGTGTTAATGCACTTCATTTGATTCCAGGTCTAGCTGGTCGTGCTAGATTTCGCTTGTCTCGTAACCGCCATATCAGTCCTGCACGGCATGATATTCTACATGCCTTCCTCTCTACGTTGACCAGTTGGATGCCGTGGTCGATCTGGCGATTCCGGTTGGAGAGTGGCTTCCGGTTCACTGGTGCCCCAACGACCAGGGTCTGTCGCGTTCGGTGCTACTCGGCGTAGCTCCCGACGGTGGAGCTAGCCTACCTCGGCGGAGAGTTCCCCGACGAAAGAATGTCTCCTGCAACCGTTGACGGACACGTTATTCTTCCTTAGATGCAGTCCGGCAGAATGCCGAGGTTAGTCCAGTGATTCCCGGTGGAGGATTGCGTCCGGTTCACTGGCGCCCCGATGATTCAAGCCGGCGATTCGCTACGGACTACTCGGAATAGTCCCCGACGGTGGATCTTTCCTACTTCGACGAAAAGTTCCCCGGCAGTGGAAAATCTTCCGAAACCGATACTACTCGGGCAGATGCAGAGGTCGGTCCTGCGATTCGGGGTGGAGTGACTTCCAGTTGTCAGGCGCCCCGACGAGCATCTGCCGGCGCTACTTCCCGATCTATTCGAATTAGTCCCCGGCGGGGGCCTAGTCTACTCCGACGGAGAAATTTCCCGACGTTGAAATTTCTCTCGAAATCGTTATCTCGATGCTGGTCGGTTAGGTGCCGAGGTCAGTCTTGCGATTCCAAGGAGTCACGGTTCCGACAGCATAAGTCATTAAGTGACTTTACGCTTGTCTGGACATGCCGCAGACTCAGATGATTCGCATTTAATGCCAAAAGATCCTGACTCCTGCGTTGCAGAAGAAAAAGAGCTAAGTAGCCGGGAAACTCTAAGCTTGCTCATATGACCCTACTCCACGCTTTTTTCTAAACTTTCTTACTTCAAATCCTTGCTTTTCCTTGAGTACTATGGCTCTTAATATTGAAAAATATTTCACACCTTATGTTTTTTTTATGCGGATTTTCAAAATTATGCAGTTTTTTATGCGGATTTTCAAAGTTATGCGGTTTTATTTTATGCGGATTTTCAAAGTTACGCGGTTTTTTTTAAGCGGATTTTCAAAGTTATGCGGTTTTTTTTATGCGGATTTTCAAAGTTATGCGGTTTTTTTTATGCGGATTTTTTTTATGCGGTACGTATCCCCCGCATAAAAAAAAACTTCAGTGTAAATTTATGGGGCGGCTTACTTCTGCTCTCATTAGTTAGTAAAGGGATAAGTAGGAAATGGGGTACATATTGACTGATTGGCATTGTCGTTGATTGCTTGGTCTTTGCGAGAGATATTATTCATGCCAGTTTTTGTGTAGTGGTTTCTAGCATGTAAAATCACAGGGGCGGTGAAAAGGTCAATATTTCAGATATTTATTGGCATACGGATACTGTTGCAACTTTTTGTATGTCATTCTGGTTGGTGGTTGGTTACCCCAGGCAGGTATATATCGTAGTTCCGTGTTGCGTTATTGATACAGGAACAGAGTGTTGTGTTGCTGATACAGGAACAAACGCTTCACGAGAGCGAATAGTGAGCCATAACTAGTATAATATGAATCAGAAATCGGTTCACGAGATAGCAATGGATTCTTTAAGTCAGTCCTGGTACGGGTCAGGTGGATAGTTTGGGTAACGGTTGAGCTGGTTCATGCACTCCATTGGAAAAGAAGATGACGAATTTCGCGCCAACTCGAACAAATGTTGGCAGCACCCTCTCAGATTCTAATGAAACTTTCTGTACATGAAGACTTTTTCACAAAAAGCCACTTTGCATATTTTGTTTTTCCAAAAATGATCTAGACTGTCTTGAAAAGGGCCAAACTTTTTTACCATTTTTTCAAATGGCTATAGTCTAAAAATGACAAATCCTACAAAAAATGTTGTAGGAGTGTTTTTCACAAAATTAGTCAAATTTTCGAATAAAAATATTGAAAAAAAATTTCATTGACTCCTACACTGAAAAAAATCGATTTTAAAAATTTAAAGTCGATTTACAAAAAAACATTTTTGATTTGGATGAAATTTTGTTCCAAGATAGATAACTATGTTCCCTACCTACCGTCAAAAATTCATGTTGGGCACTTTTGAGGAAAAAAAGTTATTTGAATAAAACTTTTCCTTGTCCAAACTGAATTTTTTTTTCTTCAGTGTATTTTTATCGAAAACTAAACCAATGATAGTCATAATCATCTCAGAATCCATTTTCCCAGCTGCTAGTTGCCTGACACATGCAAAAAGTATCAGTAACGAATTTGGTATATATTCATAACAAACTTGAATGAATACTGGAAGACTGAAAGACTTGAAGACTGCAGTTTATTCCTCTCAAAACTGATAAATTTTATGAAACAATTGACAAACTTCTCTAAAATTTATTTTATGTCTGATGGAGCAGCAGCACAATACAAAAATAAGAAAAACTTTACAAGATTGTGTAGATTCCAGTCAAAGTATGAGTTAAGGTTGGGCCAAAATTGAAAACGAAAAAAAAGCAGTTTTTTTCCACACCGAGTGTTAGATCTTCATAAAAATCAATCAGCTTATGTAAAATGTTGTTACAGTACTGCTGACAATGTAATATATAAAAATAAATAAATAATTATGTAAAATTCAATACATAATGTTGTGGTGGTTATTTCTTTCTTTGATTCTTCCTCCGCACTAAACAAGAAAATGAAAAAGTAATAATGGAATATTTGTTTAACGACATAAACTCTTTTAAATGGGATTCTTGATTAAGGGGTTACATACCTTATAGTGATAATAATGTTAAGAAAGTTTGAATTTACGTAAAGGAATAAGGCAATGATTTCATTATATCAAAGCTTATAATATTTTGGTAGTAAATTTTTCAGTAAAATAAACAAGTGTATAAAAATAAATTGATAATTGGCGGAGTTATGGCTTTTTCTCCGAAACGTTTTATTATTTAAGAGGTTTTCGGTGATCACGATTGGAGACCAATAGATCATCTAAAATCCTAAAACTCAAAAAATTCCATTAGTATATGAGTATTCCTCGTACCTTAACGATTAGTTGAATAAATAATATTTTTGCCTGCATTCGTGAACGTTTTTAGTAATAAATCACTGTTTTAAGCTCTACAAATTGTATTAAAAATTCTTATCCATGAAACAAAAGTTTATGAATAAAAAAGGAATTAATTATGATCAATTGAAAAAATTAAGAAAATTGATTGAGTAGTTTTTCAGCAATCGTGATCACGGAAAAAGCATTTTTAGTAAAACGACATTTCGAGATAATCGAGTTTAAAATTTCAAATTACCACTGCTCTTGGTAGATAAAGCGCGCTTCTTAGAAACTGAGTCTAATTGGATTCTGAGATGATTATGACTTTCATTGATTTAGTTTTCGATAAAAATACACCGAAGAAAAAAAATCAGTTTGGACAAGGAAAAGTTTTTTACAAATAACTTTTTTTCCTCAAAAGTGCCCAACATGAATTTTTGACGGTAGGTAGGGAACATAATTATCTATCTTGGAACAAAATTTCATCCAAATCAAAAATGTTTTTTTTTTTGTAAATCGACTTTAAATTTTTAAAATCGATTTTTTTTCAGTGTAGGAGTCAATGAAGAATTTTTTCAATATTTTTATTCGAAAATTTGACTAATTTTGTGAAAACCACTCCTACAACATTTTTTGTAGGATTTGTCATTTTTAGACTATAGCCATTTGAAAAAATGGTAAAAAAGTTTGGCCCTTTTCAAAAGACAGTCTAGATTATTTTTGGAAAAACAAAATATGCAAAGTGGCTTTTTGTGACAAAGTCTTCATGTACAGAAAGTTTCATTAGAATCTGATAGGGTGCTGCCAACTCTGAATACGATTTGGCGCGAAATTTGTCATAAGTTAATATGATAATATGATCGAACTATTTAGTTTAATCATAAGCCCCTATAGGTGAATAGTATTTTGATTGTTTTCGTATAGCTTTCAAATGGTTTACTATATCACCTTGATGTCAAAGAGAAAGTTAGAGGAAATGTTCTGGGCCTTTTGAAAATGTTATGATTGTTGATGGAGAAACGCGAATAACTTCTGAAAAGGTCGTAGTAAAACAAAAGAATTATGTTGTTAAAACAAAATTTGAAATATCTGGAGAACTACTACATTTCAGAAAAATTTTGTTATTAGCATTTTGATTTAAAATTGCGTTTAGAAACATATTTAAAAAGAAAATTGTATTTTTAACTGCGAATAGTAAGAATTATAAAAATATGCCAAAAGTTGTTGTTAGGAAATTTTTTTATTGAATGCTTCTCCATGATCCAAATACACTGAAAAAGTTTACGCACTTTTAAAAAATGTTTACGCACTTTTAAAAATTGCTCTTGAGTCAAAATAATATTATTGATTGTGGAAAATGTTTTGTCTTCCATGCCGATGAAATGTGTAAAGTTTCATAGAATTCCAAGATGGTCGATCAGGATTTTAATTATATTCGGACGGATCTTCGTGGAATTTCCACTGTTGCTCAAGCCGAGCGTTTCGTATTGCAGAACAACTTAAAACACGTGGTTGAAAGTGACAACCTTGGAATTGCATAGATGTGAGGTTACATGACCTATCACCACGTACCTCTCCTGAGCAAAATGCAAAATGCATATCGCAATACGGAGAAGTAGATTTCGTCATACCTGATACTTGGAGAAACTTCTTTCCTGGTACTCCTAACGGCGCACGAAACTACAATTAAACAAACTACGCTATGCACCTATGAGGTGCAAACTCCTACGTGCAATAATTGTAATCAGACATCACATCATGGACTACCTTGCGCAGAAGAACATGCAACTCATCTACGGCAAACCAACCCAAAATAGAGTTTTCAATACCAATACCTGAACCACAAACGGTGGCCAAATTCGTGGCAGCTGTTCAGACCATAATGACAAGCGCAAAAGAAGCATTCCCTAAAACAACTGTAAGCAACAAGGATCAATTATTAGCAGGCAATGAAGGTAATAACAATGACGACGGATTTTTACAAGAATCAAGGGAAGAACATCTGATCGCGTACACCAAGCCACAGTGGTCGGAAACGTCAAAAACGTGAACTTAATTCACTAGAGGCCAAACCATTAAATATATTCACAGGGTGTCTGTGGAGGAATTGTTCGTATGAATATTCCCCACAATCTGACAACAATTGAAATTAGGCATGGCTTACTATGATCGAACTAAAAAAAATAACTTTTTTTATACTGACGAGATAGAAAGTTAGTGTCTTCGACAAAGTTTTAGAAATGCTCATAGTGAAGAATTTGGTTGAAGAGCTTGAGCTTGTAGGACTAAAGGTTATCGATTTATAAGGCGTTTTCTATGGCAACCCCCTTAAATATAGTTTTTTTAATATAACTTTTTTCATTGTGACTTTTCGTGCAAACTATGTTCAAGACAAATATGTAGGTAACAAAACTACATAATATGATCGAAGACTGTATGTAAAAATACTCATTCGTTTCAAAGTTATCGAAGATTTTTACATTTTTTTTACACCAACTTCAACTACGTATAAGAAAGAAAGGTGCAAATCAAAATACACGAAAAGGCACTTTTTTCACTGTCTAAACCAGTGGCGGATCCAGGGGGAGGGTCCTGGGTGTCCGGACCCCTCCGAAATTTTTTAACCTTTTGAGAAATGTTAAATTAGTTTTAATTTTATACTAGTTTCAAACATAAAATCATTTGAAACAAAATTTTAATTTTTTTTTTCATTAAATGAGTTTTGGACGTATAATTTATTGTACAATGTTCATTCCAAAATCAAAATTTCGGACCCCTCTCGAAATTTTTTTCTGGATCCGCTCCTGGTCTAAATTATGCATAAGAAAGCTAAGAAGGTTTGGTGCGTGGCACTCTAGAACCCTATGAATAGGGTAAGCTTACTTTATCATGTTTTTTTTACTTTTTCCATGCAATTCCATGCAATATGATCGAAGACTGTATGTAAAAATACTCATTCGTTTCAAAGTTATCGAAGATTTTAAAAAAAATTTACACCAACTCCAACTACGTATAAGAAAGAAAGGTGCAAATCAAAATACACGAACAGGCACTTTTTTCACTGTCTAAACTATGCACAAGAAAGCTAAGAAGGTTTTTCTTAGCTTTCTTGTGCATAGTTTAGACAGTGAAAAAAGTGCCTGTTCGTGTATTTTGGTTTGCACCTTTCTTTCTTATACGTAGTTGAAGTTGGTGTAAAAAATGTAAAAATCTTCAATAACTTTGAAACGAGTGAGTATTTTTACATACAGTCTTCGACAATATTATGTAGTTTTGATACCTACACATTGAACATAGTTTGCACGAAAAGTCACAATGAAAGATTTAAGGGGGTGGCCATAGAAAACGCCTTATAAATCGATAACCTTTAGTCCTACAAGCTCAAGTTCTTCAACAAAATTCTTCACTATGAACATTTCTAAAACTTTGTCGAAGACACCAACTTTCTACCTCGTCAGAATAAATAGTTAATTTTTTTAGTTCGATCATAGTAAGCCATGCCTAATTTCAATTATCAGATTGTGGGGATTATTCATACGAACAATTCCTCCACAGACACCCTGTGAATATATTCGATGGTTTGGCCTCTAGTGAATTAAGTTCACGTTTTTGGCGTTTTCGACCACTGTGCAAGCCAGCTTCGATCTGGGCATAAAAAAGAAGAGAGAACTAAATGAACCCCCTGACGCAGTATGCCAACAGACAGCTTTTGCGCCTCCGCGAAAGAAGGTCTCCGTTCGCAATAAAAATAGATCCAATATTTGTACGATAACATTTGTTTGTTTTATTTTTATATATTGTAAACATATAAAAGATCCACGGCTCCGTTAAGCTACCGGTATGGGCCGTGTCAAATAAACGAATTAAAAAAAAACAGACACCACAGCTTTGTTCAAGTAGTCGAACATCTTATGGAAAAAAAAATTAGAGCAAATTAATTTTATTCAAAAAACGATCCTATTACTGAGCAGATTAGTGTCAATAGAGTGATGAGCCTATTTGCGCCATGTTTCTTTTATCACCCTACCCATTTGAAGCCGTTGGTTAGAGCAGTGTCTGCCATCTTCAACGCATTGAGTCAAATGGTAGCGCAACAATAGGGGCACTCGATTCGAGTTTTCATTGTGCTCAAACACGAGAATTTTACTGTTTTCAATGCATTTGTGTTATTATATTGGTGTTTAACAACGAAGCAAAGCGGTTGATGTCCATTTTTACGCATTCCATTGATTGTAAGGCAAGGAATTACCGAATTAGTGAAGTACCTTGCTTAGTATGGTGAAAATAGGCTCATCACCCTATATTTGTTTATTGAAGGTACGAATTGACTTAGAAAGTGTAACCGAAATCGTCATTTAAAGTGGGCCTTATACCTTACATACTTTTCCACACAGGGAATTCAGTGTGATATATTCCCTTCCACGTGTCGGAAGCAAGTGATGCTGAAATTATTGAGCTTATTCATATTTGTAGTTGCTAGTTATTTTGATGATGTCATCAATGATCGGTTTAACAAATTTTACGTAAATTAGAAGATTGTAGTAATCAGTGTTAAGTGATTTTCTTTCAATTTGTGGACAATTTTCTTTAATAGATTAAATCTGGGCAGTATGCTTTAGTTGATTAAATCATCTAAATATATATTTTAATCCTATTGATTACCAAGAATCTTTCCTGACTGGGGCTCTGATTTGCTAGGCCAAGGCCATCCTTGAAAATAGTTTTATTAAAATATGTTGTAACATGACCCATAGAACTCGTAATAGTGGCAAGATGCCAAATCAAGAAAATAGAAGTTGAACCGTTTTTACACATCTACAAATCGTCTGCTAAATCAGAAATTTCGTCATTCTCTTCGTTCGAACATTCTAACAAGGTTTTTCTAAAAAAAATCGCTTTAGCATCTTCTACACCTTGCAAACGGATCGTTTAGAATACCTTGCATATTCTAACTCCATCAAGAATTATCATATTCTGTTAGCATATCAATACTTTGAACTCTTGAATAATCGTTGTAACGAGCGTAAATTGTAAATAAATAATAAAAATCAAATTTAATATCAATAATCCGTCGATGTGCTATAGCCTTTCTTGTGACAAATAACATCTTTTTGGAATTTAAGCTTCTATTGTCTTACATTTGGAATTGTTTTCATAAGGAACTTCTCAAAATTTAATAAGATCAGAATTAAAGATTCATGCATGCAACAAATTTCTGGCTACGTGCCTGGCCTGAATTTGTTCCTTAATGACCAACTCGAGGGTAAACATTAAACGATAGTTATAGATTTCTCGTTTATTTCACTTTTTTATGGAATGGAAACATGTTCACGGATTTCAAAAAAGAAGGAAAAATACAACTTACAAGAGATGTGAAGAAGTGGAGTTTCCAAAACCTCCATGGGACTTTTTAGAGGCATCGAGTAGAATCCCTCGGGCTCCGGATTGAGAAATGATTATAGCAGAGAAGAAGTTTATGATTTTTTTCTGTTTTTAAATGTAATAGAGTCAAAATTTCTCAAACGGGCCCCTCAATAGGAGAATTCGCTATTTCTATAGAAGATCCAATTTTTTGGTAGTATTTGGCATTGCAAAGATGAGTTTTGCGAAAAAAATTGGCCGTAATAATGACATTTGAAATTTTTAGCTCGTTTATTTTTAAACTAAAATACTACGGACGACCTTGTCGTCCAATTTTAACGTACTAACGAGCAGTGAAAATATCGTAAGACACAGACTGTTCGTGATTTTGTACATTCCGAAGCTATTTGGTATATTTTTAAACCTATTGTTTATAGCGAAATCAAATAAAAAAGTATTCTGCGGCTCTTTTTTGTTCGAAAGAAATACTACATATACTACTTTTAGTATCTAACAACATGCCATCGAGAAAAATGGCCCGCCATTTGAAGTTATTCCACGTCGAATGTCGCCGCGTACGGATTTCGAACAACGGATTGAAGGCGTAAACAGCTTGCGTCGCGGCGACTCCGCTTGGACCAACATGTCTATTGCAGGTTTTGTATCATCATCGAAGGATAATGAATGGAAGTGCGGCAGGCATGCGTGGTAAACATTTAAGGCTCAAGGCTTGGTAGTATGCGTAAGAAAAATTGTGTTCAGCTTTGCCACCAGATTATCCATTTAAACCTTTCCAAAACTCTAAAAAAAGAATATCAGTCGATTTATTAGATCATCACGATTCAATTCATGCAAAATACCTGCTGGAAAAACCATCGGCTCAGCTGAATGGTGCTTTTGAAAAAGTGGCTGTGGTTTTTTCATCGCGCAATTGTGTTGCGTATTCCAGCACGGTGTGGTAGTGTGACAAAAAATCACAGCCACTTTTTCAAAAGCACCATTTAGCTAAACCGATAGTTTTTCCAGCAGCTATTTTGTATGATTTGAATCATTGTGATCTAATAAATCAGCTGATATTTTTCTTTTAGAGTTTTGAAAAGGTTTAAATGAATAATCCGGTTGCAAAGCTGAACACAATTTTTCCTACCAATACTACCCAGCGTTCAAATCTAACACATGCTTAAAAAGGTAACTTGAACCGTAACCAGCCTATAACTTTGAATTCAATGCGTTGACATATACATATTTATACATCAATCGATTGCAAATAATGCCTGTTGCAATTTATGGAAGAAAGTTTTGGAATTTGTTAAAATTGATAAAATTCTTCACAAAAAAGATTACCTTAAAATGAGCGAGAAAATCTATCATGGATATTTACGAAAGATGTCACATTATTCCTTAACTTCGTTGAGCAATAGATTTTTTTATATATTTGTATCAATATTTTTGCTTTGTTGTAAACACTGGTGCGAACAACGTGAAATACTCGCGTTTAGATCTCGAATCAAACGCCTTTCTCTTTACTATTTCGACACTTGAGCCAATAAAATGAACAGACATATTAGAAATCTTTGAAATAACGTTAAATTGGGCTCAACACCCTACTTATCAAAGCGGTTAAATTTCAATAAAAAATTAAAGGGTTGTGTACAGGACACGACCACGGTGACATTAAAAATGTAGCTTTTTTCAAGAGCGTGCAAATGAATTTTATCTATCACACATATCGACTCACGTTCTTGCTCACTCGCCTGTTTTCATATGTTACAATTTGCTATATACCCTCCCCATTAAGACATAATTTAATCTACTATTACAATTAATCAAGTATCTCACTAGGTGATTGGCATTATTTGGCTGATCCAACTAGTAAAAATAGTCTGCCCAGAAAATATATTCAAAAGAAAAGTTCCATATTGAGAGCTGTGATGAGGAAGCCCACGCCCGCCAACGGAAATATACAGATTCTCCATGAAATATGAAATTTCATTTTCCATTTAAATTTTCAATAATGTACTAATGAACTTAGGTAAACAATCTTAAGTTTAAGTATTTCTTGATCGATTAGTGGTAGAAAAAATGAAATTATTTGATAAATTACATTGTTATGCAACGTTCGCACTACCAGTTAAAACGGGTTTTTATGCTATCTTGGTGACATTTTTCTTGTTGCTAATTATTAAAACGTGTTATAACTCTGTAGTGTAAATATTGTATTATTAAACCAATTCTGCAGCATTTTATGTTATATAGGTGTTTTATGTGGTAATAGGACTGACATAATTATATCTTCAGTACAGCGGTTTGTTTCATAATTTAAAACAGATTTATTTTAAAATTTAAATTAGTATACCCAATCGTTCTATTTGTTGTATACTTTAAAACGCAATTAGAACTGTGTTTTAAATTCATAGGGTAGGACAGATATTCTGACTGGATAAACTGGGAAAACAATTTTAAGTCCAGTAAGGCTTAAGACATGGCTTGAATTTGAATCGAAAAAGAACACCCGCTTCAACTGCTGCTGGGACGGTAAGTTCTGTTTTAAAATTTTCCGTTGTGTGCAGTACGAAACAAAAGTGTTTGAAATTAGAAAACAAAAAGTTCTGCTGGGAATGTGATTGTTTCCGATGCAATTACACTCAGATTTTTCACGCAGGGGATACAGGCCGTGTAAATGAAAACCACGTAAATTTAAAAAAAAACGCGTTAATGAAAACCGCGTAAATTTCAAAATCCGCGTAAAGAAACCTGAGTGTACTCTCCTATATAAAATACTACGCTGCTGAACAGTGCAATAACTACAGAAGCACGTTGTCAGATGCCTTACTGATAAAAAACATACATATAACCGAAATATGAAACATGAAAACCAATAGGCTCTTTACCCTACGCAGCTACAAAGCGCCGTAAACATGGATTAACAAGTTACAACGCACACGCATGCATAACAATAAATATATTTTTTTCAAACGCAACACTCTTAAGCAGCACACACCGTATTGAATTAAATCCAAACCACCCCGCCCACCCAATTTGCAAATCATTCTGTGACACCGTGCTGGTATCCGAAAAATCCGCACACGGCCACCGCTTCCGAAAATGCATAGCGTCTACCGCTTAGTGTAGTGCCTAGACGCTGCAGCCATGATCTTATCCGTTCAACATAAGAACAAAAACTGATTCAAACGGGTACGCGTCACCTCTATTTATAAACTAACCGTATATGGTTTAGTCACAGGTGCGAGTGTGTGCAAATGCCAACGTTACCGAAAATCGATAGCGCTTAATGCATCGCCCGGAGACGATGTTACCCGTATGGGAGAAGAGCAACAACTGATTTAAACGGGCATGCGTTGCTTCTATTTATGACTTTTCGTGTTTCATTGAGCAACTAAGCTACCCTCTCTTGACGGCTGTGTCTGCGAAATCTGCCTCACGAATGGTAATTTTCCCGTTTTTCGTGAACTTTTTAATTTTACCAATTTCCAAAAGTCTACTTTTATTGGGGAGATATTAAATTATTACCAATATTTAAGTTAGGTGTTTCTGAATCGGTTGGTGTATGAATGATTAAAATCCATCTAGTAATATCGGAGTTATAAGCGTGCAAACCTTACATAGTTTCGTTACATGGGAGATAGTTTAGATTTTAGAATGACACCTAGCCCCAGATAGTGGAGTAAGACATTTTTAATGTCAAAAAAAAAACATTTCCAAATTTTCACAACTGCTGTGTTGGCAGTAGGCACAGTATGCCACTATACATAGCACCAATTCCCCTAACTAATCGCTTAGAACTATACCGTAAGTGGAATGGGGTTGCAACCGAGCGAATTCACCCAACCATGTCGTCACCGAATAAGAGCCGAAATAACTTCTCGCCCCAGTATGCTCCTCTGTAACGGAAATGTGCGATAGAGAGGGTGCTGTTTTAAATTACGTTACTTGTGTACGTTGTTTTACTGCATATCTGCTATCTTCAAAACGTTTTATCCTGCATTGAAATGTGTTTAAGGTTTCGATTGATCGATTGTGCGAATCGTATTTCAGGTAGCCCCACTCGTATTCCAATTTCCAAATCCTTTTTCGTTGTGCCTAAATCTATTGCTCTCGAGCATTTGCGCTGCCAGCACACCGTACACCACGAGGTCACACGGAAGTCAGGTCAGGCACGAACTGATCAGCCCCAATACATTCATTTCAGTTGCTACTCGTCGGTTGCGCGATTCGCGTCGCGGTGCAACCGGAACACCACAACGGAAGTGTGTCATTTTAACAGGTCAGGAAGTTAGTGACGCGGTTTGTTTGTATTTCAGTTGCCACATGTGAATTGTTTGGTGTGCTTTCTTTCCATTCGTCCAGAACAGATTTGACCTTCCTATTTAATACAAAAATTGTTGATTTAAGCCGAGAATAATTAGAAAGAAAAAGTCACCTTTGGAATAGCAGAATTAATCAAAATGCTGATACTACATCATTGACGATATAATAGTATTGGAATAAGGTCAGCCGAAAGTGAAAGTGTTATAGCATTCAAGATAGCAATGGATTACAGCGAAAATATGGCGAATTAATCGATTGTATACATTTCTCATGGCATAACGGTAGCTGAAATTGTATGTTCACTTCTATTACCGGTCTCGCAATTTCCCTACTTCGATGTATTCAGGATAGGACCATTGTTGAAATTAATCGAAATCTTAATACTATTCCTTTTGATTGGTATAGTTTCATTTTCAAAAGACGTTCTACGAACGTCCTGTGAGTGAGGAATTGACAAATCCAACTGGTTATTTTCAGACTGCTCTCTATGAATAAGGTAAATTATAATGTCAGCAAATCAAAAGTTTTTAGTATGATAATGCCCTAACCCAGAATATAAGCAAAAACAACATATTTAAGCTGTTTCCGAAACCTCTCATCCGGAACCACTCGCACAAGTAAATCGAAAATGTTGCGTTATAATGAATTAAGAATGTTTATTTCGATAGAATATCTCAAAAAAACGTATTTGTTGTTTATTGCATGATTGCATTTTTTTCGTGCTAACTTAGTGATAACACGGTGCTACAAAATTAAAAAAAAATACTTTTCAAGTGATCTAGTATAGGTTGCAGGTCTGGTCAAATACAACACAATAACACAATAATGTTTAGCCAATTTAATAAACAAAAAATTGTAACCCTATATGCGGGGTAGAGGATCGAACCCTCGTGAGCAGCGTGCAAGGCAATCAACTTACCAACTACGCTATGCGCTCCCCCTCCAAAAGCCTTATTTATAGTAAAAAGATTATTTCTCGGCACTTTTGTCACGAAAAAACTAGCGGTAATTTTTCAACCTATTTTCAACTTTTTAAGTATTCTGGAAAGAAGAAAAAATGACTCTTTCAACGATAGAGTAGAATGGGGTCAAATAGGTATGGGTTTACAATATGTATAGAGTATTATCTTTGCTACGTTATTGCGGGTTTTTTTATGGTCGCTCGTGTTGCGTGAATTAGATACACGGTAGAGAACATCATTGACGACTGTCGTTTCGGCTGTTACCGGAGATCAGCTGTATTAGTTATGGCTTCGTTTATGTTTCGCATGTTGTTCTGCGAAAACGCATGTCTTTCGTCCTCAGTACAGTACATTTCATCAATGTATGAACACGTTACTGTGTTGGTTTTTCGATATTTTTGTTTTTGAAAAAATACGGACATTAACATGAAACATACGCTTGGGGACACAATAGGTCAGCCGTTTGGAGTAACTATAGGCACAGACTAACAGGCATAACACTCGAAAACAATGATTCGTCCGCTTTAACGGTCATTTTAAATATATTTGTAGTTGGGACTGTGGCCACATTTGCAATTATGGCGCCACTGACATATGAGCAAGCATATGGGGAATAGACCTCTAGTGAAAAATTGTTCCCAAACCTGAGGGGTAACCCACCAGCAAATGAGTGCTTGGGACCGTGAATAAAAGGTGGAGCTAGTGTTCTGGGAAAATGACCGGATCAATGTTTTTTGAGACAATTTCCTCATAGTGTTATGTCTGTTAGTCTGTGCTATAGATCACTATTATAATGTAAATTTGAATTGACAGGAAAATTGTGCGAAAAACGCCAAAACGAAGTGAAGAGGACACAGAGAACGCAATTGCATCTGTTCAAGATGGCGGCAGTATTCGATCAGCCTCTGAACAATTCAAGGTTCCGTTCGAAAAATTGCGTGCTCGTGTGAAAGGAAAGTGCTCGTCTTCAATGAAAGTGCGTGAGATATTTCGCATGAGTTAGCAATATAATAATTTAAGGTTTTGTTGAAGTAGATTATAAAAAAACATGATTGAAAAAGAGAAGGAAAAAATTAAAGGGTTGTGTACAGGACACGACCACGGTGACATTAAAAATGTAGCTTTTTGCAAGAGCGTGCAAATGAATTTTATCTATCACACATATCGACTCACGTTCTTGCTCACTCGCCTGTTTTCATATGTTACAATTTGCTATATACCCTCCCCATTAAGACATAATTTAATCTACTATTACAATTAATCAAGTATCTCACTAGGTGATTGGCATTATTTGGCTGATCCAACTAGTAAAAATAGTCTGTCCAGAAAATATATTCAAAAGAAAAGTTCCATATTGAGAGCTGTGATGAG
The DNA here is from genome assembly GCF_030247195.1 of Topomyia yanbarensis. Classification (NCBI taxonomy): domain Eukaryota; kingdom Metazoa; phylum Arthropoda; class Insecta; order Diptera; family Culicidae; genus Topomyia; species Topomyia yanbarensis. The sequence continues at coordinate 398,188,870 of NC_080671.1, read as the reverse complement.
GAAGCCCACGCCCGCCAACGGAAATATACAGATTCTCCATGAAATATGAAATTTCATTTTCCATTTAAATTTTCAATAATGTACTAATGAACTTAGGTAAACAATCTTAAGTTTAAGTATTTCTTGATCGATTAGTGGTAGAAAAAATGAAATTATTTGATAAATTACATTGTTATGCAACGTTCGCACTACCAGTTAAAACGGGTTTTTATGCTATCTTGGTGACATTTTTCTTGTTGCTAATTATTAAAACGTGTTATAACTCTGTAGTGTAAATATTGTATTATTAAACCAATTCTGCAGCATTTTATGTTATATAGGTGTTTTATGTGGTAATAGGACTGACATAATTATATCTTCAGTACAGCGGTTTGTTTCATAATTTAAAACAGATTTATTTTAAAATTTAAATTAGTATACCCAATCGTTCTATTTGTTGTATACTTTAAAACGCAATTAGAACTGTGTTTTAAATTCATAGGGTAGGACAGATATTCTGACTGGATAAACTGGGAAAACAATTTTAAGTCCAGTAAGGCTTAAGACATGGCTTGAATTTGAATCGAAAAAGAACACCCGCTTCAACTGCTGCTGGGACGGTAAGTTCTGTTTTAAAATTTTCCGTTGTGTGCAGTACGAAACAAAAGTGTTTGAAATTAGAAAACAAAAAGTTCTGCTGGGAATGTGATTGTTTCCGATGCAATTACACTCAGATTTTTCACGCAGGGGATACAGGCCGTGTAAATGAAAACCACGTAAATTTAAAAAAAAACGCGTTAATGAAAACCGCGTAAATTTCAAAATCCGCGTAAAGAAACCTGAGTGTACTCTCCTATATAAAATACTACGCTGCTGAACAGTGCAATAACTACAGAAGCACGTTGTCAGATGCCTTACTGATAAAAAACATACATATAACCGAAATATGAAACATGAAAACCAATAGGCTCTTTACCCTACGCAGCTACAAAGCGCCGTAAACATGGATTAACAAGTTACAACGCACACGCATGCATAACAATAAATATATTTTTTTCAAACGCAACACTCTTAAGCAGCACACACCGTATTGAATTAAATCCAAACCACCCCGCCCACCCACTTTGCAAATCATTCTGTGACACCGTGCTGGTACCCGAAAAATCCGCACACGGCCACCGCTGCCGAAAATGCATAGCGTCTACCGCTTATTGTAGTGCCCAAACGCTGCAGCCATGATCTTACCCGTTCGACATAAGAACAAAAACTGATTCAAACGGGTACGCGTCACCTCTATTTATAAACTAACAGTATATGGTTTAGTCACAGGTGCGAGTGTGTGCAAATGCCAACGTTACCGAAAATCGATAGCGCTTAATGCATCGCCCGGAGACGATGTTACCCGTATGGGAGAAGAGCAACAACTGATTTAAACGGGCATGCGTTGCTTCTATTTATGACTTTTCGTGTTTCATTGAGCAACTAAGCTACCCTCTCTTGACGGCTGTGTCTGAGAAATCTGCCTCACGAATGGTAATTTTCCCGTTTTTCGTGAACTTTTTAATTTTACCAATTTCCAAAAGTCTACTTTTATTGGGGAGATATTAAATTATTACCAATATTTAAGTTAGGTGTTTCTGAATCGGTTGGTGTATGAATGATTAAAATCCATCTAGTAATATCGGAGTTATAAGCGTGCAAACCTTACATAGTTTCGTTACATGGGAGATAGTTTAGATTTTAGAATGACACCTAGCCCCAGATAGTGGAGTAAGACATTTTTAATGTCAAAAGAATCCAACAAAATGCTCCAAAGCGCAAACGTGATTGGCTAAAGTTTGTGGTCCCAGGAAACATCTGGTGAAGAAAGTTTTGAAAAAATTGGAACGGGGCTTCAGAGTTCAAAACTATGCAATTTTTTAGCTCAATCAGACATCATTAAGGGGGTGCGGCGTTTTAATATTGATTTCGCAATATTCGAAAAAACCTAAATGTTGAAAAAAATTGGCGACTATGTACGGGGAACGTGCCATTTGAGCCAATATATTCTGATTCCTGATTCTCAATCATGATCACGAGAATTTTTGCGTTGTTTATATTCATTATAAGCTTCCAAATGTATATATTACATTTTTATTATACACCACTTGAAAACTATATACAAGAAAAGAAATCATTATTCGAGTTCTAAAATTTTGTAAAGGAAAAAACAGCTACATTAATATTAAATTGAAAAACCTGTCTTAATCGTTCTAGTGGTGCCTTTCTCATTTGTCCAAACTACGATTCCATGGCTGGTTATGTTCAATACAACGGTGGAAATGTATATTACATATTCAGTACGATTTGCACATACATACAATGGACCGACAGCCACAATCTTGAGATGCTATGTGTCGACACTGAAACATCGCTTAAAACCAGCGGCAGATCAATGAAGAGGATCCGGGAGATCCAGACCCTGCCGAAAATTTTCAACTTGTTAAGAAGTTTTAAACTAGTTTCAATTTTAAAGTAGCAACCCCTCACTGGATACTCCTACCTACGCCTAAAAAATTAAAAAAAATCCGGGATTAGGTTGACGATTTTTAGAGTGATTGCATAACCTTTCTATATGAGCAAGGCAAAAAGGTGCCAAAGACCAAAAAAGTCCATTTTCACCAAAAAAAAATTTTCAAGCTTACGTCAAATCTCGACGTTTCATGCATTTTAAAGACATTTGGCATCAAAAATACAAATTCGATTTGGAAATTTTCCCCGCTTTGAGAATTTTTCATTTCAGTTTATATGAGAATTTGCTGTGTTGTTGCACTCTTCAACCCGTAATTCCGGAACCAGAAGTCCAATCATCAAAAAAATCAATAGCATCCGATGAGACCAGGTTTGTGCAAATCGGTCCAGCCATCTCTGAGAAACAGAGGTGACATTTTTTCCACATACACACACACATACATACACACATACAGACATTTTCCGATCTCGACGAGCTCGAATGGTATATGGTATATTAGGTTGACGATTTTTAGAGTGATTGCATAACCTTTCTATATGAGAAAGGCAAAAATAACATGAAACATCAGCATCTAGTGTTAAAACAAACGAAAACCGCTGAAAACAAATTTAATTTTTTTTAGTTTCAGTTTTTTTGAAAAAAAAATTCGAATATCAAAAATTTTGTCGTAATGCCTTAGGATTTCAAAAAAAATCCCGACGAACTGGGCTTGAGAGCAGAACAAATAAAAAGATAGCAGGGACTTATGATTCCAACTAAATCATTATGGAAAAAAATTGGAACGGGACTTTTCAGTTTAAAACCAAAGTTTTGCAAAATTTTCAAAAATAGCATCTTTCAGGGGAAAATGGGCATCTTTTATCGAATTTTCGTAACGAACTGGGCTTGGGAGCAGAACAAATAAAAAGATGGCAGGGATTAGGATTTCCAACTAAATCATCGTGAAGAAATTTTTGAGAAAAATTGGATCGAGACATCACAGTTTAAAACCAAAGTTTTGTGGAATTTTCAAAAATAACATCTAAAAAAAATAAAACTGGAAATAATAACCAAAAATATAATTATAGAATCGCATAGTGCGACCATGCCTAGAGGTTTATAAATTGGAAAAAAAACTTTGTCATTTTCCAACCGATGTTGATGGTAAACAGGTCGATAGATTCAGAACTATACGTTCTCTTTAAATTTTTAACAAAACAAATACGCTTCCTCATGAGAAAGTTGAGCGATTTTGATGAAAAAAATTGCAAAATAATGTTTGTTTTCATATTGTTGTTCCTAAAACAACAAAACGTAGCATAACGCTGGAAAGGCGATTCTAGAACAATAGAAAAATTGACAATCGGTTGAAAACTGTGCGCCTAGCAAATTTTTTAGTGCCGAAAGTACTGAAAATCTGTTTTACTTAAATCAATAATACGGGTAAATGACCGTCAGGTTAAAACCCCAAATAAACAATTACAGTTAAATCAATATTTTGAGGGTATACATTTTTCACACATTATTTTGTATTGCATTTGATAAGATCTACAACCTATAGGGGAGAGTGGGTCACTTGATCCCACTTTTGTTTTTTTTTCACATAACTTTTAAATGAAATAAAAAAAAATCCTTTTTCATTTCGACTGTGTAGTCACATTTTCTTTTTTACATTTTAACGACATTCAATTAGCTAGAGATTACTGGGTAGGAAAAGTTATGAAAATTTAGAGCCATAGTAGGAGTGACTGGGGTTGGTTGGCCGAGTGCCTTTTATGAAAAGGCTATTATGCGCAGTAGCGTCATCTATAGTGATTTGGGTGGGGTATTAGGTCACCAATGTACCGACGTAATTTCAAGTGTTTTAGTGGCGTCGTTTGTACAGGAGTACGTTATTCTTTTTTCGGCACTACTGGTAAGTAAATTTCTGTTTCTGAAAAATAATATGTGTAACGCAAATCAATACACATCCGATTTTCAATAACTTGGTACTGCTGGAAAGGGTATTCAAAACCCAACAAAATGGTATAACGGTTACCAGTGTAACTTTATATTTGTTTGCGTAAATCGTGATTGTTCTCGAAAATATACATTGGGGTAGGTTGACCGAGTTCTGTGCGGGGCTGGTTGGGCGAGTTGTAAGTTTAGTGTAGAGTAATGTGCACTTTGATATTTGTGAAATGCCAACCTTTTTCAAAGCAAAATTTGATATTATGGTAATATTGATGATTATAAGGAAAATATACTCGAGAAATAAGTAATTAAAATAATTTAAAATTATTACTAAATAGAAATAAGAGATTAGAATCATTAAAAGTCGGAAATTGTTTATTAAAAAATTGATTCCGATATTTTATTAATTAAATGCCAAGCTGGTTTCAGAGTTTTTGGCGTGAGCCCCTTCAATCCTGAATTTTTTCCTCCTGAGGAGTTTCTGGCAGGATTTGTCACAGATCGACCCAACCCCGAACAAAACTCGTTCATTAACATAGAATCTGCTGCAGATGTAAGCCTCTCTGAAGACGTCAGACCTCTTCCCAAGGCGAGTGCACGATCTGATTCGAAGAAGTGGCAAGGTCGTAAACGCCGATCAACTCAAATTTTGACCGATTCCCCAATAAAAGCAGTATTGGAGGAGCAGAAAACGAAATCTAACGTAACCGTACGCTGGCGGAGGAAAAAATCAGCGAGAGCTGGTAAAAAGTTCACTAATGCTGCCGAAACTAAGTCCAAAAAGGTTAAAAAAGACTAAAAAGTGAAGAGTGGATTTTATTTTCCTTACCTATATACGAAAAAACGATGTTTTTTTAAATTAAAGTTTTCCATTCATACATTTGACGTGTTTAACTTATTTCACCAAACTCGGCCAACCTACCCCAGCCCTGGGGTTGGTTGCAGTGTTGCTGAACTCGTAAAAATAACTCTTGTATTTCTCATTCGCGTGTTCTCATTGCGCCCAACACTCGTATCCGAGTGTTCTCCATGCATGCCTTTTTATCGTTTACTCCCCAGCCGGGTAGAATTTCTGCGAGTGCCAGTCAGCCAAAAGCGACTCAAATTGCACATATTGAAACCCACTCTTTCGTTCGCACCCACCCACTGGCGCTCACTCCTACTGCTGCTACCACTCGTCCGTGCTCTCACTCGCCCATGCTCCCGCTCGCCCATGCTCCCACTCGTCCGTACTCTCACTCGTAGCCACTCGCGCTCTTTAACCCACTCGTATCCTCTCGCACTCTTAAACGCGTTCGCCTTCACTCGCACTCTTGCAGTCGCTAGCGCTCTCGCTCCCACTCGCATCGTTCTTCGTTGGTAGACCAATAATGTATGAAAATGAATTTATTCGGATATGTTATGTACAAAGTTTAAGCCGCGGCTGTTTGAAGATCGATTTGCACAATACGTCTGACTTTCGTCACCGGTACAGCACGTCATGGGAACGTCAAAATTAGTTATATGCAGTTAAATGGAGGTATTCACACAACATCAACAGCACGGAATGCTTTGACGTACGGGAAGTGTGAACAAGATACGCATTCAACTTATCTTGATGGAACGACGACGTGGCGTTGACGGACATTTACGTTGATGGAAGCTAATGTATCGTCTGCATTGAGGTTGATATGACGCTGGTACAACGGAAAAGGAAAATAAACGCACCCGAATGAAATGCAGTTGCGTTAAAACTTAAATTTAGAAAAACTGCAAAATCGCTTGGATTGACACTTTTAAATATGTGGAACCTTAACATGTCAAATATATATATATATATATATATATATATATATATATATATATATATATATATATATATATATATATATATATATATATATATATATATATATATATATATATATATATATATATATATATATATATATATATATATATATATATATATATATATATATATATATATATATATATATATATATATATATATATATATATATATATATATATATATATATATATATATATATATATATATATATATATATATATATATATATATATATATATATAATTCCCCTCAATGCTGCATATATGCACTTCTTAAAATAATTAGTTTTTTGGTCAAATATACCTATATTGAAGTTTGAGATTTTTTGTGGGATAATGAAATGACAGGAACAGTTTTTATTGTCAAATATGTCACTGTAAGAATATATGCATAAATCGCTCAGATAATTTTCGTAAAATATCGAATTAAATAGTTACTACAAGAGTCAGTCCCATAAAGATAGGAAATCCCAAAGAAAACGGGACAAATATGCGATCATGGGTAGTATACATCTATGACCATTCCTGGTACATTTTGTATTAAATGAATCGGATATTCGGATTAAATACATGGTTTCGAGATAAACGTGTTTAATGCGGTTCACTACAAAAATTCAAACCCATTAATAAACATTGGCTTCTATAGAATATGTATGTAGGAGATCGACTACCGTCATAAAGTGAATTTCTAAACATAAGGACTTAATTTATTGAATATTTCGTGACCAATTCCAATATACGCTGTCCTTCTCCTCCAAATTACGACGGAATCAGAGCAAATCTATTAGCCGTAAGAAAAGTACTCTATGCGTTATATATTCTAAAACATTCGTTCACAGTCCTAAATTGATACAACCAGCGGACTATATTAGAAGAAATCTCTAGTAAATTATTTTGCGCACTTTCCACTTACCTGAACTCTGCACTTTAAAAGTGTGAGTAATCAAGCTGCTACTGAAAACTGCGAGCTGTCAAAACACATGTATTTGAAATTATAGAGATGGTACTCTCATAGACAGGCCAGTCGAACTAACCAGTCTATGAGATAATTTTTTTAGTAGAATGTTAAGTGCGTAATACGGTTCGAATCGAGTTTTTGTGCCTCAAGCAATACTTGCATTGAAATAGTATGGGTGGGTAGTTTTGCCGAATTAAGTATAAAAAGTTATTTTCAATGGCAATTAAATAGTATAAAGGATGATTCAATATTTAAATTTGACAAAAAGCATGGATGTGGGATGATAAATTATAGAATTAATAGTGAAAATGTAAAGAATAGTTAAGGTAACTATTCAAATCAAACTTTAAATGAAAATTTCTCTTTGAGCGTTTTGGTGGAATGCTAAAAATGAAAATTTTGAAAATGCTGAATTTAAATGGAAATTAAAATGCCTAAAGAAATGAAATATCTCTGAATTAATTTCTACTATCGTGATTCACTTGCTTCTCTTATTCATACACATAATCTTAGGTTTAGATAATTTCAACAAGTACATACCAAAGTTTTATAAATCTGTACTAATTGAGATTTGAACATGACTGAACAACATTGTTTTCGGTTATACTGATTCTTCTTGACGAAAAAACAGTTTGCACAATACTGTTCAAATAATTACTCACGATAATTTACTAAATATTAGTGGGACGGAGCTTTATTCCATTTACCATCTTAGTAAAATTGGTAGTAGCAGATTAGTTTTTTTTCTTTTTTCAATAAATTATATTAAATTCGTGTTTCCAATTTTCTTTGTTCAAAAAAGAAACTATCCTTAAAAAGCTTTAAATTTTATTGCTGGATATCACATACATGCTTCCCTTCTGCCCAGAAGTGCGTAATATACGCCCTTTACTTCTGCTCAGAAGTGTATAATCAGTACAAAAATGCAAACCCATTAGCCAGCATGAACTTTTATAGAATATGTGGTATTATTTCCTTAACCCTCCGGAAGTTGTACTTATGGCCCACTGAACGAGCAGCCGCTGCTGCTCTAAGACGATTTCGCCAGATTTTCAGAGCAGTGTGCACTCAGTGCTGTAGCGCGACTTCCCCAAGGTTAAGGGGTTGCCTGGTGTAGTGGGTAAAAAAACATTAATGTTTTTTTATTCGTTTAATTGTTAGTATTGAACATCTAGAAAAGCCCAGTGCAATCTCGGTGGCCACACTGATCTTCTTTTGTTCTAAACAACCATGTGTTTCGACGATTTCAGTCTATCGGCAACTTTAATAGCATTTTTCTCGAAACCGCATTTTTTCAAATTGCCGATAACTCAAAAACCATTCAACGAATTGACTTGATTTTTTATGAGAATCAGGAGCGGATCCAGAAAAATTTTTTGGGGGGGGGTCTGAAATTTCGGGTTTTAAAAAACTTTGTACAGTTTGTTACACTTAATAACCATATTTAAAGAATATAAGTTTTGTTAGTAAAATTTGGTTCGGGACTATTTTGAGTTCAAAACTAATATAAACTTGAAACTAATTTAAAATTTCTCAACAAGTAAAAACATGTCGGCGGGGGTCCGGAACCCCAAAACCCTCCCCTTGGATCCGCCACTGAGAGAATGCATAACATGTGTAGTCGATGAACTAAGGGAAAATGGAATACAAAAATCTTCCTCGTTATTTTGAAGAAAAGTGAACGAATTTTATTTTGCGGTTTTTCTTATGCTATTTTCCGAAATTCCAACTGTTCTATATTTTTTTTTGGTTCATCGAGTAACTACAAGTCTATGTTTTAAAAATCTTATTGAATTTCAATTGTATCAAGAGTTATCATGTCCTCCGCGGCATTCCTCGACATGGAAATGGTTGAACGTCTTCTCTTCGAACGCTCGTATGTGTGGCTTTGCCTGACTGAAAATTTTTCATTCATAATGAATATATACATAAACCTTAACGAGAGGTCCATTGTCACATTGCCATCAAAATCGTATAACAAAATTACTTTCAGTTTGAGCACTTTATAGTAGACGCCGCTTAAAAGACAAGTTTTTTTAAGACACCGCACTTATAATTTGTTTACATATTTAATAAAAATATGAAAAACAATATATTTAATTTGTTCTTTAAATACGACCGGTATAAACCTGTATAGACAGATAACGTCTGTATGCAATGACAATTTAATGCGAATGCGCGCACTGTTAGTTTAGTTAGTTTTTGCTTGCATTGTTCTAGGATTTTATCAGAATGCCGTACCTGATCCCTTCGCTCCTTTACGAGCGCTCCCAGTTGCTAAAAGAGTGTATACGAGCTGTTCTAATAAACATCTTCAGAGCTGCAAAGAGTGCTTAGCACACGGGAGTGGGTGGCATGCAGTGAAAACTCGTAGCCGAGGAGTCCCATCATGGGAACCCACTCGCCGTTAGAGCTGAAACCTAGCGAGCCGACAAGAGTGCGAGTGACACACGAGCCTATAACGAAGACAGATAACTCACATGAATCAAGCATATTTGCCGCTCGTGCTGATCGTCACATATTTGAGAGTTCTTCGAAAACGTGTGTACAGCAGTAAGGAGCATACAGTGTTAGGGTGCTTACAGAGTGGCGGCGAGAAGCTGAGCTGGCGCTGGAACTGACATTAGAATGCGAGATGCGAGAAACCTGCTTGCTGCAAACCAAATGGGTGTTGTCAGAGTGAAAGCCGAGCGGATCGGCGCCGACTGCCCGCTTTCACTCTGACAGGCTCCATTCAATATGCTGCAAGCAGGTTTCTCGCATCTCGCACTCTAATGTCAGTACCAGCCCCAGCTCAGCTTCTCGCCGCCACTCTGTAAGCACCCTTAGTCTCGCGCTCGCTGGCGAACGAGGAGGGTGTGTTGGCTTCTCGCTCTTTTAGCAACACTGGTTGGTTGGCCAATTTTTCTTTCCGCATTTGTTTGCTAATAACTTTTTCCCTCATTTTTTTCATGAATGAAAAAAATTACATATGTGCTCAAGGGTTGCATCTTCATGACAGCGCAAACCGGTTTTCAAAAGTCTAACTAGAATGAGTACAGAAATTCCGAAAGCAAAACTCGGCCAACCAGCCCCGGTCTCCCCTACTCAAGTAAGAGCAAGGATGTGAAGCAGGCATTGCATTTATCGCTCATATGAGTAAATGCGCCCGGATAGTTTACTACTGCGACAATAAAAACTCACATTTTCACACGAAAAGCTGTTGGCACTCACAAAACTTCTCCGAATAAATACAACGTGTTATTTATCCGGATAAATAAAACAGCCGAAGAATGAGTGAATGAGTTTATCACGGTATCCTTTATGGGTTCGCTGCTTTGCTGTCGTTATTCCAAAATACGAAAAAACAAGTCTATCATACTTCTTTGCCGCTTTTCTTTGTAATTAAATGTATTTTTTGAAATTTTAATTGATTTCCACGAAATTAAAATTTTATCACCTTCTCCGGTGAGAAGGAAAAAGTCAAAAAAAATTTATCCGGAAAATTATTCTCACGCTATTTGTGGAGACGGAGAATTTTGCGACTCATCTTATCTCGGAAAAGTTGAACATCGGATAAGCTTCTTCTCGCGTGAGTGAGAGAGAATTACAATGCCTGATGTGAAGTATATACACTCAGGTTTTTTTTACGCGGGGGATACGAGCCGCGTAAGTGAAAACCGCGTAAATTTCAAAATCCGCGTAAATGAAAACCGCGTAAATTTCAAAATCCGCGTAAATGAAAACCGCGTAAATTTCAAAAACCGCGTAAATGAAAACCGCGTAAATTTAAAAAACCGCGTAAATGAAAACCGCGTAAATTTCAAAATCCGCGTAAATGAAAACCGCGTAAATTTCAAAACCCGCGTAACAAAATACCGCGCAAAAAAAACCGCGTAAAAAAAAACTTGAGTGTATATCGGAAAACTAGAAGTGGCAGAGTCATTAGAACAGGCTTAACATCTTACGGGCTTATCTTTTGTCTTCTGCTGATGTGGGTCGAGCTTAGGCAGCATTAGGATTGCTGCCATCCCTGTACTATTCACTACCCAGTTACCGATATTGGGAGGAACACGACACCGCTCTGAAATGATTGCAACATCGCACTTCGTTTCAGTTGTCGACTATCACACCAGTTACTGTTCAATATCACAATTATTAACATAATGCTGGGTTACCTTCTTGCTTGTTGACCAGTCTTCACCTTTTTATATGCAAGGCATCGCAAGCTACATGTAATGTGGTCGTTTTCGTCCTCCGGTTTGCAGATCATGCACCTTGGTCTCAAGCAACGTGCAGCTATTCTCCGATTTTTCTACACAAAGCCAACCTGTCCTGACCCTTGGAGTTCCTCGTCTGATATCAAAATTCAAACACTTGAAACATATCACCTTGATCACCGACCATCCGGCTTTTATCTTGCAGGTCTTCGCCAGCTCATTGACAACGTCCGCCGGTAGTCGAATCGCCGCCGCTTGAGTGCCTCAATATGATTTCCTAATCCGGACCGTCGCCGTTATATCTAGGCTGCACCCCTCAGTTCTTCTTCGGTCGTAAACTCCTCAAGATCCTTGCACTTGACTGAGGCTTCCTGCGATAGTGCTCTCACGTTCGCTTCGCTGCCCAAGGATTTATCAAAGAGCTCGTGAAAATCTAGCTATTCATGAAAAAATCGGACTCCTTCGTTTTGATGACATTCTCTCCCAACTCCTTCTGCTCCGGGTCCACTTTCAATTTCTTGAGAAGAGATGCGTACAATATCTTATCGTTCGCTTCGATGATCAGTACATCGCCATTGTACCTCTCCCGAAGTAGCTTGCCTATTTCTTTATTCTTTTCTTCCTTCTTCCGTCGTTTTGTTCCGTTTCGCCTGCTGGTTTTCCACGATGCGCCAGCCACGGTTTGTTTACTCTTCTGTTTCTTAGCGTCATCTTGCTTCCCGATATGTCCCGCACAGTTATCACCAGGCGAATATTGCGGTGACTCTTCGGTGTCTCGTCACTTACTGCCGTTACGTGTTCTGTGGCTTTCTTCATAACTTCTTCGGCAGATTAAACGCTCAATAAGAGCGATTTTTGCTCGTGTTCAACAGCTGTGCACATTGTGCTTGTCTTTCATGAACTCATAGAGCTCGTCAACCTTTTTCTAACCCTCGTCACGTTCGACTTGCCAAGTTGGAAATCGTCGAGTTCTAGGGGGTACATGGAGGCCTTCCAAAGTTTTACCGGAACGGAGGCAGTCATGTGTCACGACGCAGGAAGCAAAACAATTTATTTACTTTTTAAAATAATTCATCCGACAAAAAAAGGTTTAATGAATAGCAGGAGTCGTGTCATAAAATTGTTGATCGCGAGACTTTCTGTGCAAATTTGTGCGTCGGTTCACAGAACGCGAACAGGTCCTTGGCTGTGGAGAAATTTCGCATACATGCTGTTATCGACTCGTTGAATCCAAACGTCGTACGGTGGAATCTAGGTTGTGGTGAGCCAGATCAGCGTAGAGTACGTTGCGAGGCACGAAAATCAATCAGGGACAAGATCTCCAATGTAGCTTTGCTACAAATACTTCTTGCTGAATCTTTTTTCGTTGTCCCAGTGTATTGAGACCGATCAGGCGACATCGAGCAGGATACGTTGGAAGGTCGAGAGGGCTCCGCCATGGAAGGTCTCGTAGTGCGAGTCTGACAAATCTGCACCCGATCATTCCGGATCGTCCGGGTGTAAATCCATGTTGATCGGTGGAAATGTAACTTTTCGAGCGCGAGAGTGCGAATGTGCTTACCACAATTTCAAATATCTTGGATGCTGTAGATGGGCTAGTTATGCCCGGTAGTTTCTAACATTCCGGCGATCACCGTGTTTATAAACAGGGAACATAAACGACTGTTTCCAACCCAGTAAATGAAAAGGCGGCTAGGCAGGTTATACTAGATGCTGACGATCAGTAGGCTATTGAAACTTTGTTCTAGGCTACCTGTCGTAACTTTCCGTTTACTGTAAAAGTAGTGTGGGCAAAGTCGCATTCCAATTTGTGATTCGTGTACTGACCGTCGACGTTCGCCATAACCAGTAGGATGTGACTGGCGTTGATCCTGATGTCCCGGTTGGGCTAGGTTGCTTTCTGTGTTAATATCTTCGCTAAAATGGCACAGACAGACTCGCTTCGACAGATCTGCTTTCTGATTTAAATGATACATTTCTGTCGAAAACATGCGTTTCAATAATTAACACCGATACAGCACAGCAAACAGACATACGTGATCGAACAAATATATTAAAAAACTTGTGTAAACATTTGAATAAATAAACGTTAAAACACTAGCGCCGCCACACCAGTTTATCCCAGCTACCCGTCACATCTATTCCGAAACCAGTGCGAAATCCTGAATGGATTCAGTGTGGGTTCCAGCTCAAAAAGAAACAGCCGATTCCGACTCAATTGGTTGATGCATTTGAGCTGGAATCCATGCTGAATCGACTCAGAATTCCGAACCGGTTCCGGAATGGTTTGACTGGGTAAAGGTATAATAATGTCGGACATTTTGAAATGTCTATATGAGTCGCTGTCAATTCAGTCGAGCTCAGCTCCCAAACGGAATGACGACACTAACGCACCTGGTAATTATATCCCTAGAAAATGTCTTCGATTTTTACACAACTGAAGTTGAACGTCTGTTCTCTATGGATACAAGTTTATGGAATCTTCAGAGACTTTTATGGACGTAAAATACGTTTTCATTGATTGAAGTGAGCTATTGTTAAGCATTTCTCACCTCTTTTAAAACGTTTGAATCAAATAATCACATATAATCCACCTTCCTAGTTCAAATAACTCCGTCAACAGTTAATTGGAATTGCATCGTTCCCATTCTAAGTTACATATTTATATAGTTTTCGACATACATATTTTCGAAGCACTCGTCTGCTTGGCATGAATAAATAACAATTCTCTGCCGTCAACGTCTACAAAGGTGCTACATCTGCATGTTTCATTTCCCTCCATATCATTTCATTCCAGTTCACAATTCTAGGTGCTATTGAATGTGAACTTATTCAGAGTGGATGCATAACTAATCGATTTGAGGAGACTGGGTATTTTTGGGTCACTATTTACAGCAGCATTCAGTAGTCGGGGGCGTGTGACCATATCCTATAGGAGTAGGGCTGCTCGTTTAGAAGGGCTATGTTGTGCTATGCTTGCTGCTTTATAAACCCATCGAAGCAATCCATCGACAAACCATAATTATTTCCATCACGAATACGAAATCTGTCACGCGTTACGCAAATTTTCCACCTGGTTTTTCGAGGAAAGGGTGCTTTCGAAATTACAAGTTTCGGAATTTCGTTCTTTGACTTGCTCAGTTTCTGCTCAGAATTTCTTTGTTTGAAATGGAAAATTGCGAGACCGGGTAAGTTTTCCCCAGTATCTCTTTCGTCCTTTTGCCGTGCCGTAGGTTGTGATAGACTCGTGAGGTCAGGCGCCACATGCTAACCTCATAATGGATTTATCGATCAAATAACTAATTCAACAATAAAACTTATCACGATTTTGTACAAATCCAGCTGCGAGGCACCATGTCCCGAAAACGCTGCTGAGGTTCCCTGCGAGACATTCGTTCAGCCTTGCACTGTTGAAGGTGCTTGTGACAATGACGTTCCGTGTGACATCATAGTACCAGAAGTCGGTTGCAATCCGTGCGTGGGCAGCATCTCGCAACCAGCCATGACCGAGTGCTGCGGTGGAAACCCCGACCTGCCGAGGCAACGGTCACAGGGCAATATCCCCCAGCAGCAATGCTACGACTGTTCCTGTGGACGACCCGACTGTATGCCGATGAAAAAAGTGGTAAGTTTAATGTTATTATTGAATTTTGTTAAAAGGACGACCGTCCTTGTAACGAACATTATGCTATCTTCATCATAATATTTTGTCGATAACCGTACCCACCGCTGCAACCAATAGCGCTATATTCAACCAACGAGAAGGCAACCGTGCAAACCGGTCGCCTGCTACAAACCCCCGGAAGTAGAATTTCAAGGTGATTCCATATACAAGACATCGTACTATGCCGACCCAGCGACGATCGTTTGCAATGCGCGACCCTTGCCAATACCGCCACGCAACAACCTGGCGATGGCCCCTGGCTGCCTAGAGAAAAATACCACCACATCGGTAAGATTAACCTTTTCCTTCCATTGCATAAACATGTCGCTAGCTTTTTTAGGTGCCGGTTCCTTTTTTGTGAGTTCCGATGGTTTTCTGTTTGGATGTCACTTTTCTTTCTTTCTAATCTTTTCCGCGAGAGTGTGAGTGGTCTACATTTGGTAGTTAGATTCAAGGTTCCTATTGAAAATATGATGTAACTTTTATACTATATTTTTCATTTAGTTCTGTCTAATAATTTTCTTTGGCGATCCAGATAAATCGTGGCATATATTTGTAGTTGACTTTTTACCTACTTTGTGTCTTTTTATGTACCTTATATTATATGTAAGACTTCTAGTTAGTCGGGACCATTTTAAGATTTTGCAAGAAAAAAAAATACGTGAAATTTTAATTAGGAGCACAAATTAAATATGACAAACCTTTTTTACATTTCTTATAAAAGAAATGTATAGAATTCGCTCAAACTTTCAAGATTTTTTCCGAGGCCCGGAGGGCCGAGTCTTATATACCAATCGACTCAGCTCGACGATTTGGGACAATGTCTGTGTGTGTGTGTGTCTGTGTGTGTGTGTGTGTGTGTGTATGTAACGGACAAATTCTCATTCGTGTTTCTCAGCAATGGCTGAACCGATCTTATCCAAACCAATTTTAAACGAAAGAACTAAAAAACAGTATGAACGCTATTAATTTGTTTTTGATTCTGAAGTTTAGTTTCCAAGATATGAATGTTTGAATGCGTAAAAATGGCGTTTTTTGCAGTTTTTTTGAATTATCTGCCGAAATTGACAATATAGATTAACAATTTATATGTTTTTAAACAGCTTTAACGAATACCTTTCGAACAAGCTATAGATTGTTGAAATCGGACTATTATCAAAAGAGATATTTAACATTAAATGCGGACGAAAGATTTTTATCATTTCCCATTGCCAGAAATATGACCAAAACATGTAATCTATTTTTAACGCCAAAACGGCTTATTTTGTGTCAATAGTGTCTTCGGTGAATTTAATGGAGGCAATATGCCCTTTCTTTTGGTATTGTGCTTTTGCTGATAAATCCCCCTATGAGTGAGATATTTACACAAATTTTCTTGGAAGTGATTATATCGAAATGATGCCTTCAGCAAATTTGTAGCTCTTACTTTTGCGAATAACTTTACTGAAGACTTCAATTATCTATTTTGAATATTTTAAAAGTTATGGCTTGTTGTTTGTGGATTACTCTTTGTCGCCAATTTATTGTTCAATATAGTAATAATCAATTGAAATAAGCCAAACATTATTTCGATAAAACGAATATTTCATTTTTCTATCTACAACCGCTAGAAATAATCACCGAACACTTTCAAGTTGTCTGGAAGGAACTTGATAACTTATCAGTGCAAAAATGTTCATTTGTGCGAACCTTCTGACAGCAATTTTTCTAACTTATAACCATCGGATCGATCTGAAACATATCGGAAAATGTAGAGCTAATTAAATAACTCCAAGCAACGGCGTAGCCAAGAGAAGGTTTTGGGGTTTAACACCATACAACCCACCCCCCACCACACCCAATAAAAAATATTGGATTGAAGTTGAAAATTTATTGATGCTGACTGATTTAATTCAATATTACAATAACAATTATCTGATCCGTACATTGATATCTTGTTGTTGTAAACATCATGAGAACTTTGGATAAATTATCGGAATGGGGTCCTGATATGTAACTGATCTATTGGTCTTGATTTCACAGTTGTCTAATTGCATCAATATCAAAATCCTGCCTGAAAACATTCCAATAGAAAATTCCAGAGTTCTGTAATCAATCATAATCCTCAGATTTATTTTCAAATTGAGCTCGTTTTTGTAGAGATGTACTGTAATAAGGGTCTTTATTTAATAGGAAGCGAAGTTAAAATTGATTTAATGTCTATGAAACATAGAACTGCGCACCAAAAAAATGCATAACTTTCAACATTTGCTAAAAATGTTTTTGCCTTTCTCATTCACTCTAAAATTCGTCAATCTAATCCCGACCGGGAGGGCCGAGTGTCATATGCCAATCGACTCAGATCGGAAAATGTCTGTGTGTATGTATGTGTGTGTATGTGTGTATGTGGAAAATAATGTGACCTCTGTTAATCAGAGATGGCTGGATCGATTTGCACAAAGTTAGTCTCAAATGAAAGGTACAACCTTCCCATCGGCTGCAATTGATTTTTTTTATTGATTGGACTTCCGGTTCCGGAGTTACGAGTTGAAGAGTGCAATCACACAGCAAATTCACATATAATCTGAAATGAAAATTTTTCAAAATCAGATTTGTATTTTTGATGCCAAATGACTTTATAATGCATGAAACATCGAGATTTGATGTAAACTCGAAAAAAATAATGTTTGACAAAAATTGATTTTTTTGGACTTTGGTACATTTTTGCCTTTATCATATAGAAAGGTTATGCAATCACTCTAAAAATCGACAATGATACCGGCCCGGAGGGAGTATGCAGTGAGTGGTTGCTACTTTAAAATTGAAACTAGTTTAAAATTTCGTAACAAGTGGAAAATTTTCGGCAGGACCCGGACCTCCCGGATCTTACTATGTGATACTGAAACATCGCTTGAAACCAGCGGCGATCAAGCGATGTTTCAGTATCACATAGTATCTCAAGATCGTGGCTGTCAATCCATTGTACGTATGTACAAATCGTACTGAACATGTATTATTCATTTCCACCATTGTATTGAACATAACCAGCCATGGAATCGTAGTCTGGACAAATCAGAAAAGCACAATTGCACCACTAGGTGGATTAAAACAGGTTTTTATTTTGGGAATGCGTCGAGTTGAGACGGAAACGTAATATGATTAAGATCGAGGATAACACTTTCCGAATGTAGAGAGAAATTTATGAGAAATGACGATTTCCATTCGACTCAAGCAGGTCCTGATCGATTTTGATGAGAATTTGATTTTTGTTGTATGACCAATTATATGTATAGGTCAAATGTTCAAAAACAGTAATTTAAGGTCAAAATGACATCATTTTGAAACCGCCAATTTTAGAGGTTTAGTATCTTCGATGAGTTTTACAAACGTTAAACAGCGCATCATTTGATAAAATAATTTTGGCGGTATATCGTCCAAAAAGTATTTATGGTGAATTTTCTCAGGTTAATATTCATGACTACAATAAAGTCTCAACAAATTCGTTAAAAACACGAACTCTGTTACTATTTTCTGAAAAATTAATTCTGCATAATTTTAAAACTTCAAAAATTACGGTTTCGGAATTATGCCGTTTGGACAGTAAGATCGATTTTCACCAAACCCCCACCAATTGTAAAAATGGGTTTGTAAAAAAACGTAAGGGCGATACTTCAATGCTGATAGGTGGGACCGAAAAAGTAAACAATCGTCAAAGGGTTTTGTCAATTTCAATAGCAAACACAAATTTTAATTTAATAATTTCAAATACTTCATGAAGTTTTGGGTTTCGATCACTGAATCATGCAATCTAGGATGTAAAAAACACAATAGTTCTTAAATAGGAAATAAAACCAAGTCTGAAAATATTCACTGTTGATTTTCTTTGAATGGTGTCACTGCTAGTATCGCTTTTTTCCAGAAAAAGCGTTGATTTTTATGTCTCAGTCGCGTTGGAAATATGAGTAAAGTATAAACTTCATTTCTATTCAAAAAAAATTCGTTTTTTTGCCTCAGTACAATATACATGTATAGGTCAAAAATCCCCTTTAGGAAAATTCAGTTTTCCCACCAGAATGCATTGATTGAGGAATTTAGATATTTTATTAACAGAGCATTAGCAATAATTCGTTTGTATGTCTATTTTAAGGGCCATTTTTTCGCTTTCCCATTGATTTGGTTTGAGATTTATAGCACTGATGTTGTCCTATGCTGATTTGAGCGATTCTCTATGTCCTGCCACAATCCCATGTAGTATGTGTTATCAAAAACATCGCGAAGCATCAAGTTCTAAATGTTCTCAAATGATATAATATCCGAAGAGAGTGATAAGAGTTATAAGAAATGTCTCATCACACTGTTAGGTGGATTAAAAGCGTTTTTACTCAATATTTCACACAGGGTGTTTGGTTCATGCGTGAGAACCTCTCGAAGGGTGACTGACTGTCATATCTAGAGAAAAAAAAATTATTCTACACATACCACCAAATCTCAACCGTTACAGAGTTATTGAACTTTTTGTGTAAAAAACTTTTTTGTCTTAAAATACATCTAGCGCAAAAAGTATACTTTGTATTTAAAATCTTATAGTTCCATTCGAAAGGCGAGAAAATTTCCAATTGAGTGGGATTCTCATATCAGTTAATTAGCTTTGATTACCTTTTAGTGGTAAAGTATTTAAAAGTTGGTGTTTTGAAGAAGTTTTTGTTAATTTTCTCAAAATAATGATTATATCAATATCTATTACCCAAAAGTTGGGGTTTAGGAGGATTTATAATTTTTCTTACACATCATATTCCTATCTCTTCTCATTTCTTTGCAATTTCATTACTAAACTTTTCCTGCAATTGACTTCTAAAATCTAACTTTTACTCATTTTGAATAAAAATTTTAATTTCTCGCGATCGCGAAGAATTCCGCCTTTTTATGAGTAAAAGCACCATTAATTGAAAAGTTAAACCAAAAACTCAACGTATGGGTTAGATATTTTGTACATAGAATGCGTATGCAAAGTTTGAAAGAAATCGGTTAAGTAGTTTTTGAATGGCAGGTAACACTGCAAATCATGTTTTTTCTAGAGACGTTCTACAAAAATCTTCGTCACCGAGTCACTTGTCGATATTTTTGTATAGAAAAATTACAGATTGCTATTAAAATGATAAATTCTCGACAAACATATGATTGCGGCTTAAAAGCCAACTATTCTATTCTATTCTAACCCTTACACAGCCAGTATTGAAAAGCATCCTGGAAAACACCGCAGTTAATCTTTAGTGTTTTTCTTGTCAACATTAATATTTGAAGCATATTATTTGTAATATGTCGCAAATATTAAAACGGCCTACTGTGCAGAGTTGGGTTAAAAGGTGTTTCAAAACTATACGGCAATTAATTTATTCATTTAATGAATAATTTAACTAACAAATCGTTTTGAATCTTGAATGAGGAAGAAACGAGGACAACCGTACCGACCGTTTCAGTTCAGGATATATCGTTGGGAGTGACTTGGCTAAGAAGGTTAATGTCACTCCTTTGGTCCTTGGGGATGGGGCAGAAGGATTTACTCATTGCCCTGGCTAATAAGCCTAGGTTAAAGCGCCTTTACTCGCTCAATTGTGGCTTAAAAGCCAACTGTCAAAATTCTCTTTGAAAGCAAATTTCGGACAAACCGTTACTCGCCAATAACAGATTTTGGTAGTAAACAAAAGAGAAAAGTTTTCTCTCTCATTAATTGCTATGTACTGTGTTTAGCCGGTAATGGTTTGTCCGGAATCTGCTTTCAAAGAGAATTTTGACAGTTGGCTTTTAAGCCGTAATCATATGTTTGTCGAGAATTATAATATACAACAGTTTTGATAAATTCGCTTCACGCAAAGTTCTAGAAAAAATCGGCAAAAAAGTGTTTTTTTCATGCTGAAACCCTTACCCCCCTTAAGACAGCATGATCACACCACAAATGTAGTGGGTTCGTGATCGTTGTATCTGCATAACGAGGCGATAAAAATGATTTTGTGTCGACACAAAAAGAGATAATTGAATGGAGTCAAACAAAGAATTGTAGAACTTGCTGAGATACAATATTTCCATGTTTATTATTTACTATTTTAAGAAAATAAACGAAAATGCTAATAATTACACTAACTTTAAACTAATTTACTTCTAAAAGAATACCAAATTCACTTAACTGAAAAGTATTATTACATTTTTCTCTGTAAAATTTTCCTGGCTTTCGAATGAACAGAAAAAAGTGCGATGAGTGCCATACTTTTTCAATTAGAGCTGGTATTAGTGAAAATGAGATAAAAATATCTAAGTTAAATAACTGAAACACATGAAAACAAGAAAAGATAAGTGTATCATGTCAAAGAACGAATTATCCAGCTCTTCAAGACTACCAATCTGAATTATTAAAATGATGATGTTAACTATTAAGATTTTCGAGAAATTAACGAAAAACCTATCAAAATTGCTAAATATTAATTAAATTTCTTTGAAAAGGTTACTTAAACTCGTTAACTGAAACATGTGAGGACATTACTCAATGGGAAAATTTTCTTACCTTCCCAATGGGTCTTAAAGATTTGAAATACAAAGTATACTTTTTGAGTTACAGGTATTTTAAGACAAATAAGTTTTAACACAAAAAGTTTAATAACTTTGTAACGGTTAAGATTTGATGGTATGTGTAGAACGATTTTTTTTCTCCAAATATGACAGTCATTCACCCCTCGAGAGATTCTTAATCATGAACCAAACACCCTGTATAGTGGTACTTTAATGGAACTAAACGATACTATATTTATGCTTAGCGAATCAATGCACAATTTTAGATATAATTGAATCAATGCAATAATATTCATATTCCCCGATCATTTTAAATATTCCAAAGTGAAATATTTTCGCAGTGGACATTTCACTTGTTTACCGGGAGTGTAACAGGCCCGTTGCCAGGATTTTGTTTCGGGATGGGCTTTAAAATTAATTAAATCTTTAATTCTCGTCTGATGTAATCTTGAGAAGTTCCTTATGAAATTAATTCTAAATGTAAGACAACAGAACTAAAAATCCTAAAAAGCATGTTCTTTGTCAAAAGAAAGACCATAGTACATCGATGGATTATTGACGTTGAATTTGATTTTTGTTTATTTATTTAAGTTACAATTTACTCTCGTTATTAGAACGGCTATTTTTTTTTTTACTTTGATTATAGAGGTTTTAACCTTATGGTCGTTCGCCTCTTTTCGGGTTAGATTCCCGAATTTCTAGCCCTGTGTGCGAACTGTGTACGAACCGAAACTGGGAATCGAACCGAGGTGAGCTGCGTACAAGCCAACCGATTTACAAACTACGCTATGCCCGTCCCCAGAACGGAATGAGTAGAAAAATATTGTTAGAATGTTTGAGAATGACGAAATTTGCACTAAAGCTTCTGATTTAGCAGGCGATTTGTATACACGCAGAAACGGTTCAACTTCTATTTTCTCGGTCTCGCGTCCTGCCACCATTACCCAGAGATCAGATGTCCATCTTAAGCGTAAAAGTAGTGTAACAATACTAAAGTAATTAGATATGACCACCACGTGCGATACTGAGTTTAGCTGTATTGACAACAGATTTCAAAATGACCGGTTTAGTTATACCTCTAGCTGTGGCATGCTGCTATTGTGGCGCTAGTGCTTTCTGCATTGTGTGGATCAAAAAGTCTTATACTTCATCGATAGATTTCAAATGTAGCAAAATTTGCCCATCTGTAGGTCCAATTTTGTATCTACTAACGTAAACTATACCGATGTTAAGGAATGCAGATTGTATTTGCGAAAACTGTACCACTTGAAATTCTAAACAGCAGAGCGTGAAAACAACTTTGAAGACACCATGAATTACGAAAAAATCTTTGTTTGTGTTAATAAGCAAATAACACAAAGCTATGTTTAGTCTTCAAATGTTTTCTCAACATTCCAATTGTCACACAGCACGTTTCATTTTAGGTACCTTAGATTAAATATGCTGAGATTGAGTAGCTCTGTGATGTGATAATTTATCTTTTATTTTCCATTCTACATATCTGTTTATACATGTTCACTTATAGGGGTTCCTCAAGTCACTAGTGAATGTAATGTGACACGTGGTGGTGGAAACAAATTAATCACCTGCCATCTCAATCATTTCGTTCGTGAACCGACAAAAGGGCCTAAGTAACAAATGTACAAAACGGAGATTTCATTATTATCTTAAAGAGGAGTAAAAATACTACATAATAAATATAAAAACTAATTTATAAATGTCTCACACTTCATGAAAATCAATAAAAAACAAAACGGCGGATCCGACTTTCAACGGGTTACGTGGCGTATACGGGCGAAATTGACAGCATTGTTTAGAAGGCCCGTAAACAGAATCGCCGTAAAAAAAACAAATGCTTGTTACGCCCCGGGGGAATAACAAATTTTCCCCAAGCACGGCGATTACCACATTTGATTTATGATTTTTTGACGACACTGCAGGGCGAAATTGAGAGTCGTCAAAACAGGAAGGCGACTCGAAAATGGCATAATTAGCATTTCATGACAACACTCGGCAAAATTTTTTTTTCAGTTTTATCAACGAAAACGTTATTATATAAAACATTTTAGTTATGCTTCCAAAAACTAGTATTGTTTTAAAGTGTTTCAATACATTTGAAAGCGCAGTAAGTAAACAAAAATACGATTTAATTTTCTAAAGCGAATTTTCAAAGCTATTTTTCTCGATTCGATATCATTGCGACTTCGGCCCTTTGGTCGTTTCATGATCGATTTCACGTCGATGGTAAAGTGAGGTGATCTCCGACTAATTGTAATCATCAAACAGTTGTCTTTGTGATCATTCTGGGCCCATATTGGCTCGAATCAAAACTCGTCGAAATGTCAATTGACGATAGGTTCATCCGGAGTGTTCATTTGTGTTTACATTTTGCTAGCGTTGCCAATTTTATTTTGTGTCCAGCACCCAATGTGGCTACACCACATCGCTTTTGCGCGAGCTGTCCGACTGAGCGGTAGCGAACTTAAACTAGGGATAGCCCCTATGTTTGAGTAAGCCGGGCAAACGAGTGGATCACAGGTTCGCTTGCTTCCGACGGCGGGTCGGTGGCCACCTCGCCCGGCGGATCCTCAGCGGCTTTGCGCCGCTTCGGTTCGTCGGCCTCGGTTATGCGGCTAAGCCGCATCGAAATGGTACCCCTTAAACATTCTAACTTGAATCGGTTGTGTCACCGTAGCCGGAATACGAGTTAGATCCAGCCAGCATTCCGGCTGAGTTAAACTGGGAAGTTTAGTAAAATTTAATCTGGAAATTTTTTTTGGCAACGCTCCAGCACCCCGTTGATTTCACCACTTGGGCGCCAGGTTGACGATATGAAATGAACTTTGTTTACTTTCGACAAGTTTTGATTCGAACCAACAACATCCAGATGATCATTCTTCGGTTATTTATTCTCTTCTTCGTCTCTAGGAGTCTCACTTTTCTTTTTTCCGAGTGAGGATTTCCTGCAGCCTTTGGTGATGTCTGTACATCCTCCGTAACTACATTGGCCTCATGCAGCGTTCTCAGCACGTGTTCTTAGCGTGTTTTGTACTGGAATGGTCCTCGGAGGGGAACTTATTCCGACTGAAAGTTTCGTGACGGCGGAATTTCTCCCGATACCGATACCTTGAGCGGTGTTTGAATTTCTCTCGGCACCGATGTCCGATTAGTGAGCCAATTATCCCCGGTGTTCGACCTAGCCTACTCAACGGGCATACTGGCAAGTTCCGAGGTCTGTTTACAATTTTCATTGCAAGTAACTTATTAAATATATTCTTAGAAGATTCTATCTAAAACATTAGGCACATATTTCTATACCGTTTATTCAAAACGTCATATCTAACAAATGTAAACAAACTGAGTAAATTATGCCAAAGATGATAATGTACAAGATATCCCACCGTCAAATTATACGAACAAACCTTCGTCAACATCATTTTAGTGATTCCAACACCATCTTTCGAGTTCTCATTGAACCAGCAGAACGCACTTGTACAATTGTGCGAGCATGTCAGATGCTTTTGGAAATGTGGTTCTTTTCGCACCGGAATGAGAGTGAGCAGAATGGCAAATGGAATGAAATGATCCATAGGAAAACCAATGAAATCCTTTCGTACTTGATCGGAGCAAAATTTGGAAAGCACCTATGAGGAATGATTATGATTTTCGTTTGGAGAACTGTTTGTATCGTTCATAGTGCATATCGTTTATAGTGAACATTTACAAAGGAAATTAAATCTAAAAAGGCCAACCAGCTTCTTCTTACTGTAATATTCATTAAAGGGCTACAGATTTTGGAGGCAGCATATAATAATGGTTTCAAGGGAATAGGAAAGATTTCGGCGTGTAGATCTTTCAGGAACTGGCCGAACACTTCATTATTTAAAAAAATAATGCGAGTCCCGGCAGACTGACTCAGCTATGGACTAGGCAATAGATCTCTCCAATCTGTATTGGCAGCCGCTGAATGAAAACGAGAATCGAAAAATATTTTTCAAACAGACTCTTTCAGTATACTTTTCCCAGTTGCTACCCGTCATTCTTTACCGCTTAGCTAATGCACATCAAAAGGATGTGCTCCTTGCTCTTTGATGATGTCGTTTTATCTACCATTCTCTTCGCTCTCATGTCGGTGCGAACAGAACGATATTCACAAACGCGCTGTGTGCATTGCAGCGACGAAAAGAAAAAAAAAATGACAGCTCTAACATATGTGCACGCTTTGCGATTTCTCTTTAGTAGTATAGGTGTGTGAAATGGGTAGATGATTAGTTCTATGTGAACACGTTCGATGGCGTTGCTGAGTTAAAGACTGAATTTTGTCGAAGTGAACAGTGTCTGATTATGCCAAATAAAAGCCAAGCATTGACTCTTTATCGTCTACAAATAATAGAGAAAAATAATAACTCTTACATGTTAATTTAATCTCAGGTCAAAATGTCATATATAGTATACCAAAGTTTTGCTAATATTTTGGAGATGTGATGTTTTGCGTTGTGATGTTTTTCCAAGTCGACTGTAGTTAGCATCTTTTTCCAATGCCAAACCTCATATCTACACTCTTAGTTGCAATGCAGCACATGAAATATATCACAACTACAAGCCCGTCTCTCAAAGCGTCACAGTAAAATGTGCCATCTGCAAACGGTGTTGCCAAGACCACATATGTAAAAGAGCATAATAGCAAAAGTGATCGGCAAAATGTAATAAAATAATAGTTATCAATTATCTCCCTATTATCTTCGCGAAAAACATGTAATATACTTATACGATCCTGCAATGAGTAAATGCAGAGGTGATAGTACAATTAATATCCTTCTGTGTGCTTTAATTGTTAAATAAATTTAAAAGTCGCAAAGAAATTTTTGCACGCGATTTTCTCCGTTTCACGTTCCTGTTAGATATGATCTAACGAAAAAAACGCTCTAGATTTGACGAACGTAATAAATTTTCAATGCATAAAATATTTCGGGGGTTTATGTGAATGTAGTGCAAACATGTGTATTGCGAAAATTCAACAAAATCCCTGGTAATAGACCTCTACCTATGCTTATCTGAAAAAATGCACAGGTAACTTTAATAGTAAAATTCATCTAAATTTAATCTTTCGTAATGTTGATTAATTGATTTTTGTGTGTTTGAGTAATCTGTCGTGAGTCCAATATCTAGAGAACATCGGTCCTTTACTAGTAAAAGCGTGGTGACGCGTGGTAATTCCCGATCAGAAACACATAAAAGGAATACTCCAAAACTATACCTCGCATTGTTACTTGTTATAAATTTCTGTTGTAACTACTAACGAGACCTAGTTTATACCACAATATGTTACAAAAATTATGTTCTGTTATAATTTTGTTAGGGGAGCCCGGGGCTAGTTGGCGGTTGGGGTAAGTTGGCGGAACCTCCTTTTCTCCGTTTCTATTAGACATACAGCGCTGTCTCTCGTTGTGTACCTCAAGTAATGTGAAACGCATTATCCAATGTTTTTTTGTTGCGAAACATTGTGTTTTATAGAAGCTGTGGGCAATATTGTGTTTTTGAGCATACTTTGTAAACTTTTTTGCCTTTCTCATATAAAGAAAGGCTATGCAATCACTGTAAAAATCGACTTTTTAACCGAGGCCCGGAGGGCCGAGTGTCATACACCATTCGATTCAGTTCGTCGAGATCGACAAATGTCTGTGTGTGTATGTATGTGTGTGTATGTGTGTGTGTCATTTAAACTCACACAATTTTCTCAGAGATGGCTGAACCGATTTTCGCAAACTTAGTTTCATCTGAAAGGTATAACGCTCCCATAAGCTGCTATTGAATTTTTAGTTGATCCGACTTCTGGTTCCGGAGTTACGGGTTGAAGAGTGCGGTCACACAGCAAATTCCCATATAAACTGGTACCACCATGATGTTCAAATGATGTAAAACATATTAAAATTGATGTAACATTACTCTAGTTTGCGGGTCTGGATCACTAATGATCAATCAAAGTAGCTTTGACCACATTGGCCACCTATGACGGTTCATGACGCCCCCGGGGAACCCGCCAAGTTCCTAAGCTAATATCACACCCATTCCCCAACGAATTCTCTACCGATTTTTACAAACTTGATTTCAAATGAAAGATACAGTAATGCCATTGACTGCTGCTGAATTTCATTCGGTTCTGACTCTTGCTTCCGGAGTTACAGGGGTGTTAGTAAGGATACACTGGAATTTCCCATATAAATCGGTACAATCGTAATACCTCAGAGGCTAAAAACTATTGAAATGGTCACCAAATAACTTCTAATCGCAGATCTAGATCACTGATTGCCAATCAAACATTCTTTGAATATATTGTCCACTATCGACGATTCCGGAAGTCCGGAATTCCGGGCATATTCCACAATTAAAGTCAAATCGGTTCTTCGGTGATGACTGAACCGATTTTCTCAAACCAAGTCTCAAATGGAAGGCAAAATATGCAGTTGAGTATTGCGTCGCTGCCCCCCCCCCCCCCCCCCGTCTTGCCCTTACACCTCCCTCCTTCATCACTCCCCTCCTCTTTGACCACCCTCACGCCCGCATTTCCTTCATCCATCTCTATACCGAAATAAGATGAAGGATTTCTGACGCATCCTCCACTCCCACTCTACTAACCCCCCATTCCCTACACGTTCAAACCCATTCCACCAACCTTTCCAAATTATAATCACATGAAGATAACATTGAACTCATGCTTATTAAGCTAATTAAATATTATTCTTTTGCCTTTCTCATATAGAAAGGTTATGCAATTGCTTCAAAAACCGATTTTCTAACCGAGGCCCGGAGGGCCGAGTCTCATATAACATTAGTCGAGTTTGCCGAGATCGCAAAATATCTTTGTGTATGTATGTATGTATGTATGTATGTATGTGTGTGTATGTGCGGATTTGTTAACAAAATGTCCACATCGGTTTCTCGGAGATGGCTGAACCGATTTTTAGAAACTAAGATTCAAATGAAAGGTATACTATTCTCATAGGATGCTATTGAATTTCATTTTCAACCGACATCTTGTTCCGGATTACGAGTTGAAGAGTATGGTTACAAAACAAAATTTGTTGATTTGTCCACATCGGTTTCACGGAATTTTCTGAACCGATTTTGACAAACTTGATTTTAAATGAAAGGTCGATCAGCTGCTGCTGGAGTTCTGGTTCCTGAATTACAGGGTGATACGTACGATCACGCAGCAAATCCCGATTCTAACGAATTCTGCGATGAATGTAAAAAGGAGAAGTTTTTTCCAAAATGTAAACAGAACTGTTGAATTTGTAGATCTAGGTCACCAACAGTCATTCAAAGTCTCTTTGGCCACCCTGTCCACCATCGACGGATCCGGAAGCATCCAAATTCAGAATAACGGTTATATTGGTTTCTCGAAAATAGCTAGACCGATTTGATCAACTTAGTCTCAAATTAAAGGTGTTGCGTCCCCGGAAACTGATATTAAATTCCATCTCCATCCGACTTCCGGCTCCGGAGTTACGGGTTGTGAAGTGCGATCACATAGAAAACTCCGATTCAAACCGATACCGCGAAGAATGCAAAAAGGTGCTCTTATATATACTTACCAAGTGTAATAAGAATGAAAGATATTTCCGTAATGTTATATTGTACGAACCAGCTATTAAATCATAGTTTGGAGAAATGAGAAAGGCACAATTGCACCTCTAGGTGGATTAAAACAGGTTTTTATTTTAAACATTTTGTGTCATTTATACTATACTATACACACTAACGAGTTAAAACATGTTATAATAATTAGCAACAAGAAAAATGTCATCAAGATAGCGTTAAAACACGTTTTAACTCGTAGTGTGAACGTAGTTTAAGGTGGTTTTTAATCTATTCCCCGAATGATTATATTTTTCGATAGTGCGTGAAAAGAGCTTTTAGCATCCGTATAGATATTATACCTATTCATACCCAAAAGTAATTTTTTAAATCCTTTTTTATAAAATATGCGGTTGGGGTAAGTTGGCGGTAACGCACACGGGGCAAGTTGGCGGTACTATTTATAGTGCAAAAATGATCATCATATTTTTATTTCTGGAATTCCTTCCAAAGTAAGAGAAACTTTTTCTTGCGTCAATGCAGGGGACAATTATTTCATCCAATTACCTGAAGAATTTCGAAAATTTGCTTTTGAATAGGGAGTACGCGTCGAAGTCAAAATGACGGGGTATTGAGACTGAAATATACTGCAAAGTGTCGAATTCTATACAGTTTTATTGAAAAGACAATCGGCACATTTCATATGGACCACTTATGTAATTGTATTTCCATTAGATTGCTTATTTTCTGGCAGTCCGCCAACTTACCCCATACATACCGCGTCACATATTCTTGTCTCTAGAAATGAAGACAACGTATCAAACATTTTAATACAATTCAAAGATGTTGCCAACAGTCTACCCTTTCATGCAACGTGTTCTATTTTGCAAGATCTAGCAAAACCGAAGCGGTAAAAAATTAAAACCGAAAACACCGCCAACTAGCCCCGGTCTCCCCTATTTCATTCTGATCGGGAACGGATATGTTAACATGGTTTAGTTAATTTTTTTTATCTTGTTGCAGTTGTCTTTTCCCTGTTACAATAACGTAGAGCGCCAGAAACCTATCATACCCACCGGTAATCAATTAACAGGAGCGGGCCCGATTCAAGAGATCACCACAACACGCCACGATTTTGTTGCGAAAACAACACCGAAGCGATACAAAATTATACCCGAAGGTCACATTCGCAGCGTGAGCGCTCCGTTCGAAAAACAAACCGTTAACAAGCTCTCATTTGGCAGCCCAAATATGGCGCATTTCACACCAGCTCGGTCGTGCAAGCCGATTCGGGAGTATACAAGATCTGAAAGTAAGCTACTGAGAATTAAAACAAATAAAGACCACTAATTTCTTTTGAATTGTTTTATAGTTCCAATGGAAAGCGATACTACATCCAAACTAAGCTATCCACCAGTGTGTCTAGGCCCTAAAGAAGAAGTTCCCTGGGCGCGCCGAGAAGTATATCAACCTCCGGCTATAGCGATGGAGCACGACACAACCTACAAGAAAAGCTTTATACCCAACTGTAACAACGAACGAGCGAAGATGGTTCCCCCATTCAATAACTTATATGTACCTGCTGATTCCGGGTTTGAATCAAAGACAGTCTACAAAGAAAGTTATCACAATGGTTGTGGAGAACGTCCCCCGGCAATTCGTCCTGTTGAACAGTTGCGAATTCCGAACCAAAAGTTGCAAGATGACACCGTTTACAAGGTATACCCTAGCTATGTGGTGGATCATTCTAATTTCTTTTGATCAAAACATCAAAAACTGCTGATCAAAGCTACTTCTACACTAAGTGCACACTAAAATACACTCATTCATGCTAAGGTAATTCGGGTTTTGTTAGCATGCTCTATTTGACCTAACCACGCTGCACGAGTTATGAGTTATTTGTACATACAAATATTAGCATGCTGCCATTGTGGCACACAGAAAATCTTAATAGTAGGTACTTCATCACCGTATAACCTATCTATAGCTAGCATCAATGACCCTTTAATGTGCATATGATCAATATATCATTCTGTCAATGTTAACCCTCCGAAAGTCGCGTAGTGCACTGAGGGCACCAGGATCTGAAATTTAGGCGATATCGTCTTTGAGCTTCAGGTGGTTTCTTAAATGTAGATAATGACTGCTGGAGGGTTAATGATCGAATAAAATGCTCCGACACTGAAGGAGCATCAAACCCCGGCTTAAAAAGTTTACCAAAACCATGAATTACTGTAGCAATTCATGGTTTTGGTAGACTTTTGATCTGTAGCAAGCCAGGCAATTTCTTAACAAAAACTTTGAAGCTTTTCAAATTGGGCCTGTCGCTGCGTCAGTGCCGGAGCATTCTGTTTGTCCCTTTATACTAACGTAGTAGTATACATATGTACTTTGAATGTAATCGCACTTCCAATTAAATCAATTTATTCTTCTAGCTTTCCTTCCCCGTGTACTGCAACGCGGTACGTCCGGCAGCGATCCTTCCTAGGCCTGCACCTCTGATAGGCGACGGACCGATTCAGGAAATAACCACCACCAGACATGACTTTGTCTGTAAAAGTGGAATGAAACGTGAGCTCATCATGCCAAATAATTTGCTACACTTAGCGCCTGGCAAATTGGAAAGTGAAACCGTGAACCGGTTATCCTATCCAGCCAACAAGGAGAACATTGTCCCAACAGTGTCCTGCAAGCCGATCAACGTGTACAAACGACCTGAAGGTAAATTTGTTTTCGTAGTGAATGTCTACAAATTTTAATAACATTTATCTTTTGCATTGGTAGAACCTATGGAAAGCGAAACTACCCAGAAACAGAGCTATATGCCGGTCTGTCCACCACCAAAAGAGCACTACCCATGGGCTGTACGGGCCAGATACCAACCACCTCCACTGCCAATGGAAACAAATACAACCGCCAAGCTGAGCTATCCTCCGCCGGGACAGTTTATCGAAGAATCTTGCGGATCCGCTACCGGTCCGTGTTGTCAGTCTTGTGAACCGGCCATGGTGAACTGTTGTGGAAATCTTATGCCTGACAATGGATGCTACCCACGGGCGGCCATAGTAAGCTAGAACATATTATGGGGAAAGGAACGCACATGTAGAAAAACCACAACACTACCAAAATCGTACTAGAATGAAAAGCAGAAACCCCAAATTTTGTACCATAGACCAAAGAAAAAAATATTCTTCCTGTAGATTATCTGTATTTATTAAAATTTCTTTGTAGTATCTATTTTACGTTATCGATGAACTAAATTATATTGTCATGTACATGCTATGTGTTCCCAACGAATAGTTGTTACGGGTGAAAAAGAAATATCCCAAAAGGCAAAAGTCACAAAATGTCCAGTTATTTCTTTAATTGCTACCGTACCTACTCGAAGACATGGTTTTTCAAGCCAGAATCAGAACTAGTTGTGTAAAAGAATTCAAGGTAGCGCCAACACAACTCATTAGCGAAAGCTTCCAATGAAGTACATACTCGTTCAAAAATTTATATGTCGCATCCAACTATTTGTGTTATTCGCGATGTCCAGTTGATACGCTGAAGAACCCTGAGGACATCGTCAAATCGCAAAAAATATTAGAAAATTTAATGTCCATGTTAACAGGTAAGCATAAATCTCTAAATTTCTAATTGTGCAATCACCTTACGGAAATGTTCGTCTCTAACATTTCATTGAGGTCACCAACAAAAATTGTCCTTTTAATTACTAATAATTATGACCGAATAATTCAGTTGAAATTCCGACCTTTGTTCGAATCGATTTCGGAACGCACGGAACAGGTACTAGGACTAAATTGCTTACAACTACCTACTTATTTGCCGTAGATATTTCATCCAAATTTTAACCTCGAGGTCACCATCATCTATTTAAGATTTCCTGGTCTATCGATCTTTGACTGATACATACACAGTCACTATAATCACCATCGCATACATGTTCGTATGCATGAGTTACCATTGCATACAAGTCCCGTATAGCGATTGCTGGCCGATCGAAGCGCCGACCAGAGGCAAGTTGCTACTTGCTCTTGTCATTTCAAAGCAACAGTTTTATTTCTTACACAAGTTGAAAACATTACTTGTATGTCAGTTCTCAGTGCTTTTACTGAATATTTATAAAATCGTCAACTGACTGGTGTTTCAAAGTGACAGGAGGGAGCATCTGTTCAGAAGACTATATTAGGGTGCCAAAGGCATATATGGGAAACAGGTGACCATCGAATTCAATAACTGGACGCATCTCAACAGAATTAGCACATCAAAAAAGTCTATTTACACAATTTTAGCTGTATGACAAATGCCTTAGAAATGCATGAAACAGCGAATCTTGTATCTTCGCATAAAAAAATTGCTTTGACAAAAGTTGCCTCTCTGGTACTTTTACTTTTTAAACCGAAATTTTCTAATAAAAATCAAGAAAACTGTTTTATTTTTGACTCGACACAAGATTTCGACATTTCATAAATTTCTACAACATTTGGCATATAGAAAATAATTTATTTATTTATTTATTGGGCTTTAATCGCACAGAGTCATTCGCTATAACAAGGGAGATAGTTGCAATACATTTCACAGAATTAAGTTGATCTTTTTTGAGTTCAATTGGCTATTGGGTCGATAAGGTGTTAAGCTTCGAAATGAAGGCAGCTTGCCAGGGCCGCGGGAGAGCCTCCCCAGCGCCCGGTTTTGGTATGTCGGTGAACTCGCTGAACGATGGTGGTGGGTGACTTGTTTATTTGCGGTTAGTTGAGGGTTGTTGGGCTCACGGATTGCGATTGTAGAAGGGCCGCGGGAGAATCTCCCCAGCACCCGGTCTGGGTGTGGCGGAGGGCCCGCTGGGCAGTGGTAGTAGATGGGCTGACGGATTGCGGTTGTAGAAGGGCCGCAGGAGAACCTCCCCAGCACCCGGTCCGAGTGTGGCGGAGGGCCCGCTGGGCGGTGGTAGTAATTGGGCTGACGAATTGCGGTTGTAGAAGGGCCGCGGGAGAACCTCCCCAGCACCCGGTCCGGGTGTGGCGGAGGGCCCGCTGGGCGGTGGTAGTAGATGGGCTGACGGATTGCGGTTGTAGAAGGGCCGCAGGAGAACCTCCCCAGCCCCCAGTCCGAGTGTGGCGGAGGGCCCGCTGGGCGGTGGTAGTAATTGGACTGACGAATTGCGGTTGTAGAAGGGCCGCGGGAGAGCCTCCCCAGCACCCGGTCCGGTGTGGCGGAGGGCCCGCTGGGCGGTGGTAGTAGATGGGCTGACGGATTGCGGTTGTAGAAGGGCCGCAGGAGAACCTCCCCAGCCCCCAGTCCGAGTGTGGCGGAGGGCCCGCTGGGCGGTGGTAGTAGATGGGCTGACGGATTGCGGTTGGAGAAGGGCCGCGGGAGAACCTTCCCAGCACCTGGTCCGGGTGTGGCGGAGGGCCCGCTGGGCGGTGGTAGTAGTTGGGCTGACGGATTGTGGTTGTAGAAGGGCCGCGGGAGAACCTCCCCAGCACCCGGTCTGGGTGTGGCGGAGGGCCCGCTGGGCGGTGGTAGTAGTTGGGCTGACGGATTGCGGTTGTAAAAGGGCCGCAGGAGAACCTCCCCAGCACCCGGTCCGGGTGTGGCGGAGGCCCCGCTGAGCAGTAGTGGTAGTGGGTGCAGTAGAGGATGGTGTGAAGTTAGCCGGTTCGCGGACTGTCTTAGATAGATTCTAGAAGGTTGGCATCTTTCAGGAAGGCAAGTAGTGCCTCTTCGTGCACTGGGTCGTTTGCCAGTGTTTCACGAATCGAGGAGGGCAAGTTGTGATGTCGCCGTAGGTTGTCGAACTCCCTGCAGTTTATTAGTAGGTGCTTCACTTCACCGTGAGTCTAGTGCTGCAAGATGTACATATTGGAGGGTCGACGCGGGTAATGGTGTGGGCATGGGAGACCCGCGTATGTCCCACGCGGAGGCGGGATAGCGCTCTTTGTTCAACTCGATTTTCGCGGTCTGTCCACTTTTCGAGGTCTCCCTTTACCTTCTGAGGGTAGCCTCGGCGAGTCCTCCAATGAGTGATGAAGTGCTCAGAGGTCTTCGCCTTGAATTTCCTGATGATGTCGGATAACGGTACATCATTAGTGAATAGGGCGCGAGAGCGTCGACCGAGCGCGGCCAAGTGGTCAGCATCTTCGTTACCGCGGATTCCGCTGTGTCCGGATTCCCAGCATATGGTAGTTAATGGGTCACAGGATTGTTCTATGGCTTGGACATAGGGGTGCTTGGACTCCTGTAAGATGTGATCTAATAAATAATGCTGAAACACCCTGTGCTAGCTTCGGTTCACTAAACATAGTTGTTTGTATGTAGTTGTGACATCGTGTTAACAAAACTGAGATGCGACCCTGCATCGCTCTCCTTCTCTATTATACCGTCAGCCGATTCACATCGTGGAAGGTGAGTTTAAATACCTATACATAAAATGGTCCTTCGACCCCGATCGAGAAGTGAGATGGAAATATCGAAAATAAAATTGAGTCTTTAGCGTTAGGTTATAATGGTAAGATGCTTGGAAATCTCATCAAGAGAATTGAATAAAATAAATGATATATTTGGCTCAAACCCAAAATGGCGCTTGTGAAAATTTTCAAGATTCATATTGGAACGACACGAGGGTCGTTCAATTAAGGCAAACATCACACATCTATCCACCGGGAAAAACCGTATCGACCATATGATCATGATACCCGTTGTCACGAAAGTCGTGAGTAAAACGCAATCCTATGTAAGAATATGAGAAATTTCATTTTGAACCATTAATAAATTTTCACAGAACATCATAGTGTCTGATCATTGCAAATCACTACTTCCAACAGCTTCAGTGATTGTTACATCTGAAGGAAAACATCCGGTCCTATGTCGAGCACTACTAGATTCAGGTTCGCAATCCAACATCGCATGTTCAGGGTTGATTGAGCAGAGTGGTACTCAAACAACTAATGCTACAGTAAAGATAGTAGGACTCGGGAATCGCGCAATCCGAGTGGAAAAACAGGCATATATAACTATAAAAGCAAGGGTCTCAAAATATGAGAAGAATATTCCGGTGTTGGTATCCCGTGTCCATTACCCCAAGAGGATGTGGATATCAGTGAATGGGATCTCTCTGAAAACAATTTAGCTGATCCAGAATTTCATTTAAGCCGATCTGTGGACTTGTTGTTGGGGGCAGATGTGATGTTTGAGATCATACGCGACGGAAACAAAAAACTAGCACATCATTTGCCGTTTATTCAAAACAGTACATTAGGGTGGCTTGTTGG
This sequence comes from Topomyia yanbarensis, assembly GCF_030247195.1. Taxonomy (NCBI): domain Eukaryota; kingdom Metazoa; phylum Arthropoda; class Insecta; order Diptera; family Culicidae; genus Topomyia; species Topomyia yanbarensis. The sequence continues at coordinate 398,152,398 of NC_080671.1, read as the reverse complement.
AGGAAATGTAGCACTAATGAGAGTTAATTGAGAAGTAATAGGTTCTTTATATTGTATGTTTTGTTTATTTTACCAACTATCTATTTTAATCATCAGGTGGCTCAATTTATGAATGGAAGCCACACTAATCTACACGTGCAAAGATGGACAGAAGAGAAAACAATTTGTGAACAGTTTTTTGTCGAATCCACTAAACGTGATGCAAACGGACGTTTTGTTGTAAGATTACCATTGAAGCAAAACATTCATGAGCTCGGCGAATCCACACGGCGATGAAAGGACTTTTCCAATTAGAAAAAAGATTCCAACGAGATCCTATACTCCAAAAAGAATACGTATCATTTATGAAAAACTACCTAGATTTAGGCCACATGGAGTTGATCAGCGATGACGAGCTAATATCTAACACAGTATCGTATTATTTCCCGCACCATCTAGTTATAAGACCCGAAAGTAGCACAACAAAACTGAGAACCGTATTCAACGGCTCAGCGGAAACGTCAAGTGGGATTTCATCGAATGACGTATTAATGACTGGTCCATCGATTTAACAGGATATTTTTGATATTCTTATAAGATTCCGTTGGCCCAGGTATGTATTCACAGCTGACATAAAACAAATGTTCAGACAAATCATCGTCAACAAAAATGATCGTTTGCTGCAATTGATACTATGGCGATTCGCAGTCAACGAAGCTGTTCGTAAATTTCGTTTGAATACAGTATCTTACGGAACCTGCTTAGCTCCATTCATTGCGGCACGGTGTTTAAAAGAATTAGCAAAGTTGTTTAAAGATCAGTATCCTGAGGCCTGTGAAGTTCTTGAAAACGATTTTTATATGGATGATGTTCTCACAGGCCATTACGATGTTGCTAAGCTCTTTCAGATTAAAGAAGAACTGGATATCGTTTTGAACAGTGCAGGGTTTGAATTACATAAGTGGGAGTCAAACTTTGCTAGAGAAAGAACCTGTGGTTCAGAACACAGATTTGTCAAAATTTTGGGACTTCGATGGAACTCAGTAGAATTTAATCGGTTTTTCAAACGATGTATGTGATCACACAGAAATAACAAAAAGAAATATTTTGGCCGACGTACAACGAATTTTAGATCCATTGGGTGTTTTATCGCCGATCATTATAAACGGCAAATTATTAATGCAGGATATATGGCTCGAAATGTTAGCTGGGATGAAAGATTACCAGACGTAATTATGAAACAATGGCGTTGGTTCTATAAACAGCTGTCAGAAATAGGAGATATTACGTTACCGCGTCGAGTAACTGCTGGAAATCATTGTGTAGAGCTCCATGGCTTCGCCGATGCTGCAGAACGAGCTTATGGAGCGGTTGTATACGTGAGGACTACCAATGAAAAGGAAGTGCAAACCGACTTATTGTGCTCGAAGTCTAGGGTCGCGCCTTCAAACAAAGTACAATACAGCACCTAAGCTAGAGTTAAGAGTAGCTGCGTTGTTAGTGGAACTAATGGAAAAGGTGAAAGGAGCTATTAATACCCACACCAACGCATCGATGGCCGAAATTTATTGCCAACAGGGTTGAAACCATTCAACGGAAATCTTCAACAATCGACTGGCATTATGTAAGCTCTAAAAATAACCCAGCGGATCTAATCTTGAGGGGCACATCCACCCAAAAACTCATCCAGAGTTCACTTTGGTGGACTGGGCCAAAGTTCTTCTCGGAAAATAATCACTCCTGGAATAAAGAGCCTCAGAGGGCCATACTCGTTAGCAGAACTGACCAACCCCAGCCAACGTCGGAGGAGGACAATGATGATTCGTTGATAAATCGATTCTCGAGTTATGGTAAACTTCTGCGTGTTACAGCGTATTGTTTGCGATTTGAAGAAAGGTCGATCAAACAACTAACTCTATCGGAAATAAAAATAGCGGAGATTCGAATAATCCAAACGACACAAAGAAAGCAATTTGCCCAAGAATTAAAAAGTTTAAAAGCTGACAAATCCGTTGCAAAGCAAAACTCACTGCTTACCCTCAATCCTTTCTTGGACAAAAATGGGATTATTCGAGTAGGAGGGAGGCTTCAGGCGGCTGGATTAAACTATGATCATCAACACCCAATCGTACTTCCTCATAAACGTAACCTTACTGTTCTGATAGGAAAAGACTATCATCACAAATTTCTACACGTCGGGTTCCAGAATTTACTGTACTTGATAAGAATGCGATTCTGGCCACTTCATGGTAAAAGCCTTGTACGGAAAGTGGTACACCAATGTATCACATGCTACAGCAATAATACGAAAACAATGCAGCAAATAATGGGGCAACTACCAAATGAACGGACAAAGCCTTCACGACCTTTCCAGTTCAGTGGAGTTGATTTCGGAGGACCCTTCACTATCAAAGAGAACCTAGTACGTACCAACAAATGCTTAAAGGTATACGTGGCATTGTTTATTTGTCTGGGAACTAGAGCAGTTCATATTGAACTGGTTAGCGGGCTGTCTAGCGCATCCTTCATCGCAGCCCTTCGGAGGTTTTGTAACCAACGTGGAATTAGCAGCACCATATTTTGTGATAATTTGTTGGTTCCAAAAACGAATTGAAGGTGATAGCAGAGAAATTTAATTCACAAGTGGAACCAGAAATCAAACAATTTAGTACAGCCGAAAGAATTGATTGGCAGTTTATTCCTCCCCGTTCCCCTAACTTCGTTGGGATATGGGAAGCGGGTATAAAAAGCATTAAGCATCATATGAAAAGAGTGTTAGGATCATCTATACCCACTTACGAAGAGATGCTTACTCTTCTGAAACAAATTGAAGGAATATTAAATTCAAGGCCAATCTCACCTATGTCAAATGACCCCGGAGACCTGGAACCATTAACTCCTGTACATTTTTTGATTGGAGGACCTATAACAGCACTCCCGGATGAAAATGTAGCTCTAATTGCGAGCAACAGACTTACTCGGTTCGGGGAAATTCAAAAAAATGTGCAGTTGTTCTGGAAAAGATGGAAATTGGAATACCTGAACAAAAAAAAAACAATATTCCACGAATGTGTTCCGTAGAAGAATACCTTTATAAATACATAGTGTTCTCATGAATTGATTGATGAGGTGATTTTTTAATAATTTTTTTTTTCAATTTTAACCGATTTTCCATACTAATTTCCATATAAACTTTGAAATTTTTGGAGGGTCCGTAGATACAACCGATCGGTACCAAAATTCGCACAATTACTAAGGGCCACAAAAGGAATCAGTAGAGCCTGGTGGAGCTAAAAGTCAAAATTTGAACCAATCTAATGTAGATACCCCATGACCGCGCGTCGCTTCCAGGATAGACTGAAAGGGCACATTGTCAAAAGCACCCACAATATCTAGGAATACACCCAAGCTAAATTGCTCGAACGAGACGACTTTCTCAATGTTCTAAGCAACATCGTGAAGCAGAGTGGTCGTGGATTTCCCTCACTGATATGCATGTTGCATTTTGTGCAGTGGATATTCAACTAAACTCACATTTCAGAAGAACTTAAGCTGATAGGCCTGAAACTCTTGGCTTCTTCATAGCTTGAGCGCCCCCCCCCCCCCCTTTTGGGAATAAATCTAACAGGTATTTCTCGCCATTCTTTCGGGATATACGGGTAGCAAGACTGGAAAGCATAATCTTTTTCAAGACATGTTTGAGAATATAAATCCTTTTTGCAGTAGCACGGGAAGTATTCCATCTTTTCCGGGTGATTTTTATGGAGCAAAGCTGTCAACTGCCCACTTGACCGATTCAGTGGTAAGCAATGGGCGTGCTAATGCCAACGAGTCTGAATCGCCAGAATGAGATCTATGAACATTGTTCAGCTCCGGATCGATACAACCTGGAAAGTGTGCGTCGAAGAGACAATTAAGAACATCTTTATCGTCCGTCTTTCGATTTCGAGAGAATTTTATTTAACCTGCTGGCCTCGTTCAGACTAGAGACGTTAGCGCATAGATTTTGCCAGCCAGCCCGCTCTGCAGAGCTAAGAGATTTCTTATATGCACTACGCGCTGACCTGAAAGCCCTGGAGTCATCACGCTGACGCCGGTTCCAAGCTCTTCTCATATCCTACTTAATTCATTCAAACTCAGCCCTCCACCAAGGGGTTCTCCTAGTCGATTTAACAGTACGAAGTGGACAAGCTTCTTAGTAGGATGCTACTATGAATGAGTTTGTCGTATCCATGACGTCATCTAAGTCGTCAAATTGACTAATTGTTGGAAAATATTCATGCAATCTAGTCTCCAAGTTTTCCAAAAAGAGGTCCCAGTTTGTAGATTTAGGATTACGATATGTTACCCCATTGAAGGTTATTGTTATTATTGTTATTTATCAGTGTGCAATCGGGCTGTCTCAACAACCTATTTCTGCAACCTATGTGCATTAACTGTACACCTACCGTCTATCCGTTGCACTTGACAGTGTGTGCAGTGCTTTATGGTCACACCTATGACCGTGCACCCGGCTTCCCAGGAGCGTTTTGGCGGCTCAGAGGTGTCCTTCCATGTTGCTCAGGGATACATTGGTCCTATACACATCCATGCATACAGGCATACATACGGGCTTACATTCATACATACATACAAACTATTTGGCGCAAGTTTAGAGCGTGTAACGTCGTGTCATCTAGTCTGTCATCCTATGGAAAATCATCCTACCATCGCCTTGAGGTCAACGTCATATTGGCAAATTTCGCATTGAATCCGCTTCTGTCTCTTCTTAATCTCCTTTTGTCTCCTAGGTCCGAAGCGGATCAATCGACTATTAATTGAAACGGTAAACATACTAGCAGTATTATTAGTCCTTACTCGCGAATACTTTTCCTACAACTGTGCTGTTTCTTCTCTATCTTATAACATAACTCGATTATCCCTGTTCTAGTCAATATACATATTCATTACATTATGGACCAGGCAAACCCTTAATTTTTCTATTATTATTATCCTGAGTAGCTATACCAGTGAAGGTATTTTAGGATTTCGTTAAAAAGAATCTCTGCCAATAAAGGCGTAAGCAATATTTATCCACATGAAGTTTGCTCGAAACGAATGTCCGCCTGGTTCGACTCGAACAGACCACACCGACCCGAAAGGGTTGCTTATCATTTCTGAGAGCCGGTGTGCTTGATCGAGTTTAATAATCATAAGAACAAATCCTGAATAATTAACTATCTCTTAGGTGCCAGTCCTGCACTCCTTTCCTGAACTAGCCTCATACTCACGATCAAAAGAGTCGACAATTAGTAGGATCTACATGTCACCCACCCAAGCGAATTGATCAACTTGCAAGTAGGAGCACATATCTACCAACCAGCCAAGAAGACTTCCGAATCAATGAGAATGGACCATGCCAGTTGAAGGCCACAGGCCCAGCGCCATCTCGTACAGTGTCATTGTCATTTCTCAGCCCACCCTCTGGCAGACGTTCATCCGCCCATCTAGACTCTGTCAAGATGAGAACCTACAAAGCCTAACTGTTCGTATGTGCTAGTCCGTTTAGATTTTGGTTTGCTGAAACGAAACAAGAAAAGCAAAATAATTGTGATTAGTGTCGTAGTTATAATAAATAAGTAAACGATTTCTCCTCTGTTGTCCGTTCCCTTGTTCGTAGTCCTCCCTCCTGTTCCTGATCTGTTTGGGCCACTGGCTTTCCGTTTCCTTGGCCGTCACGCTCGATCCGCATCAATCCGCACATATCATGGCAGGAGAAACAAATGAAAAGACAAAACAAAACAAAATGAAAATAAATGGACGTCTGCTATCTGTGCCTAAATTGATGTTGCCTCTCAGTTTTGCATGACCCAGGGGGGACTTGGCCTTGATCCCAATGCTCTGTCACCGATGTTACGTGATATTCGTTATGGAATATTCTTTGTTTGGGGGCCATTCATAAACAATGTTGTACTTTTTTTATCTCTGATCCGCTGATACGTCTAAAATTCATTTTTAGTTTTTATCTCGTTACGTGACGCTCTTCCCCTATTGTCAATATCCATCATCATTTATGAATGGTCCCCTGGTGATATATTTAGAGCAGACAATCCAATGAAAAATGGATTGACAGGATTTTAGTGCGCTCTTGGCGCCTTGTGTCACATCTTCATGTTTGTTATACAAGAATACCAAAGCATGCGATGTGATGACCGGAAGATTAGAGAAGCAACTCCTCCCCTTCCCCCCCCCATATGTTACCCCATTGAAGGTGATATCAAATTTATCGAAAAATACATATTCATGATCGGATAGAGACGGTTCAGTTTCATTTGGAACCTACCAATTTCCCAGCTCATGCGAAATTCTATCAGAGCAAAGTGTTATGTTTAACACCTCCTCCCTCCCATACCTCGCAAAAGTTGGTCGGTTTTTCACATTCAGAATATGGATATTTGTACTACTTATGTACTCTATCAGTTCAGAGCCTCTCAGATCGATGTTAGCTGCACCAAATGATGTGATGAGCATTCGCATCACTGCCGATGATGAGCGGAAGCCCATTTCTGCTACAATACGATACAACGCCTTTGAAATCATCAGAAGGAGATGGCTCGTTATGCGGTAGATATGCTGAACAATACATTTTTTTGTCTACTTACCGACAGTCAGTGTAACTGTGACAACACATATATCGCGAATTGTGTTGTCGTAAGCGTTTTGTACGAATCTGGGGGAAATTCAAACTGGACTGGAAGTATGAAGCACGTCTCCTCATGATTGCTAATATAATTTTCTACCAGGATTCAAGCTGCGAAATATGTATTCAAACATTTTAATAGATAAGAATACTCTCCTATAATAATTCGGAGCACTTTAACACTTTAAGGCCTTAAATTCCTTTCCATAATCTTTCTAATAAACGAGTTCAACATAACTATTGTCATCCATTTTGATTATAATCGACTAGGAGTTGCTAGAAATATCTCAGCTAGAGATATCTCAAAAGTGACCGTTAAGCTAGATGTCAGGCAAAGTTCGAATTGTATAAAGAACACACATTTCTCCCTCCCTCCTGTTTATTCATAAACAATACCATGATCGCGGTTAATGTGCCATTATATTGCTAACTATTCCTGCGGAAACGATAGTACAACTACGTCCTAATTACGTTTGCAGTTGATGTTCTGTAATTCATTTAAATGTATCCATTCAGCACGTGCGATAATAGTGAGTTTCGCGGGACACTGCACAGACTAACAGGATACATCCTATTTTTTTGGATTTTCACAAACTTTTAGTGGTTTATCTTGGGAAAGAAAAAAAAAATTCTGTCTAAAACAATGGAGTGCAAGTAATCTGGTGTTTACTAGGAAGTGTGATTCTAAATATGACCTATCAGAAAAAAAACTTAAAGCAGGAAATATTCTTCCTATTTAAACGCTTTCATTATTTCTCATGCTAGTTAATTTTCCCAGCCACTAGATAATCCGTTCTTGAATGTTGAAAAGACAATCCGTTCGGGTTCAGAAATAATTTATCGGATAAAACAATACATGTATATTTTGCTGTTTCGTTTTATGATTTCCAGTGATTGGGTAATAAATTCACTGGCACCAAATCTAGCTGTTGATGTTGTTAGCTATAATAATTTAGTTGTCATATATATATATATATTCTAAACAAATGACAAACTATCGCAGAAAATTTAACTGCCCTTGCTGCTACAAACGTTCGCTGATCCGTTGTTGATGCCGCTACTGTGGATTTTGCTAGCCGATCATATGGCATCCACGGCATCGACTTCCTCCTCGGAGCTGTACTCGTCACCAAACTCGATATCATCGTCCAGATCATTGTCGACGAATGTGACTGTGTCGTTGATGCGAACCGATTCCGGGAACTCACCGTAGGTCTTAAGATTTCGTGCCTCGTCCGGAGTGTACTTGAGGATGACGTCCGCCTTTGAGTCCTGATAATCGCGCAGTCCGATCAAGATAATATCGCCCTGGTTGATCCAAACCTGGATTTAGTTAGGAAGGAAAAATATGGTTAGATTGACAATAGAAGTGATTTCTAGAGAAATGTGTTACGCGATGCATTTTATTGAACGACCAATTCATCGGCGGATTTGAAATACTCCAACTTTCATAAATTAATCCGTAACGTAATTAGGGCTAATGTTTATAAGTTGACAAGCATATGATACGGGATCAAAGCCAATTGTCAAAATTCACTTTGGGGGGAAATTCATCACGAATCATTAATCGTCCAGCACAGTCGTTGATAGCATAGAAGTTTTTTTTTCTTTTGGTACCAGCTATGCACCATGCTAACAGTTTTCTTCTGAATTTCTCCCCAAAGTGAATTTTGACTTTTGAGCCCTAATCATATCGACATAGATCTTTCATTAGGGCTTAAATCGCAAATGTAAACAAACTGCGTTTTCGCTATTATGACATTATGCGATAAAAATACTGCAAGATTGAGGTGAAAATTAGTTAAAATGGTTTTTAGTTCGATTTATAATTAAAGAAAACAAAACGGCGAATCATGCATTTTCTTCGAGATTTCGATTTAGGCCCTTATTTTCATATGGAATATAAAGGCTAAACTTACATTTTTTGACAGAACCGGGCGTATACAAAATTATTCTTTAAACGGCGGTTCTATTATATAAATGATAAACAATATCTACTACGACCATGTCTACTCGATAGTTGTTGCACATAAACATTCGAATATTTCAATATTTTCATGTAATTCGAAGAAAAGATGCACGCGACCTTACATTTACATTGGCTTTCTATGCGCCCATTTGCTGAGCCCTATAAAAAAGTATACTGTCAAGCTCGCCCATTTACCCAGCCCTGCCCAGCAAGACAGAGTCAGTTTAGCCCATTTACCGCGCCCTTCTGAAAATTATGTACACGGTTTAGCCCTTCCGCAGATGGTGGTTGCAGAAGGGCGAAATCACGACTGGGATGCAAATTGGGCGTAAGCATTTTATTAGTTTCTACTCACTAAAAGCACATAGGAATTAAATTCTTTGTTATATTGTCATAAGGTTTAACTAAAGATGCTTCCGGAAAAACATGGTCATAAAGTAATTTATGCCTACAATAAAAACTACATTTAGAAAAGCATCGCCGAATATTGAAACTGATTTTTCTCCATTTAAGTACATTGCGACTTAGGCCCTAATGAAAGATGTTTGTCGAGATATACCCTATCCTAGCATCCTAACTGCTATTGTAATCTTTAGAATTGTAATTCAAAATGAAATATCAAAGGATTCCTCGACCTAAATTAAACACATGTAACAGGTTACCGTACGTTTTTAAATTACAAATTACAAAGAAGTAATAATTATTTATTGATCAAGGAATACTTAATATGACAATATTAGGGAACGGACCTAATCGTGTTTAATTCATCATACTAGTATCACGGATAAGTAGTATAAAACTTTTGAGTTAATGTCCTCGATGCTAAATAACAAAAGCAATAACAGTTTCAAACACAGCCATGACGTCATACAGTATTAATCAACATGAGGAAGGCTATTAAACGTACGAAGGGAGCGGATACTGCGCTGCACTTGCTTTGTCAGCAAATTCTTATGAAGGATTTTCTTCGGAAGTGCACTACGTATTTTTACTGATTCAAGGTGTAGAAGTTCTTTGTTCTTGTTTAATGAAAGGATTGTTTTTTATGGTTTGGTTCTATACGGTACCTTTTTCCTCAGTTTGCCTCTGATGTGACAAAGTCGTTTCACGCCATCGAAGCACATCGCCTCTAATCTACCATTGCCCAGCATTTTGGTGACCTGTGCGTATTCCTGTTCGTCCTCCTTGAAGATTAACTCGCGCTTTTCCGATTCATTTTCGTTTTTACCACGACGACGGTTCTTTCCTCCCTTTCCTTTATTCTTCGGCATTGCTGTCGCGACGGTTTTGATGAACTTTTCGGGGATTTAGCGAAGGAATTTTCCGAGGAAAAAATGTAGTCACTGGCAAACACACAAATGGCGAACAATCTTGCACACGCGAAAAGAGAGCTGAAAGCAGGTCTTCGCTAGAACTGACATTTAAAACCTTTAAAACGGATCGAAAAGTTTTAGCTCTTCGGCGCTGTCAAACTGCCAAACATAAGTGCGTTCAATGATGTAGAACGATTAATAAAGTGATGGTGGGAAATGACATTCGAGGGGTCTGTTATAAAAAGCCATACTGTTGGCATAATGGCAAACATAATAGAACGGAATGTCGGTATTTATAGTCGAAACATTGCATTTACAACGGTTATTTTTTTAACAGCAATGTTTTGGTTTCTGTACTTTCGAATGGGGTTTTCCATTGAGAAATCCCAGGGCGGTGGATTGCACTGGTGTTGCATTTTCCAGCAGGAGAGCGGGCCACTAGACCAGTGCAATCCATTACCAAGTAACCACGACGCTTCAAATGATGTAAAGTTAATAGTCTTAAATGAGTCGTTCGTAGAATGCGATAAAATGCTTCATTGCTGTAAATGCAACACCAATGCTTTTATAAAGTGGAAAAGGGCGATTAAGCGACTGATGTAAGAGCTGTCAAAGAAAGCATTTATTTTACATTAGTAACGCTCTTATAAAGCTTTAGTCTGCTAAAAGCATTACTAGATGCTGCAATAATGTTTGTTTCGTTTTGACAGTTCGATGTTATATAATACAACATAAAGCTGATATAATGTCAAAATGAAAATAATTAAAATGGAAAAATGAACGTTTTCCCATTTTCCACTTCTTCTTATTCGTCAGATACAACATTAACATCACCACAAAATTTCAATTCCTTCAGGTTTTTTAAAACAATTTTATGGGATCCGAACCATGATCATCTGACTTCAGCTTCATACGAGGTAGGCCGTTAGCACTCTTATCTATGGAGGATAGTTGCCGACGGAATGATATTTGCAATATATGAATAACGTTTTACATTATATTGCCTTTGTTAATGCAATGACACGTCGGTATAGAAGGAGAGGGGCAAACATTTGAGTAGATTAGTATTTATCGTGTGGCTCTCGGATCGCGAAAAATAAACATCAACAAACGAAGCAGAGTTCATTTTTCAATAGAGATTCCAAAACATGGTTAGTATTGACATCAAATTGCGCAGATGAAATTATGAGCATTTAGAGGTTTCTCTATGATATGCTTCATCTGAATTGCAAATTATAGGAATGCATACTCGTGTTGTTTAATTTCATGTATTCCTCAACGGAAATAGGATTGGTCAAAAGCTATGGGCGGTACAGTGCTCCGATATTTTTGCCCAATTCGTAGAAAATTTTCCGTTTGCCACACTACTCTCCATGTTGTTTCAGGTTGATATTTTTTGGTTAGAACATTTTCTTCATAAACGTCAAATTATTTTAATGTTTCATAACTTTTAGTTCAAGCATTATATGCTTTTCAAGTGTAGCGCAGTAGAGCGTCAAAGCATTTGTAAATGCAATGCGATCAAACACTAAGCCGTTGCTCTAAAGGTGTGTATAATGCCTGTTACATTGCTCATAAAAGGCAATGTCTTGAAACATTTGGGATGTTGTGTTATGGTAGCACTGTTTTAAGAAAGTAGTTTTAGAGCAAACGAACATTATTGATGTTAAAATAATGCTTCAATATAATGCAAGTGGTTATTTGGGTTGCCCTGGTATTTTTCAATGAAAAATGACATAAGATTTTACACAATACGATGCTCTTCGTTTTATCGTACATTTTATTTGTTATATTTTTAAACACATGTTTTCACCAACGACACGACCTGACACTTCATGAAAAATTCCGAAAAAAAAGTGTACACGAAATTAATCGCCAGTTACTAGTACATTGAGCGACCCCTCGGTAATGATAAAATATGAATTTCTCGCGCAACACTGTCTCAATTTTCCTAATGTTTATTTGCATACCCTAGCAACCAACATCCGTAACAGCTAGGAAAGAAAATATTCTGTTTTGTTTGCTGCAAGAATCAAACGCGAACTCGGACAACGAAACGGACAACAACGATCGAAACGATGGCAAGCGCTGCCGATAACTGGGTCAAAAAGACGACGGATCAAGAAATTTCTGCACTCGGTAAGTGTTGTTTTGTTATAACCTATTTTTGAAGCGATCATTGGGATGGGATTTGAATTTTTCTTTTTAATACAAATAGGTTAGCGAACTGAGTACATATCACCAAGGATAAGGATTCAGAGCCGGTGGCTGGCAGTCCAGAGAAAGAGAATGCGGAAAAACCTAGTCCACCGGCAGTAGAACCAAAGCTGCACCTGATGTTTGGAGTTCGGTAGCTACTGACTCTAGCAGCTCCTGAAGAAAAACAAGCTGCAAGAGAAAATGGAGAAAAAGCTTCCTCCGCGGAAGATGCAGAGGCATTCAAGTAAGACGAAATCTGCAGAAAATTTTGATTAGGACATAAGGAACATTGAGAGCCTCTCTTTGTTTACTTTCTCTTTCGATTATTATGACGTCGCTATAACACTTTGCACTAATTTTCCAGTACATAGCCGATGGTTTTTACTAAAATATTAGGCAAAGAATTGAGTACTAAATATTGAAACGACCCCAAAGAGAATCTCATTGTTGCTTACGTCCTATTTTAAATTTTCTCCCGAAATATTCTGTATCAGCTTTAAAATTATCCATGACTAATCTTTTAGCCCGGCGGATGCAAGTTTGCTAATGAAAGATGTTCGCTAAGGTCTAGTAGAATCAAAGCTGGATCTGGAGGTGCAGCGGAAGGATTCTTCTTCGCCGATTGGTTGGTTAAAACTATCGAAGCTTTGCACATGAAGCAGGAATTACTACAGAGTCTATGCGATGGGTTTCAACGCCCCTTCCAAAATTCAGGAGATGGCTCTACCTACTCTGTCGACCGGTCCGCCACGGAATATAATAGCCCAGAGTCAGTCGGGAATAGGAAAAACCGCTGCCTTCGTGCTGGCAATGCTCAGTTGAGTCCATCAGTTAAAAAACTATCTGCAGGTGATTTGCCTTTCCCCACGTATGAGCTGGCAATTCAGAAGGGGGAAATAGCTGCCAAAATGGCAAAGTTTTGTTCGGAAATCAAACTTCCTTACGCCGTTCGCTGTGAGGAGATCGTCAAAGGGGCGAAGCTGACTGATCATATCATATAGCTAATGGACTGGGGTATAAAGTTCAGGACGTTCGACCTAGTTTTCCCTTTTTGTACTGGACGAGGTGGGTGTTATGGTCGGTGTTCTTCTCGGCCACGTACGAGCGCGAGGTGATGGAGTTTGCCGAATACATCGTGCCCAATCCGATTCGGCAGGCGCGGGAGCAAGAATCACTCGATAACATTAAACAGTACTACGTCAAGTTCCGCAACCAGGACGAGAAATTGTGTGATTACCGTCGGACAAGCGATCATTTTCTGTCATATGATGTATAGGACAGTTGTAAACTCCAAGTAAACTTATTTTCAGAACTGTTAATCGATCGAAACAGGTACGCAAAACGGCCGGTTGGTTGACCGGCAGGATGTCCCAGGATGGTCACTCGGTAGCGGTGCTGTCCGGTGATCTAACGGTGGAGCAACGGTTGGACGCTCTGGATCGATTCCGAACCGGACTAGAGAAGGTACAGATTATAACGAACGTTTTGTCCAGGGGTAAGTTCTACCACTTGATTCTGGCTACAGCACCAGGTTACGGAGAGATTCTTTCGTCTTAGGTATCGACGTCGAACAGGTGACCATTGTCGTCAACTTCGACCTGCCGATGGATCAGCAGGGACGAGCCAATTGCGAAACGTATCTACATCGAATTAGACGCACCGGTAGATTCGGTAAGTATGACTCATTCTTGTGATCCTATAGATTGTATTTCTTCCCACTTCTTTAACAGAACGGAATCACCATCAACCTAGTGGACAGTGATCGAAGCATGATGATTTGCAGATCAATCAAAAAACACTTCCGGAAAAAGATTCAGTTGCTAGACGCGGAGAACTCGGACGAAATTGAAAATTGCTAGACACCACTGAATGTGAACGGTCGTGTGGCGCGAATCCACCCCACTTCATCTGGCTGCCGGTTACAATTCTTTGTTTCCTTTAGTATCTCGAAGTAACCGAACTGAACGGGAATTGTAGGAAAAAATTACATGTGAGTAGAAGTTTAAGCTATAAAATATGGTAATATTTTGAATTCCAAACGCAAATTTTCAGATAAATACAACACAGTTAAACCCATTCCTCAACCGGCTCGGATTTCTGAATGGAGTCAGTATGGTTTCCAATTCAAATGCAACAATCGATTCCGACCGGATTCGGAATCGGTTGTTGCATTTGCGCTGGAATCCATACTAACTCCATTTAGGCTTCCGAGTGGTTTGACCGGGAAGAAGCACTGTGTGTTGGATGCTTGTTAGGTTGATATTCATCGACTGAAAAAGAACCTCAACCGAACTCAAAGCTGTACACCCGTACAGTGGTGACATACCATTACATGCAGTACCCCACTCAATGTACCCAAAGCGAAAACAAGTTCTCGAAATTTCGTAAAGGTGCTCAATTGAACGAGCAAATTAAAGACTTCCTAACACTGTTGCACATTGCAGCTGATAACTCACACTACAAGATAATGGACGTGCTGCTGCGTCGCGATGCCAAGGTGGATGCGCTCGATGGACTCCATCAAACAACGCTAAATCGATTAACTAGATAAGATAATATTCAAGCTTGTCGACTGTTACTATCGTTCAACATCGATACCCAGCATTGTATCTCTGCAGGGCCGCCCAGTTTGCTACAGAAAATGAGCTGAAAAATTTTCAAGATCCGCCTTCAGACACAATCGATCTAGAGTGCTAACTCTTGGAAGCAGCCAAAGCCGGTGATCTAGATACGGTTCGACGGATTGAGCTCTCAAATCCGGTGAAACGTAAATTGTGATCTGGATGGACGACATTCGACTCCATTCAATCTGGCTGCTGGCTATAATCGGAACTGCTGGCAATTAGGGGGCTATTTCAAATGCAACACTATTCGTAAGACATTCTGTAGCATTTGAAGCAGTTTATACTGGTTGCTAAAATACCTAGCAAAAACCACAGCAGCGCGCAGTTTCTCACAATGCGATTTTTTACAATAGTGTTGGTGTTGTTTGTTTGTTGATGCACAATAATAGTCATTAAATAGAAAGATTGTTGAGTTATGTATAACTGGTTTTATTTATCCGAAATCTTTAAAATAATAAGTTCATACAGCGAATCGTTGAAGTTTAAATTTCTCTGAAATTCATTGGTGACTGACACCGGGTTATTTTTCGGCTGCTATATGTGCGATTTTAGTTGTTTTCAGTTAGGAAGCAAAGCAATATGTGGGGGCAGGAAAATCCTGGTTCTGACTATCAACCGCAATATATGCACCTATGAGCGTACACGGAGAAAAAATAACTAAATTCAAAGGTAAATTAGTGTAGAAAACTTCAAATTGCTGTAAATAGGGCTAATATTATAAATAAAAACAGTTGAAACAAATTTCAAAACGCATCATGTTCCGATTAAATAACGGAGAGATTCTTTCGTGCCTTTCGTTTTCTAGCAGATAACATATCATTCGAGTTATTCGAAATGGTGCTTTGCTATTAACAATACATGCAGAAAACAATCAATTATGTGAAAACAGAAAAAATTGTCGAGGACTGCCTTCATTTCAGTTTGATTTTTTAGTAATATAGGTAAATTATGAATTGGGCAATAGATGTTGGTACTGTTCTTTGCCGTGTTTGAGCGTCGTCCGGTTTTCAGCATGTTCAGTTTTTTGTACGTCTGTATCCGCTGGCCTTGAAGGACCAACGTAGCGCTGTACGTAATATTAACAGTGACATCCTGGGCCCTAGCTGGTGATGATCGTATCGTATGATCGATGCCCCACTACGAGGTCTACGGTCTTGAAATCGCAGAATTTGCATTTAATTGGATTCCTCTGGATTGCTTGACTTCCAGTTACTGCGCCGTGCTACTGACAATGTACCCCCGTTGTTTGTAATCTGGGTCCAGATTTGTTGGGAATTGTTGCGAGTTTTTGAGTCAATTCAACTGACTCGAAATCCATTCCGCTGTTAGTGTTTATCAGTGTACCAGATGTGTCGGACTATCTGCATACATCCACCATTTCTTGCCGAGATATTCACCGTTTTGACACGTTTTACTGTACATTAAATAAATCCCTCTGTAGAACTTTGGGTTTGTTTTGTTGTTGCTTTAGTTTTCCCTTCGTAGCCACGGTAACTATTTGAAATAAGTAACAGATTCCAAAGTGTTGCTAGTTTCATGCATTTTCTCATGAAGTTTCTAATTTGACAGTACCAGTTACCTGAGTCACTGAGGGGTAGTCAGATTTGCGATACAGTTTTGGAATGCCAGTGTCTAGTCGTGTCGTTGTTTTCACCATTACGTCTCGTTTGACCGCTTTGTGGAGCGTTTTCCGATCTTTAAAACTTTAGTAAGTAAACTCGAAAATGACATTTCTTTCCAGCATGAATTTTTCACATTTCGGACATTTCAATATCTGGCAATCAACCAAAAATGTCTGGAAAAATCTGTCACTTAACAGCGACCTCGAAGTCATTTGCCCTGATAGAATTTTGCATGAGCTGGGAAATTGGCAGGCTCCAAATGAAACTGAACCGTCATAAATATATATTTTTCGATCATTTTGATGTCACCTTCAATGTGGTAACATATCGTAATCCTAAATCTACAAACCCCTTTTTGGAAAACTTGGCGACTAAATTTCATGGATATTTTCCAACAATTAGTCAAATAGACGACTTAGATGACGTCATGATTACGACAAACTCATTCATATTAGCATCCTACGAAGAAGCTTGTCCACTTCGTACTGTTAAAACGACCAGGGGAACCCCGTGGTGGAGGGCTGAGCTTGAAAGAATGAAGAAGGTTATGAGAAGAGCTTGGAACCGGCGTCAGCGTGATGACTCCATGGCTTTCAGGTCAGCTCGTAGTGCATATAAGAAATGTCTTAGATCTACAGAACGGGCTGACTGGCAAAACCTATCCACTAATGTCTCTAGTTTGAACGAGGCTAGCAGATTAAATAAAATTCTCTCCAAATCGAATGATTTTCAGATGAACTCCTTAAAAACCAGAGATGGTGTTTTTGTGACGGACGAAAAAGATGTTCTTAATTGTGTCTTCGACACACAATTTCCAGGTTGTATCGATCCGGAGTTGAACAATGTTCACAGATCTCATGGTGATTCGGACTCGTGGGCGTTATAACGAACATTGGATTCCTCTGAATCGGTCAAGTGGGCAGTTGAAGCTTTGCTCCATACAAATCACCCGGAAAAGATGGAATACTTCCCGCGCTACTGTAAAAGGAATTTGATATTCTTAAACATGTCTTGAAAAAGATTATGCTTTCCAGTCTTGCTACCCGTATATCCCGAAAGCATGGCGAGAAATAACTGTTAGATTTATTCTTAAAGGGAGGCGCTCAAGCTATGAAGAAGCCAAGAGTTTTAGGCCTATCAGATTAAGTTCTTCTCTTCTGAAAGCATT